>NC_088322.1:15432776-16032776 GCF_910592395.1 Lineus longissimus | reverse complement strand
CATCCCTGTGTTGTGATTGGCTCTCATTCATTGCAGACAAACCGAGAGTATAGCAGAGGTGGCACCACCTATTATCCACCTGAGGCACAACAGATCGTCAGTCCCAAAAGATCACCGGCAAGACGGCCGAAGGCAGCCATACCCATCGTAAATCCACAGGTAAGCTTTCAAGGTCAATGATGGCAGTATCCAATCCAAGGTCAAATGACTTTGGTTTTATTTCTCTATCTCTCTATCTGTATTTGTTTTATACAAATGAATTCATTGTCCGAAGCAGCCAACTTGTTATGGTAGTGAATCCAGCGGTAGAGACACTCATGTTATGGTAGTGAATCCAGCGGTAGAGACACTCCCGTATGGTAGTGAATCCAGCGGTAGAGACACTCATGTTATGGTAGTGAATCCAGCGGTAGAGACACTCATGTTATGGTAGTGAATCCAGCGGTAGAGACACTCATGTTATGGTAGTGAATCCAGCGGTAGAGACACTCATGTTATGGTAGTGAATCCAGCGGTAGAGACACTCATGTTATGGTAGTGAATCCAGCGGTAGAGACACTCATGTTATGGTAGTGAATCCAGCGGTAGAGACACTCATGTTATGGTAGTGAATCCAGCGGTAGAGACACTCATGTTATGGTAGTGAATCCAGCGGTAGAGACACTCATGATGGCGGTTATGAACACGAGTTCCTTATCGGATGAAATAGGTTGTTTCAGTAATAGATGTATAATGAATGACCTTTCAAGGCTCGGTTGACATATTCACTGTTTCACATCGTACATGTCATCAAGAACAAGTAAGTCTTTCTGCTTGCGAAGCAAGATGGATGACATCATGGCCCTATGTTAACACGGTCATTGTTGTGAAAGTGTACAAGAGAAATTTGTTGATGACAAATTTCAGGATGTTGAGTCGGCAGATAAAAAGGAGCCTGAAATGAAATCAGAAATGACCCAAACTATTGATGGCCTTGACAGTGGTGAAAATGACCTTGAAGATGACTTTGAGTCACTTGAGGCAGATGTAAGTCACACGCATCGCATGAAGTTAAAATGTTGCCCAGAATTCTGATCAGCAAAATGGTTAACATTGCCTCTTCTGTATTCAACCACTAATCCGAATTTCCAGTCAGCTGGCTTCTTGAATTTCAGTTGCTTCTCTCCTGAATGATTTTGTTCCCGTCTCGATCCTTTTGGAATGAATGTTTTTATTCGATGATAACGTTTTGTTGCAGATTATGCATGGCATTCAGAGTGATCTTGATTTTGGGCAGCTAAATCTGGATGTTTGTTCCCCGACTCTCACTGGAGAGTTTGGCCTGTATTCACGGTGACATGGATCTCAATCTTCCTTGAATAAAGAGGTGTTCTGGCCGCTCTCAACTTGCTAATTTCCATTTTTTGATTCCAGGCTGATGTTTATTTTGTTATCTTGACACGATGGTGAAGTAGGTTTCAGTTGAACCATGTCCACCAACTAGGTCTTCGGTGGACGCAGACAAACTGATCCGTACTTCACCAATAACCTGCTGCTTCTTTTACCATCTTATTTTTCGTTTAACCAGACGCAATTTTTTGCTTTCCTAATTTGTGACCCCCTTTCGTGTTTTAGTTTCCTGAACATGAGAGAAAGACAACTAGTCGTACTAGTTTAAGACAATAACAGAGTAGAAAGGTAATGTTTGTTTTTTATTTCAAGAGATCTTCATTTGTTGGTGAACAGGATCAATCATTGAGTTTTGTTTTTGTTTATGGTTTATAAAGTCCATTGGTTTTGGCTTGTATCTACACTTGTGCTAATGGAGAAAAGAAGCATTTCAAAAACTGACCATCTGATTATCGACTTCTGAAAATCTCTTGGATATTAATAGTGCTTATTATTGTGTTTATTGTGTGGTGTTGGTTTATTGGAGTTTGTTCCTCTAAAAGGTGGAAGCTGTGTCTTCCCTGTTCGTGGCACCGATACCTTCAATCAATGATGAACCTGTCATCCTTATCCTGTTCCATTCTTCAAAAATCAAATCGGCCCAAGGGCACCAATGCTTCAGCATAAGCCTTGGTCATCATAATCTTTAAGTAGTTCATTCAGAAGTCCTATCCCATCGAGCACCAGGGAATGTACCCCAAATCATGAAGTATGCATTTCTAACACCCCTAGTGGCTTTTCTTGCAGGATATTAGGAGGGACATGAAAACACACAGTGCAGCGACCATCTTTGCGGCTGATTCACCACCTCCACAAAGTCCGACGCTGAAGATTAAAATCGTGGCGGAGGCGATGGAGACGAAAGTATGATAGGTGGCGTCACTACTGGGATTCACAGACCAAGTGGAGGCAAAGGTCTTCATTCAAATGGACTGATAAAATGACTTGATAATGAAGACGAGGTCTAGAAAACTCTGACTTCATGTAAATCCTATCGTTCTCCTCATGAAAGAGATGATAGATTGTGTTTTTGCTGTAGGAGTGAGTTGGCTGCATGTACGCTGCTAGGTAGATATACAAGCATCATCAGATGGACCAGTCCTTGGCCGAGATGTCTTCTGAGAACATTGCTAATTACACTCAAGACAGAATGTTGAGTAGAAGGAAGAATCCAGGTTTGCTTTGCTAGTATGTGCTTGGTTTGGGCTTTCCCACGACAATTCATGTGTTATTCTCAAAAAGTAAACTTTAAATTTTGTTTCTGTTTGATCATGAACATACTGGTATTCAGTCAGTGGTACTGCCATTTTCATCTTCTGTTGGTTTTACGAATATTTGTTGCAATATTTGGATCATTTGTTGATCAGCGAGATGCTGGGATCTGAGGTTTTATTGATCGTGATTCATGCATACGGGGGGGGGGGGGGGGGAGAGAAGTACATGTTGTCGGAAATTTGAATGTATAAACATCAGCCATCGTCAAGGGACTCATTTGAAGTGATATGCATGAAATGTTCAAATTGAATCAGTACACAATCACATGCAGAGTGACCATCTGATATCAAAGATTGTATTGAGCATTTTGGCAAACTAATTTCAAATGAAAGCCGAACACTATTATTGGCTCTATGCGCTTGTTGTATCGTGTACATAAGCTGTATATTTGAAGCTTTGTTGCCATGGTTACCGTGTGTTGTCATTTTATATCGAATAGACGCTTCAACAAAGTAGATAATAAATATTTCAAAATTCCACAACTGATCTGTTTCATCTTTTTTTGAATGTGAATGGAAAAGGGTTTTTCATCTGAATGTGTCGCCGCCTTTCTGTATCAGTGTGTGGTGATTCACCCGACAGAACACGCACTGTTGGTTCACCTTCAGCAGAACACCCCAGCTCGACCTTTAGGATGAAGAAAAAGAAATCACTCAAGTTCCAACCAATTCTTATTTATTGTACAAATAAACAATACATTACTCAAACACATTATCCACTGATGTCTCATTTTAAACCAGTCAAAAGTGGCTACATGTATCCCTATTACTGTTGTGTCATTAAGGATATTTAAGACTTGGTAACAAGTGAATGGGCACTTTATTTTCATTAAATGATCTGATTATTGAAGTATCAGTACATCATTGGAAGTCTTTGTGCCTGGTAAACCGTGGGAGATGTCACAACACCATGTTAATGAATGGAAGTTCAACACAGTTTCACCTAGAGTAACATGACAGTGTTCCAGCCACATGAAGTCCCAGCTAAACACACAAGTCCATCTCTACATAAGTCTATTTACAGTTTTGAATAGACACATCTCACAAATGTCTTTCTGAATGCTCCAGAAAGCACAGCACTTTGAATGCAATCAATACTAGAGGTTCATTCAAGATCCCTACAAGATGATGTCCCTGCTGACAAGAATCCCAAACTGCAATGAGATGAATCGGCCTAACAAGGTTTCTTGTTAATGATGGCCATGGTCATCCTTCTTGAACATTTTTTCTACGGCGATTGTTACAACGAATGCAGCAAATCCCCATTTGAAGCCTCGGAACACAGTCCTCAAAGCACCAACTCCAGGAGTCGTGTAGCCCTCACCAAAGCGCCAAGCTTCATTTCTGAAAAAGATGAGAAAGAATTAGAAATGTGAGACAATTCTAGGCTGCCATTCTTACAATAGGAAAACTGATGGTACATGTGGTGACCATGGTGACAGTTTGGCGATCTCCTTGCCTTGTTGAATATAATCATGAGGTAAAAGTTGGCCAAATTCAATCCTGGCGACCATTGCAACCTTGATTCAATTTTACTGTTAGGCTTCCAAAAGGGCAAAATAAAACAAAAAATAGCATCAACGTGGCCTCTTATTTCACATTCTACCTACTTTAGCACAGCCAACACACAGATACATTTTACATTAACATTGTTGTACACAGTGACAGTGCATTGCATGCCAACAATTTTGAGTTGCGACGTTGCGTTAGTGCCGTTACCTCAGCCAAGGGTCTTTCAAACCACGAGCTTTTAAATGTCGTTGGACTTCCTCAAGTTTGGGGATGCCTTCCACTTTAAATTCTCTATAATCTGGAACCGGGGGTGGTTTCGCTCCCCCCATTTTTGAGGTTTGTCGAAGTAAAAATTTGGAAAAATTCAGAAAACTCTGAAGGGCAAATCCAAATTTGTAGATTGTTAGCCTGCAGACGGAATAAAACATATTCGGTTTGAATTTTTTTAAATTTCCTAGCCTATCATGAACCATTTCTTCTCTTAAATCATAGAATACGAATAGTTAAGTTGCGGATTTTGATGTATATTGCTCGAAAGTTTGTCATTTTCTCCTTTCTTCGGAAAAAAATAGAATGTTACCAATTATGTTAACAAGACAAAAGTGGGGCTTCCCTAGGTCTCGTTAGGGAGTTTTTCCCAAATGTACGCGATGATGACGTGCCCGATTAACAGGACGTAACATCTATTTTAATATGTAAAGTCAAGAACTTAGTGAGCCCCCCTTTAGGTCGGGGGAGCTCCCCCGAACCCCCCTACGAGCATATGTTAAGTGCAAGCTCTAACAACTACAGCTGTTACAATGGGGGGGGGGGGGGGGACACCCCCCAAACCCCCCTCCGTCGACATAGGTTTTTACCAGTGCGTTGGGGGGAAGCTCCCCCAAACCCCCCCCCCGGTGGACAGTCAACTAGCCCTTCTGTGTCATACTGCTGGAGGGGGGGTGCGATGGGACCATCCATATAGTTCCTTCCGACACATTTTTGTTGGTAATGTAATACATTGTGATTGTCCTTATTCACGGGAATCGGGCGTTTCCAGTGATATTGTCCTCATGCATTCACTTTGGAAACGCATTTTAAAATAGATGTTACACGTCCTGTTAATGGGGTACGTCATCATCGCGTACATTCGGGAAAAACTCCCTAACGAGACCTAAACTGAGGGATTCCCTTAGCCTTTGTAATTTAGGGATTCCCAGGGAATCATTTGACGAGATGATCATTGAGATTGACAGACCAAGAGGCGAATCATTTGATTGACTGGACGGGTCAGAGGTCACTCATAAACGTGTTGCCAATGAATTTGCTCGACACAAAGTAATTGAAGAGGTCAATGTTGTTTTCAGGTTGGGGATTCCCCCATTTTATTTCCAACTTCCTAGAATCTGTTCCTCTTTCATCTCAAATGATTTTTTACTGTGAAAGAAAGCACAATATTTCAGTAAATTAATTTCCATTTATTCATTTGTCAGACATTTTGTGAAGTTTTATATCGTAATCTTGTAAGACTTGCAGCACTTCCTTCGGCTTGGGCCAAGCCTCTGCTCTTTCGCTTTCACTATTATCAGACTAGGCCTAACTAAAGTTCAGTTCCTGTCTGTCTGTGATGTGGTGGAGTAGTCATCATCTGTAGGCTGTGACTGTATAGTGTATACACCTTGACCGCGAAGTTTTCCATTCCTTTGGTTTGTTTCGCAGCCAGGTATTTTTGTTGGCAGCCAGTTCTTCTTATGTTGACCACAAAACTTTGTTGACGTTACCTAAGCCCTGACCTAGGGCCTAGGTACTTACCGCCCTCACCACAGATAACACGGACTGTAACTACATACAGGACCCACAGGCCTAATGATGCAAGAATAAAGTCCGACCATACACTCATGGTAGGCCAAAGATGTTTTTTTGGTGATTCTGAGCGTAAACAAGTGGTTCATCTTTCATTAAGCAGCGTCCTCAATGTGTAATAATTTGCTTAACATTGTTCCTCACAGGTTGTGAAAGTTGTGTCTGCAAAGAAGTAGGAAGTTAAGATATATTCTCTTCAAACCTCAAGATGCAGGCAGACGCGGTAGGACCAAGCGAAGACTTCAGATTGACAATTAAACGAATATCTGACGATTTAGACTCGGACGAAGTTTTGACGCTAAAATATCTCTGCAATGATAACATCCCAAATAAACGACTGGAAGAGATCAAGACAGGGCTTGATCTATTTGATGTTTTGTGCAATAAAAACCTGGTGACAGCAGAAGACACTAAGTACCTTGCGGAATGTCTGTATACGATACGGAGGGCAGATTTACTGCGGAGTCATCTGAGGTTGACATTTAGTGATGTGAAGCAGTTGATGAGTAGTAGTGGACCGTTGTTAGATCCATTCAGGTACGTTGAGTTGAGAATGGTCATGTTGTCGTGAGCAAGGTCACCATCATAAGCACCCTACGAAAAATAAATAACGGCCATTTTGAAACAAACCTTTTCACCGCTTTTCACAGGCAACGTTTACCATGGCATGTCATAAGTTTTTTTAATGTTTATTTCACTGAAATGATTTCCATCAATTTCAGAGTGATGATCATGAATGTAATTGAGTGTATGGGCAGCAGCGAGGTTAAGGAGCTCGCGTTCTGCTTGGCTGAATACCTGCCCAAGAAGTACACCAAATATACATCAGGTTACACTCTTCTGATGGCCCTGGAACGCTGTGGGCAGCTTGGACCAGATAACCTCGACATGTTGGAGCATCTCGTTGAAAAGACCGTGGAAGACGAAAGTGCCCTGTTGGACATTCGGGAATATAAAGGTATGACGGGCAAGTACGAAATAAAATATGTTGTGATTTCAAGTGTACTAACCAACCAGATGAACCTCTCATGGCTGTGTAGTGACTTCATGGGCATTCACACTTCATGTATACACTCCTTCAATTTTCTTAAAATCTACAGTTTCTTTTAGAAATGGATTTTTAGTGATTACATTCACAGTCTTTTTTACAGCAAAACGGCGCCTGATGAATTCCCAACAGCAAGTAGATCCCACAACCGCTCTGAAGCTAGTCATACGGCCCACAGAACCTCCACTTGTGAAACTTATAGAGACCACATCCCCTCAGAAGCTGGTCATAGAACCACCCACACAACCGCGACGTGTGGAAGTGCAAAGCAGAACAGGAGGTAAATTCAATCAAAGTCAATGTTGTTAACATATACGTTACGCTGTTTCACTAAATATACCACAAAATTTTAGAAAAAATAAATATCAGCTTCACTGTGCTTTGATACATATCATTATCTTTGTCTGCAGCTGGTGAAAATGGTGGTCCACTGTCAGCTGGGCCGATGCAGTGCGGGCAAAAACTTGGGCAGCTGCCGTTTGGTGATGATGATTGGGTAGATTCCACCTGTTCTGGTGCGTGTGGTGAGGCCCAGGCAGAGAAACCAGGCCCAGCTGAGGCTGTGGGTGGAAAGATTAACCTACCAAATGACCCATATCACAGAGAGATTGACGAGAAGTTACCATCACTACAGGACGAGGCTGGACGTGTCACGATGAGGAAACGCCCTGAACGCCCAAGGGAGGAGGATTGTTGGAACATAGGAGGAGCCACTGGCGGACATGATGACATTGAGCCATCCGACTTGAAGAAGCAACAGGAGAATGACATTAGTAGTTTTGAAGATGCTACCATGGCAACAGGTCATCAAAGAGATGAGAATGGAAAAGCACACTTATTCCTTCCACCGAATACGCATTGGCAACCTGCAGAACCTGCAGCGATACAAACCAAGCGGGATCCAATGCTGCCATCTTTTTTATATGAGCCTGAACTTGTTGGATCTGTAGGAACCCAACCCGGTGAACTTGATCTGGCACCGCCTGATAACGAGCCAGTTGTTGAAGAGAATGAAGTAGCTTTGCCCAGCATGCTGGACAACTTTCATGGAGATGAGGATGCACATCCGACTGAGGCTGACGAGCTAAGCATCCATGCACCGCCGACGCAGAGTGACATACCAGAGAGCCTTGAAGACAACAACCCCATGCCTTCTCTCCCAGTGCTTGATATCCGTAAGTGGGACTTTGTTAAAAACTCATATGATGTTATGGATTTAAGGTGATAAATCCTTTCTGGCATTTCCAGTGTTGCATGGTTTTAATTGGTTTATTGGGACTGTTGCATTGTCACAATCATTAAGAAAGTCCAGGTGGAAAGATAGACAATCATTATCCTCGCTGAACCAGACTTGGGACATGGTCACAATCACCATCCTGAGTCCATTCATCGTGTTACCAGGGACATAGTCACAACTAGGCTCATCAATGATAGTCACTGAGCTTAACTCATCCCTAACAACACCACTACAAAGTAAACCAATGTTTCACTCAGACAAACTAAAAAGTCTGACTGAAGAAAATTTATTTGTGACAACATTTCAGCAGTGGGAGGAGAACATGTCGGGAAAAAAAAATTTGAAGAAATGGAGCTTGAACTGCAGAAATTGCGTGAAGAAATCGACAAACATGAAAACGATATGCCATCCTACAAGATCAAGTCCGACCCCCGTGGCATCTGCATTATCATCAACAACGTGAAGTTCCATAAAGCCCCTGGTGGAAGATTGTTGAAGGAGCGCCACGGAAGTGATGTGGATCAAGGTTAGTCGAGGCAGTTCGGAGAAACTGATACTCCATGTAAAGCCCTGTTAGGCCAAGTAAACAGAATGACACAAAAACGTGTTGATTGACAAAAGGCACCACCATTTTGGCTGGAACTTAAAATCCTGAACCAACTGGAACAAAGATGTACTCCGAGTTTAAAATTGTCATTCACTTCGTTTTGAAAGAGTTCTCATTGCTTTGATAACACAAACAATGAATTCAGACCACTAAGTTCAGTGACACCACCGACACTGAAGCAATTTTGATTTACCATGTATGAATCGATCATTGAACAAATGTTTGGTTTAAAAATCCAATATCTGTGTTCATTTTTTGTGTCTCTTTTTATCTTCAGAGAATCTTCGCTTCATCTTCTCGAAGTTGAAGTTTAAGATTCAAACATATCAAAACCTTACCAGAGACGATATCATGGGGGTTGTTAAAAAGGCAGCTCATCAGACGGACCACTCTGCATATGATTGCTTCGCCTTCTGCATCTTGACTCATGGCTCGAAAGGGAACCTGTTTGGTGTGGGTGGCTTGCCTGTTGATGTCCTCACAATTACCGAAAACTTTAAAGGCCTAAACTGCCCGACACTCCAAGGGAAGCCAAAGTTGTTCTTCATCCAAGCCTGCCAGGGCAACACCAACCAAATTGGGTTCCGAACACGTATTGCGGAAGACAGTGATAATGGTGGTGAGACACCATCCCTTCTCCCAAATGAGGCTGATTTCCTTATCGGCTATGCTACACTACCTGGCTTTGTCTCGTACCGGAGTGAGACTCACGGATCGTGGTACATCACAATGTTGGTGCAGATGTTGGAACAACATAGTGACAGGTAATTTTGCTCTTAAATCTGTTTTTGTAAATTCTTCTGAGGGACAGTTGAACTCTTGAGTTTTTCAAGAATTTGTTTGATTTTTACATTGTCAGTCACATGAAGGAATGAATGATCACACTGCACAAAACTGAATGCATAAGTAGTAATTAACTCATGTAACTCGTCTGTCCATGGCAGGCAAGCGGACAAGGCTCAATGGTCACAACATGTTGCATTGTTTCAGACATGACCTGCTCAGCATCATGATCAAAGTGAATGAGGAAGTGGCCAAGGCGAGCGCGATGATAGAGGGAGGAATTTACAAACAGAGTCCGATGCCATGGCCAACACTTCGCAAGAAGGTTTTCCTCAAAACGTCAGATTAGTAACTCCTGGTGATCTGAAATGTGGACTCAACCCAGATCTATCTGTCCTTTCAGAGTGACACAAAACAAATGCTTCCCTGGATCACATAACTCAGATCACTGCTTGCCCATTCTACTTGCTTCTCTTCAATACCACAATATCTTACAATCTTTCAGACATGACCTGCTCAGCATCATGATCAAGGTCAATGAAATGGTAGCTGAACAATTTGCACTGATAGGCGGTGGGATCTACAAACAGAGTCCAATGCCACAGCCAACACTGCGTAAGAAGGTTTTCCTCAGAGCGTCAGATTAGTGACATTGGAGCATTCTCTTCGCTCTGAAAGAATGGCTCCTTTGGCCAAAGTCAGCAAGTCATCATGTAAATATATTCACCTAAGTGCCATAGACATGCTGGGGTGGCACATATTCTATAGACAGTGTACAGTTTGTCCTAAGCCACGCTCCTTGTATATATGTTCAACAGAGTGATATCAAGGCCTAGATGTGTTTTAAACTGAAGATTGTAGAAGCTCCTTGTATGTTCAACAGAGTGATATCAAGGCCTAGACAACTGAAGATCGACTCTTGGATATCATCTGTCTGGGAAGTTACCCTGAAGAAAGTTTAAACATATTGGCCATTTGTTAGGAAGCTGTCAAATGAAGGGCACTGGATGCTGCCATTGATGAAGTGATTGATTGGGATTTATATCATTATGTCATTATAAAAGGAACAAAATATTACTCCAGTATTAACACAAAGATTAAAGATGTTCATGTATACATTAACCCAACCTTTGGATCATAAGGGAAATAATAGCCCTTTGGCAAAATATTTGAGTAATCAATGATGGCCAGTTCATTGATAATTGATTCAGGAATCTTTACTCTCAGTTTTTTTGCACCACTAAGATGAGATGCAAGAGCACTTGACAAAGTGTCTTTGGCCTGTACAAGGGAAAGGAAAGAGCATCTTTAATCTTGGTTTCAATGGAAGTTCATGTTGAAGCCTGTGTAAGATAATAACGATTATATTGTCAATGACATGTTGTAAATAGAAATGTTAATAAAGCATGTATTGTCAAATTTCGAAGTGTTGGTATGAATATTAATTTAGGGCTCAATGTTTGGGTGAAGGTCCACTGGTTGTGACTATCATCTCCGACATGGTAGAGAATTGTGGGACTTTGCTGGTTGTGACTATCATCTCCGACATGGTAGAGTATTGTGGGACTTTGCTGGTTGTGACTATCATCTCCGACATGGTGGAGAATTGTGGGACTTTGCTGGTTGTGACTATCATCTCCGACATGGCAGAGAATAGGGGAGTTAAAAAACTAGTTTTTTAACTCCCTATGTATTATTTCCTAGCTAATCCCATTATTTAGCCCGATAATCCCACTATGGCCTGGGTAAACTGACAAGTCAAAGTGACAGCACTTCACCATGGTGAATTGAGACGGTGAGCAATATTTACCATGGTGAGCATGGTACATTCTGCATTCACCATGGTACACTCTGAATTCACCATGCTGAACGGTGAATTCACCATGGTGAGCATGGTAAATCTGAGCTCCTTTTTGTCGGTAAACCCTAGCCAAAGGGTCAAAGGTGGGTCAAAGGTTGTGATCAGTTGGGCGGTAAACGACTAGCCAATGAAAACCATTTTCTCTTCGATAGCAATCACTGAGTCAAGGTCACTTCTTTTCAAGGTACCCCAGACATTTAATAATTTTCGCGGGAATCGCGGTATTCAAATGCTGCTTAAACTATAAATATAGAGTGTTATTTTAAGAAGATTGTATCTTATGATGTAGAAATATTGTTGTGACAAATTAGAGCTTGGATTCGATAAATCAGAAAACGCTGACATGAGAAAATTCAGTACTTTATTTCTTGGCACATACCCAAATTGAGCTGTCATTATTTATGCTAGGGCAGCTTGAAACTCCTGCTGCATATTTATTTTGCGCTAGTACTTCGTCCATCTTGAATATTTTCCGAGTTTAGAGCTAAAATTCTGCTCGATATTTGAGTGATCGCTTCGGGAAAGTAAAGCAGACGCTTCCTAGATGGACAGTACGTCCATTATCACACAGGTCAACAGAGATGAGGAGCCGCTTCATGCATTTTCACCCTCGGAAAAGAGTGAGTACATTCTATGTACTTTCGTCATATGCTTGCAATGCATTTATGTACAAAAATGTACGTGCACTCTACACGATGCCCATCCACTATCCAGGCCGTGTGTATTTTGTAAACACTGGTAACCCTCCACCATGTCCACCCCCAAACATAACAGTGGCTGGCTTCCCCATTGTGATTTTAGGCATATGGCTTCCCAGGCCTTCTCTACTACCTGCCTCTTAGAAATAGAGGCACTGTGGTCTGGTCGTGTCAGGACTGACAGGAGTCATGCCGTGATTATTTTTTCGGATTTGATTTGGCAACTCATTTTCTGTGATCGTGAAGGATTGAAATAATATGTCCCCAGGAAAGGGGGGGTTAGTCAATCTAAGTATGCATTTGTACATCTGTGTCTGGGATTTGGCCGTCTAAGGGTGCAAACAAAACACATTCAAAATTCATCCAGGACGAGAACCTTTTTCACCAGCTGTGAAAAAAAGGTGACGCTCTGAGTCTGAACCCAACTGAGAGGAAAGAGTGAAATCCTGGAGCAAAGAGATTGGGTTCTGGGTGAACAAGCGTTGATTCCTGGACGTCCTTTTCTTCCAGGTCTCACATTTATGATGGATGTCTGACAGGGGGGTTCTGAGTGAATTGACTGCTGCATCATGCAGCCATTGCAAGAGTCCCTTATCACTGTGCTGTTGCTAGATACGCCTGAATTGGCTTGTGTCTTCGGGACCATGAAGATCTATTGTAAAGATTGTTGGGCATACCCTTTCTTTGAGAGTGACCCCTTCCCCTTTTGGGTGCGTGTTAGGGTCTGCTCAGTCACTGTGGCTGGTGCTGCTCTGAGCTCCATGCTCAGGTCTGACTGAGCAGAAAACCTGCTCTGACCCTCATTACTCAATGAGCAATGGAGGATTTTGACAAATCAGTGAAACCAGAGGCAAAAAATTAATTTGCACACCCAGAACACCTCAGAATGCTGAAGTGAATTTCGGCCCGAAAGCCACTGTGGGAGTGTGACCCGTTGGTCCAGGTGGAATGCATGACTGGTCAGCGCCAAAACAAACTTGAACCTCGAGATTGTCTTTAAAGGGTTAACCAGGAATGAGGCCAAGGGGGCTTGGTAACTAACCCTTCATGTATGCATCATTCAGCTATCCAATAATTGAATTCTTCTTTCATCAAGACCTACCCGACAATGCCCATGGTCATACGACATGACCTGGTTTCCATGAGTACAAAATAGCTATTTTCCCGAAAATCTTTAACTTGGTTTTATCCATTGAAGTGCACCGATTCATGAGAATAAACTGGAAAAATTTTTTGAAAAATGATGTTTTGGCATATGAAGTCACAAGAGTTTCACAGTATGATCTGACGTGGTTAGTCCTGATATCCTGCACTTTGTCACTCTTGTTTTCTTCAAATCAATTTGCGGTGATCTTCTGAAATGTGTTTGATTTGATTTGATAGATGGCTCTGGCGATTAAGTCATATTTTGAGTCGTCATTCGGATGAGTTGTTTTCTCACTATTTTGAGGTCAAGAACTTTAATCTTCGATTATTGATATGTTTGTGCGTTGATTGAAAATCAGTGTCACAGACTGAGATCTCAAACTTTTGAAATAATTTAGTCTAAATCTAAAGTGAACTATTTAGTAGTTGAGTTCGGAAGTGAAAAGATCTGTGAGAACTGTATGCCTCTTGAAATCGTTGTGTGCTTGCAAACTGAGCCACAGGTATGCCAAGACACGAACTCTGGCCTCGTGCCAGGTGATTTACTTAGGCCTTATCACCTGATTGTTAAGTTTAGAAGCTCGCCAAGAGGAGGCCCTGTTGATTGTGCAGTTGTGAGATAATTTAAAAATGTTTGTGCTGAAGATTTGTGCCTGTCTCTTCCATGCACTGACACTAGTGATGGTAAGAGTGACGGTAAGAGTGACGGTAAGAGTGACGGTAAGAGTGACAGTGTCCTGAATAGTCAGGTCTTGACAATTGAATCAGCAACATCAGCAATGGGCTAGTATATTCAATGTAAAATATGATAAGTCAGTGAATCTGTTTAGGCCTTTACCCCTGGCTTAATTTTAGCTCAGTGCAAAAACTGATATCATGAAAGCGGAGAGTTGAACAGAAGCCAGTGCGGTAAAAACAGGTGAATCAGTGTTTAGTGGTCGTTCCCCCACCAAAGACAGAATAGCTCGTGCAGGGTCTGCTCAGGTGTGACTACTTGAACTGATGTTACAAATCATTAGATTGCAGAGACACCCAACTCGGTGCCTGAGGCTGATCATTTCCTTTGTCCAGTTTGGCCAGGCTTCTCGCCTCGGAACTCGCTGGCATGTTTTGAATTTCAAGTGCTTCTTCCAGAGTCACCGAAGTGCATAAGCTTGTGCATCGCGACAAGGACAAAGTGTCAGAACAGCAATAGATTTCTGATGTTGATCTTGAACTTCCAAGCAACTCTTGTCTCTAAGCAACTCTTGTCTCTAAGCAACTCTTGTCTCTAAGCAACTCTTGTCTCTAAGCAACTCTTGTCTCTAAGCAACTCTTGTCTCTAAGCAACTCTTGTCTCTAAGCAACTCTTGTCTCTAAGCAACTCTTGTCTCTAAGCAACTCTTGTCTCTAAGCAACTCTTGTCTCTAAGCAACTCTTGTCTCTAAGCAACTCTTGTCTCTAAGCAACTCTTGTCTCTAAGCAACTCTTGTCTCTAAGCAACTCTTGTCTCTAAGCAACTCTTGTCTCTAAGCAACTCTTGTCTCTAAGCAACTCTTTTACAGAAAACTCGACAAAAAGGCTGTGAGATTCAGGTTTTCTTCCCTGTAACTCCATGAACTCATTACACTGTAAGTGCATAAACTTAGTCACCATACAGTTCAGCAAGTCTCAAATATGTGTCGATCCTTCAAAACACCTGTTTTGATTGAAGCTTTGAGGGAACATTGATTATGTCTTGAGACCATGGATGGTATAATGTTCACATAAGCAACATAAGCACAATGCATGCCTATACTAATTAGTACTTGGTCAGCTTTTAGGACCCATTTGGTGTGAAATCATGTGTAGCCTCATAGTATTGTTGTTATTTCAAGCAAGGCCTCTGGGAATTGAATTGGCCATGGTTATGCACAGGGACTTATCCCATTACACTGTTATATGTAGTAGTGGTATTCCCAACTAATTAGTCGCTTGTGGTGTATAAGTAGGATGTTTGGAATTTTTCGTTTTGATGGTGATGAATGAATGAAAGCGTTATATTTAAAACAGTTCCTGGTTTAGGTTGGCGTGTATGTTTGCTGGCTGTTGGTAAAAGTGGCTTCATATCCAAAAATTGCCTGTTTTGTGGTCGTCTCTGAAATGTTGTATGTTTTCTTCAGATATCAGTCCTGATTAAAGAGGTCAAATTGAATGGAAATTGCCATTTTGGGTCTTGTTGGCCCATGATATTGATAGTGGCCTACCACCCCCAGAGATCTAGGTCACGATCCATTGTTCTCATGTATAGAATATGGACTTTTAGTACATCAAATCTTGTTTACGTGATCAACGCCATTATCTCAGTTCTAGTCCGCCAGCTCAGTGGGTCAGTCTTTCAAAAAATATACCAATGCTTTCACCACTACAACCATACGGAGGTCTGCGTCTGCAGAAAAGCAAGATGGACAACCCGATATATGATGTACATTACGTTCTGCCAGAAGCAACCAGGAACTTACCATATGAGGCAGGTTGCCGTCGTCCTGCAGGTTGGTAAAGTTGTGAGAACGTTTGGTTGGGTGGTTTTGAGTCCTTTGGTGGTCCACAATGGATTGTCTAGCTTGTGGCACCATACATGACTACAGACCTTGGCGATACATGATGTAGTCTGCAAGCAATAATAGTCTCCTCTCATTTGTATATTTGTGGATGAGAGGCCATGTGTGGATAAACCGTGGTTCATTCTCACCAAGGATGGAAGGTGTTAGGACTGTTGCCACTTGTTCGCCGGTCACTTGGGGAGCCAACTGGTAGCCAAGTAGTGTCGTGAGGGGATTGTAATCATGTAGGAATCAGACTTGAACTTGACTTGAGGTTTTGTCTGTTTATCAGATGAAGCAAATCATAACACTGACAGGCCTTTTCAAACATTGTCAAAGAAGTGTGTTTGGGTGCTGACCAGTAATGCCTTTGGGTGCTGACCAGTAATGCCTTTGGGTGCTGACCAGTAATGCCTTTTGGCACTGACCCGTAATGCCTTTGGGCGCTGACCATTAATGCCTTTGGGTGCTGACCAGTAATGCCTTTGGGCGCTGACCAGTAATGTCTTTGGGCGCTGACCAGTAATGCCTCTGGGCGCTGACCAGTAATGCCTCTGGGCGCTGACCAGTAATGCCTTTTGCCTCGACTTGATCTTGATGTCATGTCTGCTATTCATATTTTTGAGAAAAAAGTCCACGGAGGGTTAAATAAACCAGTGATAATCAGTATGTGATATTCGTTGATAAACTATCACTCTATCACCCAGCCAAATTGATTTTGTCACTGCCTGACTTCTCTACCATCTCTAATCTCATCTCAACCCACACGGATCAAGGCGAGTCTACATGTAGACCGTAAATTAATCCACTGATGGATTATGCGATAAAGGTCAGAGGTCATGACCAAACCACAAACGAAAACATGTGAACGAAACATGTTTTGTTGAGATTTTTCGGTAAGTTGATCGATAGTGATCATGGCCAAACTGGATTAGATAATCTCAAATGATATCGAGTTCTTTTGATATTGATTGTAATTAGATATCTGTAATGTGGGCGGCTTTAACGGAAGACTAATGGTAAAAGTCAGCTGGGCCATGGTAGTTTAAGTTAAAGTCTGCTAGGCTATTACCCAAGCTGCAAACGGCTCATTTGGCCAGAGCTTATCCTGGTTTCCATAGCAAGCGACTGGTACTCAGATGAAGTCATTTTGAAAAAAGGGTTTGAGATAAATTTTAAAATCTACACTGTGTCCTTTTAAACTGCACATGGTTGCCTGGATACCCCCCCCCCCCCCCCACCCGTTATAGTATTTGAAGGTGCAACGATTTGGCAGCAGGAAAGACGCTCTCAGGACGTTTAAGATGTATTTTACTGGCAGGCAGCGTTTGAAACAAGAGACTGTTCATGTCAGCGTCCTAAAAAACGCCGATTGCGGTCATATGACATGCCTGTCGGATGTTGAGGTTCTTCACTAGGATGTGGGCTAGTTTGTTATAATGACAAACTAATTATTGTTTTGGTGTGAGGGGTCTTCTCATCCGATAGAGTGACCTGTTGTTTGATCAGAATCATGGAATGGTACCACTGGTGACACATCATCACAGGCCGACTTCTCTCTCAAATGCAAAGTAGATGACCTGAATACCCATGAGGACGTTGACTCGAGGTCATGGTCAGCAGAAAATTGAACAAAATGTCCTAATTTTGGATCTGATTAATACGCATGTGCATGAATAAATATAACTTGGATACTACTTAGCTACTATGGTTACTTATCAATACGCATGTGTAACCGGAGTCAGGATATTCTGTTCTGACTTTTGCCAACTGTGATATTAGCTGCGCTTACACCACGAAATATTGGTGGACCAATTGCACTTACACCACCACATTGCCGCGACAAATTGGTTCGGCAATCCATTGCCGATACAAATTGCCGAGCGAATTTGTCCCACCAAGCTTGATGGTCCAAATTCGCCCGGCTTGTTAAAAGCTCGGCTTTGTCGTGGTGTAAGCGCAAATGGATCGGCAATTAGCTAGTTAGATGGTTCGGCTCCAGGCGGCGCTTTCGAAATGGCGCTTTCTGCCAAGGCTTTCCGCGTTCTGCTTATTGTTTGCGCGCCATCTGTAGCCGGATTTTATAACTAGCTGCAGCGCTGGTGTAAGCGCTTGGTGGATTTTCGATGGTGCGGCATTGGTTCCCGAACCAAGATTGGTGGTCCATTTTCAGGTGGTGTAAGTGCGGCTATTGATTCAAGGCCCTTGAAGGAGTATTCCAGCTCTCTGGTGACATGAAGCCTGAGTAGGAGGAGACTAACTGTTCTGACATGTTCTGCTGCTGTTAGGATTGACCCGGTTTGTACCAATTGATTATCAGAATTCATATGAAGGATGGTGACATTGTCCTCTGTGACTGATGAGATTGTCCCACTGGTAATGTGGCCACTTAGTCGTGTTTTGATGAATGAAATGATATGATGATGTGTTCATCTCAGGGAACAATGGAATGTAGCAACAGTTGGTGCCATGTGGTTAGGCATTGTGGACAAGTGACATCGAGAATGATGACTCTGTGATGAAGTCTTCGACCAAAGCCAGTTCAGGCTCAGTTGATCTAAAGTTTCTATGATGCATCTATCCTGATGAGACTGGGAGTGAGAGATTGCAGAGTTCTGAAAGATGGTAGTCCTTGCTTGCCATCCATTGTTGTGTAGGACCAGCATCCTTCATCATCCTGAAAGCTGGTGATGATGCTCTCCTTTATAGTGCCACAATATCATGCAAGAATGGAAGAGGTGTTTCTTAATAGGGACGATGGTAGAGGCGCTAAATGATCAGTAGAATCTTTAACCAAGCTTAGCTGGTCTCAACGTATTGTCTTCAAAGCTACCCCTGCCTCTGTGTGCCGAAACATCACTAAGATATTGTGCAGAGCGTCTTTTTCCTGTGTGCGTCCCACAAGCAAATCCCCCAGTGTTAAACGTTCCCCTTCTTTGAAGATCAAGTCTACTGCATCATCCCAGCATTTCAAAATTGATACAGCGACGCTGCGTTGGATGTGATATGCCTTGGTTACCTAGGTAACCTTGGTTTCCTTCAATTTGTGGGATAACTGCGCTGTGCTTGACGAGATGTTCTGCTTGAAGGGTGGAACCTGCTTCTCCTTCAAGCTGATGCTGATCCTAAGACGACAATCAACGTGGAGAAGGCAGGGCTGATCACGTCACGTACTATCAGGTCGTCTGGAGAGCATTCTGCAGACCCTGTATCTGTGAATCCCAAGGCAGAAAGTGGTCTGCAGCAGACAACTTCATCCTGTAATCATGAACAGTACTGATTAGAAGAGCAAGCCATCATGACTGAGGCAAGTTCAAAGATGAGGTGAACAAGCATTCACTCATGTCACCATCTGTTTTCAAATTGTTGGCAAATTTTCCAAACATCAATTGTTGTTTAGAATGTGTGGTATTTCAAAGACGTGCTGATGTACTTGGGTTCAAGCAGTTGTATGAAGACGCATTATATTGGCTACCTAGCTTTTGAAGGTCTGCTAGTCAGCTAACTGATATTCCGTTACTAGCTTGTACTCTGTATTACCATGAAGCATAGAGATAGTATGTTATTCTAGCATGCTAGGAATCCCAAGCTAGCGGTGTAGATAGTGCAGGAGCGGTGAGAATGTTCGCTCCAGGTATGAACGAAGCATGAGCAGAAGACAGGTGAACATGATGTCCTGAGATTGCTTTCTCAGCGATGCTCTCGGTTACTGAACGTTGTGCTTGGATACCATTGGTTACAGCTCTCCGTTGAAGTGAGGCAAGAATGTAGATGGCTAATTCGATCAGATAGTTGTTTTATATCTCTGAGTTTGATTATCTTCACTTGAGTTACGGCAGGTTTTGCTTGGTTGTGGGTGGACCTGGTCGGTTACGGTTGATCAGGGCCATCTTCTCATTCTGTATAGAAGCCTGAATGTCTACAGCTTAACATTTACAGTGCACTGCATTGTGTACACATGATAGATGCATGGTTGCACATCTCTTGTCCGTGATGGGATTTCAACTTCGTGATCCTGTCACTGACTCGTGACCAAGTCTTTGATCGTGTAGTGGTTTTAAAAAGTCCATTTCAACTCAATATTGCAAGGTGTTGTATAGAGTTCATCGTGCATGATCTTACGGCATGGAGGTAAAGATATGTCTGACGTCACCTGTCCTGTATTGAGGAAGACATGGCAGGTGACTTGCTCGAACGGTTCTGTTAAAAATGCATTTTCAGAATCATTCAACTCTGAGACTGGGTGCAACACATTCAGGAACTGGAGCATATTGTGCTTCCTTCCACTTCACCTCCTTCAGTTGTTTGAAAGCTGGCGTGATTCAATTGCACCTCCCGGCCTGATGCTGGCTGTCTATGCTACCTTAGTGTACTCTTCATGCGTTTAGCTAAATAACAATCATTATGGCCCCTGGATACCAAGACAGTTTGGACAGAATTTAGAAAACCTGCACAAAATGTCTTTGGATTGGTTCTTGTTCAACACCCTCATACAAGCACCCTTCTTTCTGCTATTGGCAGCCACTGACCACTTCTCTAGAAAATGGTGTCATTACCAAATCTATATTTGTTGCTTAGCAACTATAAAATCATGAATGAAACCAAGTTATTGCCATGGCGATAGACAGTGTCAATAATCTATCTGAGGCACATGGTCAGGGGAGGTAGATAAACATGTCTGCTTGTCTTTTTGCAGATAAATCATTGAATGTGTTGACTGCGTAAAGCGTGTCTGTCAAGAAGATGAACTCATTTTTGGAATCACTGCAGTTAAAGGGTTAACCTGGCGAGAAACTTCATGGCAGCATCAAGTATCACATCAATAAATCCTCCCTCTACTGCGCCGCTCTACTATATTTACCGCTATGTTCTATATTTATCACAGATGTATCTTGTGATGCAGACAGTGTTATGTTCATCAAGTCTCCATTAAACTTTATCAAGATCCTCCGACATCTACCCTAGTATTTCACCAGTGAGCCGCCTCGATTGATTGTGTGCAATCTTGTGCAAGCGCACATCTTTCAGCGTCTAGCTATTCATGGATAACTTACTAGTTGAACTTTGCTCCCTAAATCAAATCACCATCAGTGCAATCAATCCATGCGTTGTTAATGTATCTCTGGAATAGAGAACTGCGCTCTGAAACAAGGACTAAGGAGCCAAATTCTGGCTTGTTGAAGTGATGAGAATTACTGGTTTGGTGGCCGTTTAGTTATGACAACTCCTCGCTATGACATTCCCATTGGAGGTTACCTAATGAGGGGTGGGGTCGGATGGATGGTCAATGATCGTATTGACCAGGTAACCTGATACACCGACTACCTGAGAAACGATGGCACATTGATTTCCCCTCATTGTTGGCCACGGCGGTCAATCAATTCCTTTGATGATTGGATGGTCAATCCGTGTTTCATCTTTTGTCTATTGGACCGGGTCTGATCAGAAAGAGCATTGGCTTGTTGTGATGTTGTATAAAAGCAACGTTATCTCTTTGCCTTTGGGAAGCTGTTCATGAGCACTTCATACCTACCAGTCCTGAGAAATAGCAGCTCTAGAAATCTTGTGTCACTGACAAAATGCAGTGTTGCGCATGCGAGGGCCAGCCTGTTTTCATAGTCACCTTACAACTACCAAGTCCAGAGACCTTTACTTTAAAACCATTCTTTGAGAGGTCTTGATAAACATGTTCTGGTTGTGCACAAGTAGCCTGACATCATGGTGTTGCACCCAATCTATAAAAATAGGGTAGGCCTATTCCTCCCAGGTTGGAGAATAAGATCAGTGCATTCTGTTGTCAGACAGTGTAAGGAGTACATGTGATGTCAGTGTACTAAGCATGGGACTGGCAGTGCAGGTCAATCTGCTGTACATCGTAGTGCATCAATGCATTACTTGTTCCAGCCAACATGTGTTGAAATTGACGGAACAACAGATGTTGTTTTATTGATCCAGCGGTTGTCTCATCTGACATACACATCGAGCATGTCTAACTCTTGTGCAATTACATTCATATCTGTTCATAGCGACTAGCTTACTCCAAGACACACATTCCAAGCCAGGAATCCTAATTTTGTAACAATCGTAATATTTGGAGAGCGTTCATTGTGGACTTGGAGATCCAGGGTGCCTGCTTATCGATTGTTGACGTCCTTGGATGCTCTGCCTTGGATAACGTTCACTTGATTCCGTATTGATGACACTGGGAATGCGTCATTCTGGCATACATCCTGTACATCACTGTGTGCACATACCAGTCCCAATCAATGCATGGGTGATTGCCAGCCTTGAGATGCTATCGTTATGTCATCTCTAGACCTTTGATTTCACCGTTAGTGGCATCGGAATCTTGATGGATCGACTGGAGCATAGCTGCTGAAAGCTGTGGTAAATAGAGCTAAGTCACTTCCACGAGGACTCAGTTAACAGGATAAGCCACACTATCCAGTGACTGTAGTTTCTAAAGACCTGACTGAGTATGGAAGAGAAACATAAGATTGGCTGATGATGTTTTTATCGAGACTTTTCCTCTCCTTGTCGGGATCAGCACTGTGCAGCAGTTCCTGATAGCACATCTGAACAAGGTTGACCTCACTAAACCAGAGCAAATTGCTAAAGGTGGTTCGTTAATCTACAAGTATGGCGACGAGGATACGTTTGATTCCATTCTTCGTTCGGCTGTTCAAATCAACAAACCACGGAGACCCAGAGGACGTGATACACGCTGTCACTTCCACAGAGGACGTCATCTTCAGCGCTGATCAAGGTATCTTTCTGATTTGTGTATCGGTTAATTCGGAGCTGATCGATCGATCTCCATGATTCTGGTATCGTCACGCTCCTGACTCCTCAACTGAGTGGAGTAGCTGCTCCAAAATGGTGGCCTGTGTTGACAGTCTGGTAGCACTGATGTACGACTGTGTGGGAGAATCACATGTGAACGATCCAGTTGTCACCTCCTCCTGGTGGCGGTGAGTGGAGTTAGGCCAGCGATTTGAAGTGTGCCACTTGAGTCGTATGATGACTGATGTGTCGGTATGTCCAAACATCAATATTGCTTGATGTGTAGCGTTAACTATTATATGGATGTGTGTATGACCCATTTCTATAGCTATGTATGTACAAGTGATTGAGGACAACTCAAAATGTCTCGGCAATCTGGAAGTTGTCATCTTGTGTCCTGATATTGAGCAGAAAAAAGTCAAAAGTTGTCCTTGTGCAACCGGGGAGGGTTTGTACAGAAGCATAGTCCTCCATGGTAGAAGTGTCCTCCTGTTCAGGGGTTCGAACCTCTAATAGAGGTTTGACTGAATACAAGGCTTTGGAAGCCATAATACCCGAAGTGTCCCACAATGGTCATGGCTGTATACTTTGGCCACTCTCCAGTTAGATGATTTGCAATCACATTCTTTGGGTGACCTCCCTGTATATTGTACGAACTCGACAAACTATACTTGTGCTGCCATAGTAGGTGTATAGAAGTGTCTTCGGTACTAAAATGGCCAAGTTATGTTGGTGACCTAAAAACTGGACATTTTCCGAAAGAGCGTTTGATTTTGCAATTGAAATGGGGCGACTTTAGGGTGACTAGGCAAAGAGAGGCGAAGATTGTTTCAGTGACAGTCTTTCAAACACTTCAATGGAAAAGAATTTATTCGAATCTGAAAATGTCATCATATCTTGACTGAGTTTCTCGTTAATTCTTATCTTTTCAGGTAAGTGCCAGTTCCTACTGATAGGGGGCCCTGTCTGTCTGGTGAAAGGTAGTATCAAAATAGCTTTGTATTTGTGAGAAGTATCGTGCATTCTGATGATTCAGTGAGTATCCTGGGCTATCCTTGAGGCCAGGGCATGTCAATTCATTTAAACTCCTTCCCTCGAAAGCTCGAATCAAAACATCAGCGTGCTTTCAAGTGAGGTCATCACCTGGAGGGACAGACAAAAGCAAGCCTAAATGACCATGACAGCATTGGATTCAGTTAAGTCAGGTATGAGGAAGTGTGGTTCTACTACCCTCCAACATGGCTGACCATGAAAACATACTAGTCCAGCCTGAATGACGGTGGACATATCCTGATGATCGAAATTGACCACCCTTACTATTACAAGTATAGTTAATCCATACTTGCTATTACAAAGAAGATAGTCAATAAGGTTGCCTATTGCTATAGTATGTCAGATCAATTTCTATTCTTGATCAGGTAATCATCATGTGACTTGTCATCCATGTCCATTGATTGATCATCTATTGTTCCCCAGTTAAGATGTCATTCACCAAAACCCTGTTAAAGCTTGGCTTGGAGTGTGGATGTCATTCACCCAGGCTGCCCTGATCTTGGCTTGGAGTGTGGATGTCATTCACCCAGGCTGCCCTGATCTTGGCCTGGAGTGTGGATGTCATTCACCCAGGCTGCCCTAGCTTGGAGTGTTGATGTCATTCACCCAGGCTGCCCTAGCTTGGGAGTGTTGATGTCATTCACCCAGGCTGCCCAAGTTTGGAGTGTTGATGTCATTCACCCAGGCTGCCCTAGCTTGGAGTGTTGATGTCATTCACCCAGGCTGCCCTAGCTTGGAGTGTTGATGTCATTCACCCAGGCTGCCCTGATCTTGGCCTGGAGTGTCGATGTCATTCAACCAGGCTGCCCTGATCTTGGCTTGGAGTGTGGATGTCATTCACCCAGGCTGCCCTAGCTTGGAGTGTGGATGTCATTCACCCAGGCTGCCCTGATCTTGGCCTGGAGTGTGGATGTTATTCACCATATTTCAAGAATGGCCTGATGATTACTTTTGCCTTGGGTCAGATATTTGTTTCCTCTTCCATTTCTAGAGCAATGTTTCCATGACACATTTTAAATGATTTACTATCAATCGATTTAGAAGGTATTTTTTGTTGTTGGTGGTGGAGAACTGGGTCAATCATTCTGATCTATTGAGCAATGCGCAAATTACATGAAAAAGTGAAAGCACCCCTGGAATCCTGGAGTGTCTAAGCCATGATTACGAAATAAAGAGTGAACTGCTCTCCTGAACTCTCTGATCCATTGTTGTGACCCAACCTTTCTCACGAGCATAGTCCGATGGTGAAGTGATGGAATGTGATAGAGAGATGGACAGTTACAAGTCCATGTGAGCGTACAAACCTGAAACTTGTAGATCTGCAGGCCAGAATTAATAATGATGAGAATGACATAATTGTTTTATAGGACGTCAGTGGAAGTGTGTCTGTCAGTACCAGTCATACCTTCATAGGAAGTTTTGCCAGTGATAAATGTGGGGATTTCAAATTGCCGTCATTTGCCTTGGTTCTCATGAACAGGAACTCTTCCACCGAAAGATGAGCTTTTTGGCAGAAGTTTCCGTCATTGATCGGTTAGTGTGGACATCTGATCCATTATTTTGGTGAATGCTATATTTGGTGGGAGAAGTAGGGCAAGTATTTCGCAAGTTTTGTTGATTATCTTTCACTTTCCATTCAGTTGTTCTCCAACAGACGTTCTTGTTGGCGGGAAAAGTGTTTTCAGAGTCACAACAATGATGAGATGAAACAACATATTCTGCAGAAATTTTGCCGAAATCTTTATCAAGTTGTTCTTGGGTGAACAAAAAGCCAACTGACACCATCGTTCGATTTGTTTGAAGTAATGTTTCTTGGATAGTATGTCTGAAGGATTATATGACTGAAATCCACACATGTCATCAGATTGAATTGTTGACTTGTGTGTGTGCTTTGAAGAGTTTGTACATTTCATTGGAATTTGTCCAACTTTGAAGTTTGAGGAGAACTGTCCGACCTTGATAGTCCAACCAAGGTAATTGCCATGGCGATGATGGGTGGATATGTGCGGTCCATGCCAAGCAATGCGAAGTTCGTAAAATATCCTTCAAATGTGAGCAGTAAGTGTTGTCTGTTTATGCTTTCGAGTTTGTTGTGCTTTCTCTTCTTGCTTTCATTCCCAACCCTTCCAAATAAATGTAAATACATGTACATTCTGGCGAGACTCAGGGTCTGTGGGTTGTGCTTCCTTTATGATCTGGTTAGTAAACAAGGCATCAAAATAAGCTTAATTACGGAGGGGTGAACAGTCCTGGTGGTCAAACCTTGGCCGCCCATGACCACTCTAGATGACACAACTCAAACAGGTGATAAACAAACTTGTTTTATGAGACAAGTACACCCGTTTCAAAGAGATTTGAAGAAGATCTGGGCCATCTTGGGATAGATATGATGACCAATCAGAGGTCAGCGTTGATAAGGCCTGTGTAATGTACTACCCTTGGTCGACTTAAATCAGTTGCATAAAACTGTTTCATGGTACTGTTTGCTGGGTGCAAGTCTTGAAATAGTGATTTTCAAAGTATTCAAAAGACTTTTCCAGAGATGGAATCTTTCGTGGTGCATTCATGATTCTTACCTTGAAAGATGTGTACCTCGTGGAAGTTGAAGTACATTCGTACTACTAAACGTCTAAACAAATAGCTATTGCATAGTTTCACCCGAGTGTGGAGTCTGAAACTTTCAAAAGAAGTTTTGAAGCGGAGATGTGGAAAGTGGTGTTCCACGTCTCGAGCTGTGTTATTTCGAATTGGGAAGTGCATCACAGCATTGCTATGGATGTTGACTACCTTCTTTGACTGGAGGAATATAGTTAGTTCAACACAACGAAATCGCAGAAATCTTATTGGATTTTTCCCACCAAATCCCTTCAGCAGAGTGAGTGTAGATGCGTCTGCAGAAGTGCTCCATCGCTGTTGGTTTATTCATTGGAAGTGTCGTGTCTTTTGGAAGTACTGCAGCCTTTGATGTGAATAATTGATCAAAGTTTTCTTCTGAATTAACTTTGGTAGGCTAACAGCAAGTATAGATTCCATCCTTGCTGATAGTGGGGTGGACTGAAGTGTTGGATGTGTGTTGATCGTCTAGAAGCAGGATATGGTGATGTCATTCTTTATATATAAACAATCACAGCTGTCAGTTGTAAGAGTTTGATTTGGTCGTCGCACGGGTGACAAGAACAAGTAAACAGACTACCAAGTCCTTACCGAGTTTTAGGGACGTTACGCTCTCAGAGCTGTGGATCTTGACACCCAGGTACAGGTGACCGTTGATAGACTATTCGAGTATCTTCACTAGACTGCCATCATGTTTCCCGCCAATTATTACTTGTACCACACCGACAAGAATGTCTACAAAAAGGTGCAGCAGAAACAGCCCCGCTCACTGTATGCCCAGAGTCTCATCTGTAAGTTGGATGATACTGTCACTATGAGCATTTGGCATCGGGGCTGCTGTTTACTGCCCTGGTGGCGCTGAAAGTTATCCTCCTCGTCCCCACTAAGCGATGTCAGTTGCCAGCAGCAGCACGTACATCATCGTCTGCTTGGGGACGAGGTGTGTATGAACATCACTGACTGCTACTAGGGCTGTAAATGCCATTTTGCCAGATATAGGACAGATTCTTGATATCATTTTCTGAGTATTACCAGGCTGGCTCAGCTCCAGGCCCTCGAGCCTCTTGTCTAACATGTCTAAGATGAGGCCAAAGGGCAAATACAGGGTAGACACTTTGGCAGGTTTGCCTTGCGCTAAAAATCAACAAAACTAAAAGACAAAAATCTGAGTTTGGAAATACCCCTGGTATTTTATGGATCAATATCACATGATACCAGCTGGAGTGCTTGGCTCGTGCCAAAAGATAAACTTCATGTCAATGGTTTATATTGGGGGGAATGTTGTTAACCAATTTACGGTTAATTCATTGTAAAACTGAGATAATGCGTCTAAGAATCTCGTGGCGTAGGATCATTTTGAGAAAGAGTGCTTTTCATGGTACTTCTCTCAAGATCGCCTTGTTGTTGGAAAGTCGTTTGATTTTGTTTGGGTGGAGAAGGTCGTCAAAGAGATTATGGAAGGTCAACCCTTTGATCATAAATCGACAAAGCTTGTCGGTTGCCATGGTAACAGATTTGATTACTTTGCTTGGCTTATCAAATCGGAAGTGGGATTTCTGGGGTATGGAGGTTGAGCGGATTTGTTTTGGATGACAAAGTTGTCTGTTTTATGAAGAAAGGACGCAAGAAAAGTATTGGCAGGGGGGACAGACTTTGATACAGATGATAAGTGCTACTTCTCATCTGCTGTATGAGTCATGACCTTGAAACATACCTTGACCTCCAATGATTTGATTTCAGATGCAGTGAACCCGTCAGATCCGTGGGTGAAACATAACTGTAACCACTGTAACGCTAAAATGTACAGCAACGCGCAGAGGATCGCCATAACACAACATGCACAGCGTAGGTTCACGGCAGGTGTAGATAAATCACAGATGATTGAAGAGAATATCAACCTTTCCATTACCTGCCTCGCCTTCCTTCCTAGCATTGCCTTTCTTCCCTCTGTCATGTCTGTAAAATGTCATCGTCTTTTGCTCAATTGTGACAAAATGTAGGTTCATGTCGGGAAGAGTGTTCATGGAGGTAGAAAGCTTGGAGCCTTGATTGCGCATCCTGGGATCCCAGCGCTGACTTGCCCGCATTGCCGACCCCCCTCTTATCTGTGAGTGTGACCCCTTCACCGCCCTGTGTAATTGATACCTAATCGCTCAGGCTTTCCTCGGCAGCATCCGGTCGGATTGCGCCTGAGCTCAGGAAGACAAATATGGAGGTTATTCATCGGCCGGGATTAGCTGAACATGACAAAGGAGCTTTAGTTGAGACGAGCTCGAGGGCTTGGACGGCGGAAAAACATCGCAGTTCTTGGATGTCGTCTTGTTCTCGATGATGAGGGTTCAATGTTCTCAGTCCAGCATGAGCTGAGGGCAACATGGTCTTAGTTATTGGAGGAGAGATTGTCCTAGACTGCAGACAGACCTCAGAGAGAGTGCCCTGTCTGAGCTGAGGGCAACATGGTCTTAGTTATTGGAGGAGAGATTGTCCTAGACTGCAGACACACCTCAGAGAGTGCCCTGTCTGAGCTGAGGGCAACATGGTCTTAGTTATTGGAGGAGAGATTGTCCTAGACTGCAGACAGACCTCAGAGAGTGCCCTGTCTGAGCTGAGGGCAACATGGTCTTAGTTATTGGAGGAGAGATTGTCCTAGACTGCAGACAGACCTCAGAGAGTGCCCTGTCTGAGCTGAGGGCAACATGGTCTTAGTTATTGGAGGAGAGATTGTCCTAGACTGCAGACAGACCTCAGAGAGAGTGCCCTGTCTGAGCTGAGGGCAACATGGTCTTAGTTATTGGAGGAGAGATTGTCCTAGACTGCAGACAGACCTCAGAGAGTGCCCTGTCTGAGCTGAGGGCAACATGGTCTTAGTTATTGGAGGAGAGATTGTCCTAGACTGCAGACAGACCTCAGAGAGTGCCCTGTCTGAGCTGAGGGCAACATGGTCTTAGTTATTGGAGGAGAGATTGTCCTAGACTGCAGACAGACCTCAGAGAGTGCCCTGTCTGAGCTGAGGGCAACATGGTCTTAGTTATTGGAGGAGAGATTGTCCTAGACTGCAGACAGACCTCAGAGAGTGCCCTGTCTGAGCTGAGGGCAACATGGTCTTAGTTATTGGAGGAGAGATTGTCCTAGACTGCAGACAGACCTCAGAGAGTGCCCTGTCTGAGCTGAGGGCAACATGGTCTTAGTTATTGGAGGAGAGATTGTCCTAGACTGCAGACAGACCTCAGAGAGTGCCCTGTCTGAGCTGAGGGCAACATGGTCTTAGTTATTGGAGGAGAGATTGTCCTAGACTGCAGACAGACCTCAGAGAGTGCCCTGTCTGAGCTGAGGGCAACATGGTCTTAGTTATTGGAGGAGAGATTGTCCTAGACTGCAGACAGACCTCAGAGAGAGTGCCCTGTCTGAAAGGTGCTGTGGTCATGAAGAGAAAAGTTGTCTTAGATTGTGTTGACTGATTGGAATGGTCCCCTGCAATGCTAGGACGGTGTTGGTTGTTGAGATAGTAAGATGAGATAGGGGGCATCGACGGTTGTGGCAAAGTTGTGTCCTCTCTATAGCTGGGGGCAACTGTTGTCCACTGTTAGTGTGGCAAGAGACATCTCCTCAGTTTATATCTAGGTAGGATGTCCTCAAATCCCAGCTGGAAATAACAGGAACACATCTTCCAATGAGATGATATGGCCACTTATATAGGCGGTAGTCGGCCAGTGTGTTAGCTGTATGGTCATTGGCCTCCCTATTTGAAGGACTTCAAATCAACAGTAGTCCAAATGTCAAGTTTCATGTTTTTGATTCCTGGATATTCTACTTGACATTTATCCACTTTGTTCAGTATTCGATTAGCCTTGCATTGTACTGAATGATATCTGTAAGGTAACGATTGACATGAGATGACTTGATAAACACTGAAATGTAGCATTTTGACAATCCGTTACAGCAATTTCAATTCTATTTTCTTTACTTTTTGGTAGCCATAAGCAGATACCTGTAAACGCAAAAAACTGGGAAAATAAATGCACATATAAATGGCAACTATTTCTTGTTTTACAGTGGTGTATTGAACAGCCCCGCCTTGGCCCCATAACCTCAGTTATCAAGTCAATCTGTGTTATCGTGAGGTCAATGAAAGTCAGTAGAATAAGGCACCCTTTAACCTCAATGATAACCAACTAGGGTGCCATCATCCAAGTCCTCTAATACTTTACTCTATAGAACTTGGAGAAAGCATGTCTCTCGTGTGGATGAGGACCCAGCTAGCGCCACCTTTGTTTCTCATGAAAAGTCGGTAAAAACTACTCCTGTCTCTTGACAGAGACCAGCCCTGGCACTTGACAGAGACCAGCTGTCGAACCCTCCTGTCCATGACGTCTGCTCGAGTCAGATTGGTCAAACCCTCCTGTCCATGACGTCTGCTCGAGTCAGATTGGTCAAACCCTCCTGTCCATGACGTCTGCTCGAGTCAGATTGGTCAAACCCTCCTGTCCATGACGTCTGCTCGAGTCAGATTGGTCAAACCCTCCTGTCCATGACGTCTGCTCGAGTCAGATTGGTCGAAAACTCATGTTCTGCTGTTTCTCTCGTTGCAGGTTCCTCCATAAAGAAACCAAAAAATCGTGGAATATTTAGTTCATTTTTGTGTTGTCTTGGTTCCAATAGTAATACCCACCAGAGTACACCGGTTCCAACAGACGAGAATGGACATCCAAAGGTAAGATGGCGACCACTAGTAGTTCAGACTTTGCTGAATCTGACAGTTGACTAAATCAGAAAAGAGCGTTTAATCAAAACTGTCGATAACATGGTATTTGCACGGAACAAGAAGTATTTAATAACGTTACCTCCTCATCAGAGTGTGAATAATTGATTCCTGGCTGGGAGCTAGCACTAAATGTCAAGGTCAGCTCATTACTGTGTACGCTAGCGGCTTGTTGCATAACACCTTCCAACTAAATACAACGTTTGTCAGGCCTAAGGGTGTCCTTTGAGGTTCTTTTGTATATTAGCAATTTGGTCAAACTTCTTAATGCATCATTTTCAGCCGACCCAGAAGTACCTCTTACCGACCGTGCGGCATCAGGATTCAAGTAAAAAGTGTATGGTTATAGACTTAGACGAAACATTAGTACATAGCTCTTTCAAGGTGAGTTAAGGTACCTCCTGGCCTTATGGGGCCACCAATGCTCTCCCACACAGTTAGGCCACTGATAAGAACCCCCACCAAACAAGGTACCTCCTGGCCTCATGGGGCCACCAATGCGCTCCCAGAGTCCCACACAATGAGGCGACTGATGAGAGAACCCTCACCAAACAAGGTACCTGCTGGCCTCATGGGTCTCACACAATGAGGCGACTGATGAGAGAACCCTCACCAAACAAGGTACCTGCTGGCCTCATGGGTCTCACACAATGAGGCCACTGATGAGAGAACCCTCACCAAACAAGGTACCTGCTGGCCTCATGGGTCCCACAAAATGAGGCCACTGATGTGAACCTGGGCAGAACCCACTTATGACTTATCTCTGGATCAATATTCCCACTATTCCTCGCTCTTTTCAGGCCTTGCATGAAGTCTACCATGATGAACTTGTTGGGTGAAAATGATCATCATATTGTGAGGGTGGGTTGGTCATGACCTTTATCCAGAATGGCGAGACTTGTAACTTGTCTTGTTTTCATCATTTCAGCCGGTTAGCAACGCAGATTTTATAGTCCCAGTCGAAATAGACGGAACGATACACCAAGTAAGTGTTGAACTGCCTGTAGGTGGTGCTCTGAGTCTAATCATTGAACGAATTATGTGAGCCAGGAATGGATTCCATGTCTTCTTTTTGAGCGGTGTGTCCCCTTCAGTGTCTCTGTGCAATCCGAGCATCACTCTTCTGCCTGATTCATTGGAGAGGTAATGGTGCCTTTTTGTGGCACCCCTTATCAGTATCACCCTCCAAGCCAAGTCAATACTAGGCCTAACCATGGTAACCTATCCAGCTCAGGCTGTGGCAGACGTAACTTATATTCCCACCCAACACTCGCTAGACTATGCGATGTCATGATAAAAACAAGGCAGTATACCTCGTCTGATGACGAGTTGTTATTAAATACTATCAGCCATGAGTTAAAACCTAATAAAGAATATGTAATTAGAGCACACACATGATTCTATTAACAATGTAAACATACTCGTAAAGAGAGGGGAGCGGTTATATTTGTTAGTGGCCAGTTGTGCTGTAACTGTAAGGCCACAACTCCTCACTGGACGTGACATAGAGTGCTGACTTATAACTTGTGGCAATTTTGTGGTGTTTTATTAAGGTGTCACTCCACCCTCATCTGATTTACATTCAATGTTTATTGACAGCCAGTCTTTAATTGACTGTCAGTCATGTTGATTGACAGTCAATTATGTAATCCATGCACAAGTTTGTTCCATACAATAATGATAAGATTAGTGTCGCTGGTAACATGGATTAATAGTAAGGTTACTCACAACCAACATATACCATGCTCTGACACCTGCTCTCTAAATTAGGCAACTGTTCAGATAGATACAGGTGTAGTGGGCAGCCGCATTGTCACGTTACCATGGAAACCAAGATATGGCAGATTGTGCCGAGCTTGGCGAGTAATTGGTTAGTCTGATCTGGCTCGGAGGACCGATTGTGATTTACCAAGATAAACAACATGGAAAGGTCATCTGAGGTCACGATAGTAACTTTGCCGATATGCTGATGATTTGATTAGTGTGATGGAGAAGATGTGAGGTTTTCAATTATATCCTGCTGAGTGCAGGCTTGGGGCATTTCTGCAGTAACAGAGGTAGATTACTTCCTCTCTAATCATCTGTGTGGTGCCATTGGCATCGAAGCACTAACATCTTGACATCTGAACAGTCTAGATTTTGAAAAATATAAAATGAACCCATTCTGTCATTCCATGGGACGATCATCTTCGGTTCTCAGCCAGATATCTCATGTTGTTGTTGTTGTTGTTTCAGGTATATGTATTAAAGCGGCCTTACGTTGACGAATTCTTACAGAAGATGGGCGAGTTGTATGAATGTGTGCTATTCACGGCTAGTTTAGCTAAGGTATGTAGTATCTTACATCACCTCTTTTCTCTCAGTGTTAATATTGAAGTCGTTGACATCAGTCACCATCAAACTTGTACCTGTGATCGAGTGTATCATTCCTGTTTCAGTATGCGGATCCCGTAGCTGACCTATTAGACAAATGGGGTGTGTTCAGAGCACGTCTCTTCAGGGAATCATGTGTCTTTCATAGGGGCAACTACGTAAAGGTAAGAGACATCCTCCGCAGTAATCACCTTCAAAATGACCGCTTAATGTCTGTAGAATATGCTCATAGCCATTTGGAATGATCTCGTGTTTTAACACAGGCTTTTCCACAGTAACCGTGTGAGTAAATGATGAGACTCCAGCTTTGCCTTTCCACTCCAGCTTTGCCTTTCCACTCCAGCTTTGCCTTTCCACTCCAGCTTTGCCTTTCCACTCCAGCTTTGCCTTTCCATAGCCAGAGGAGACATGAGTTCTGAACGGGGCTTTATCTTGTATTCAATGTGTAGACCATGCTACACATGTAACACATCCTGGATTATGAGTGTATACCTCTGATTTTTGCTCCAGGAGCCACTCTTGATCAAAGCAATGGCAAAAATAGAGATTTCCAAGACTTTCAATCTGCAAAAGTGCATTTGTACTGTAGTTAGTTGTTAGTGTTGTTAGTGATGTTAGTTGCTTCATACCTAGATGGCAGCACATCTAGGAGAGGGACCTTCTGTGTAGTTAGTTGCTTCATTCCTAGATGGCAGCACATCTTGGAGAGGGACCTTCTGTGTAGTTAGTTGCTTCATTCCTAGATGGCAGCACATCTAGGAGAGGGACCTTCTGTGTAGTTAGTTGCTTCATTCCTAGATGGCAGCACATCTAGGAGAGGGACCTTCTGTGTAGTTAGTTGCTTCATTCCTAGATGGCAGCACATCTTGGAGAGGGACCTTCTGTGTAGTTAGTTGCTTCATTCCTAGATGGCAGCACATCTAGGAGAGGGACCTTCTGTGTAGTTAGTTGCTTCATTCCTAGATGGCAGCACATCTAGGAGAGGGACCTTCTGTGATATCAAGTGACGACAGCATGGAGTGGAACTCTATTTTCCAGTTCATGCATTCCTCTCCTTGTGTGCGACCTTCCTCATACGTGTGCGACCTTCCTCATACGTGTAACCATGGTAACAATGTATGATATTCTGTGTTTCTTCTTCAGGATTTGAGTCGGTTGGGTCGAGATTTGCAAAAAGTGGTGATTGTTGATAATTCTCCCGCTTCATATATCTTCCATCCAGACAATGCAGTAAGTTGACCTTGAGACCATGAATTTGACCTTGAGAATCTTTCAACTGATTTGCTCCAGATGAATCAATTCTTCCCTGACTTCCAGGCAATGGGTAGCTCCCCCTAGTAGCAGATATTGATGTCATTGTATAAAGGGTATTATCATCAATAGGCCTGCTCTATTCCTCATTTCTTGCCCTAAAATGGTGTGAACGTTATTTTGCAGGTGCCGGTGGCGTCGTGGTTTGACGATATGTCCGATATGGAACTCATGGACCTTATCCCCTTCTTTGAAACATTAGCAAAAGTGGACAATGTTTACTCGGTTTTAAAAAATGCGAACCATAACCACAATTTACCACATCGGCCGCAGACGCCCACATCAGTGTCGTCATCGATATCATCAACATCATGATGAACGAGGAGGGAGACATTGTTGAGACGTGAGTGATGCGGCTGTTCATAGTTCGTCCACGAGTCGTCTGTGTGAATGGATGTGTCGGTCACAGCAGTCTTTCACGATGAGTCATAGGGGGCGCTGCATGTGGACTCACTCTGTCCTGGTGTGACGGACAGATGTTCATGCAGTGGCCACTAGGAGGCGCTGCAGTGTAATGCCTGTGATAGGTCAGGACATCATGGCACAATCATGGAGAGGATTGATTCATTCTGTCCGAGGAGTGATGACTTTATTCATATGGGTGAAATGTGCCGTGAGTCAGGATATTCTACCCAGCATGCAGATACCAGGTTTGCCTACTGTGCAGACGTTGTGTGATAGATTTCATGCAGTTCTTCTGTTTAGGTTAGTGGATTAAATAGACCAAAACTAACCGGCAAAACTACCATCACACAACGTGGTGCTGACTGTTGCTAGGGTATTGCAATGTTGTGACGAAGACGAGAGGTCAATTCTGTCTGAGTTGTGAAGCATACAGCGCCGCCAATAGGATGCGGATACAGAGAAGATCATCCTGCACAACTCATATTGCACAGTTTGAAACATACTGTTCATTCACGCTTCAGAGGAGATATCAATCAGGAGCAGACGGCAGCTTCATCTTGGTATTGCTATGGAAACCAAACAAAACTTTGACCAGGTTTTGCACAATTTCTGCTGTAATTGACAAATAGGGGCCTGTGCCAACAAACAAGGAGTTTCCAGTGAAATGAGCAGGAATGATGGGTGGTTAGATGCGATCACTGGGTGAAAACTGGTCTGCAGTTTACTGGCTGGTGTTTCTGTGAACCTCAATCATCAGAAAATCACCAGATGGCTCTCGACTGATGCCTTGGTTTTCATCAGATCAATCGTTTTTGCGAACAGTGACTTCTAAACTAACCTCTTCTATCAGGTGCTTGAATACCCATCATACCTTGGGCTGGATGTTTATTGTAACGTTGCTAACATAGTCACATGACTCTTGCAGTAAGTATGCAGTCTGTGTCAATGCAAAACCAGCATTTTGGCAGAATTGACAAATTTCTACGACCTTTGCCAAAGTTTGACCTTGGATGGATGTGACCTTCACCTGTAGTATGTGCAGTGGCTAACAATCGAGCAATAATTCAATAGTGGAAAAGTTATGAAAAACGTTATTTTGATGTTGCCATGGTTACTGTTGTTGGGCGTCTATTTCATCAAAACCCAGATTTGTGGAAACCATCTTCTGACACCAAATGAGATGAAAACTATCGCCCATGGCAACAGGTGTGTTACTTTGAGTTTTATTTCTGTTGATCAGATTAAATCAGGCTTTCTTGATTATGTTTCCATCCATACTATTCATTCTGACAGTTTTGTAATGGACTGGCCCATGTTCGCATGCTCTGTCCTTGATATGGTGCATGCCATTGTATAATCCGGGGGTGAAGGTCACATTCTGTTCCAGTAGAGTGAGCTTCAAGGTTTTAATGAATATCTTGAAGACTAATGTACATAACAGTTGATTAGTTTGCCTCCAGCAACCTTGGCCCAGGTTGATAACGGATCCTTGGAATGAGGTTGAGCCGCCTGTCGTCGGGGCCAAGGCTGCTGAGTTAGGGGACGATTTATATGAAGTACCTGATTTAACAAATGTACAGTGGAGCTTTAAAACACATTTTATATAAGAGGAACGTTTATATATCAATATTATTCAGGTTTCTGAGATGTAAGAACGACAGACCTGAGTTGAAACTCACTCGATTTCAACCTTTTTTGGTTGCAAATTGATTTAGGGAGTTGAAAATCCAAGCACACATCTTCCTGGAATGGAAGGGATTACAACAGTTCTATAACCATGGTAACCAGTAGCTGTGACCATAACCAGGGTAACTGTTTCAAGTTTGGTGTCGAAGATTACGACCATTGTAATCATGGGTACATTTTGTGACCAGAAATGTAAGCTGGACATGGATGGATTTAAGAGAGTCGTTCCCCTCAACACCATTGAAACTATGGTACGTCTCTACTTAAATCATTGTGTTCTGGTTAGATTGCCATGGTAACAACTGGTTTATTATCATATTATGACTAATACTTTATCAGATTATATTTCTTTCATTGGTTTATAGCTGAATGAATCTTGTCTTGGTTTAGAACCTTAGAAGGCAGTTACTGGATGCACGGGGAGTAAACAGTTTGGTACGAGATGAGAGAAGAATGAACAACATATCTGTCGTTGATATGAGTTAGTCCCAGTGAGGGAGGTTGATTATCAATGAATGGTACCAAGGCCTTGTTTAGCTCTCTTCAGACAGAGCTGCAATTGTGGATTTGTTCTTCTCACCAGTGATTGCATGTGTGAAAATGTGGTACCGGTAATTCAGAATTGTGAAAGTTTAGATGAGGAGAGTTTTGTAGATTTGCCCAAAAGTATTATATGCAGCTAGGAGATTGAGTGCCAAATTATTGTGGGCCATACGATGGACCTTCCAAAACCATCCAGTTAGTCTTGAACAAGTTGACAAGTGCAGGTCTCTTACCTGATTGTGTCTGACTGATGTTTTTGGAGTATCCATTTTGACATGGCGCTAATGACAGTATTACTGTCTCATCATTGAAAACACTCTGTCGTTTATAACAGAACTGTTTTCAATACTTTGAACCTTTAATTGAATTCTTTACGTACTGATCAATTTCATTTTCGTCGGACAGTTTGGTTCGTAGCCAAGCGATGATGATCTGGTCAATTAGCATATCACACTGTGTAGACTTTCTTACCTCCTCTTCTTCTTCCAATAGAAGAGTTCTTCCTTTCTTTGCTGTTGTTTCATAACCTACAAGGGTAAGAAGTGCTACACAAGGTATAGAGAGAGAGCAGATGATGTCAACACTGATAAGTCCACCATTTTGACGGTCACATGACGTCTTTAACCCTTGTGGTCGACTTTGCCAATATGGTGAAGTGATGAGACCAGTAGGATATGAGGATGACGTTTGTACCTCTGATGTCAAGTCTGGTCATGTGACTTGAAGTCTTGGACATTTGAGAACATAACCACTGTATTTTATAAGTGAAAAATGTGAAAACAATCTCACACCAGATTAGATATTGTATCTCCTTTCAAAGGCTTTCTGTATATTGTAAACAAATCCACCAATTATTCATGTTATTTATGTAAAATCGCAGATTATCTTAATTCCTAACTTTGTATAATCAGTTCAGTGTTCTGAGAGGTGGCTTTTACAGTTCGTCCTCTTCTTGTTCATGTCAGCAAACATTTTCTCAGTTTCTTTTTATTGTCAACTGTTTCATCCGGGCTTGAGTGGATACAAGTTGATGATTGTGGGTTACGTTTAGAATCATTGTAACTCCATCGAGTTCGACTCTTGTCATTCAAACATGACCGGTGTGACTGTAGACGTACAAATCAGGAGATTACCAAGCCCTCTGTCATCAGTATGATGAACTGCTTCAAGAAGTCAGTGTGAATGTTTTATCTCTCTCATATAGTGCCATGGTGGCTTTGCACAAGCAGCATCTAAGACAAGGCCTAAGGTTATCATAACCATAACCAGTAAATAATCGGGGCTGTTTGCTAGAAAACCTATTTATTTGTCAAGGGATGATGTGACCCCCAGTTGCTGTTATGATTGGTTGCTATGGTAATAGAGAATACAAGATGATTTAGGAAGAGAAAGCTTTAGAAATGTTCACATATGTTTAAAATCACTGGAATCGTAGTTAATTGAAATAAAATCTTTTTTCGGCATTGTACTTAAACGAGGGTGAGTGTTGTAGGTGACTGTCAGTGTTTCCATGCTAACACATTAGGGTTATGACATACCAACAGAGATGGGATTGCGATTGTGACATTTGAAACTGTGTTCACCATGGAAACGGTTTGGGTACCTTGGTGATACTGAAAACATAGCAGTTACCATGGTGACCTTGGGAATAAAGAATGGTGAATAAATTGTGAACAGTTGTAATAGGAGGCCATATTTTTGCTAACGTCTGATTGTGACTTTTAATTCTCATCTCAAAATACATCACTGAAACCACAACATGGGCGCAGATTTTCTATATTCTTACACTAAATATTTGTACATCAACTAACTGTAAATAAACATAGTACGATAAAACCTACAATTATAATAAAGAATAGTCCTTTTATGTTAAAAGCAAAGCAGTCTTGTTGTGTTTATTTGGTAAAACAGCGGTGCTCTGATAGGTGAGGAACTCGTCAGTATGGAGGAGTATGATCAACGTACTCGTCAGTATGGTGGAGCATGATCAACGTACTCGTCAGTATGGAGGAGTATGATCAACGTACTCGTCAGTATGGAGGAGTATGATCAACGTACTCGTCAGTATGGAGGAGTATGATCAACGTACTCGTCAGTATGGAGGAGTATGATCAACGTACTCGTCAGTATGGAGGAGTATGATCAACGTACTCGTCAGTATGGAGGAGTATGATCAACTTACTCCTCGATGTTGTGTTCCTCATGAGATGCAGCCATCAGGTAACCTTCCGTGCAGCCCCATTGAGTTCCAATGCACTTGGCTCAGTCCCACAAACTGTATAATCAGTCACCCAGGTACAACCTGTCGTCCAGTCCAGCTTTACAACCAACCAAGGCACAACCTGTCCTCTCTCTCGTCCCAAAACTAATGCTATATTGTCTCCTCTGCCTTGTTCCACAAGGAGACGAAAGCTGAGGTACAACATGCGCCCACAACTTCTGTCTAGCCTGACAAGTTGAAGACACAAAGCCTATCGTGTTCTGGATCCAGCGATTCAACCAATGAAAACAAGGCCTGATCAGGCATCTAATGGTCTCCACTGTCTGATTCTACCGCTGGCCATTAAAGCACAACCAGCACAAGAACACATAGATAAAGAAGAAAACGCCAGGACAACCTGTGTGTCCAGACCCACAGCTTGGCAATAACACACCTAGGCACAGGCTGCCGTACAGTCATTCCTTACATGTATGTTCAGTATGTGTCGATGATCCATTACAATCAGCCCCCTGGCAGTATTTGGCTCATCCTCTGTCTTGTCCCACCGCTCATCAATATAGGCACAACCTGTCCTTCACTGTGTCTACATGTGTGCATGAACACCTCAGTGATACTCTGTCCTCGTCCAGTCACAACAAGACAACCGACACACCTTCTGTCTCCTCTGTCCATGCTCCAAAACAAGACAACCGACACACCCACCATCTCCCCTGTCCATGCTCCACAACAAGACAACCGACACACCTTCTGTCTCCTCTGTCCATGCTCCACAACAAGACAACCCAGCCCGAGACAATGCTGCCCACTGGTGAATGGAAGATGGACAGACTCTGGCACACTGCGAGGACGAGGTGCACATCATGCAGCAGCTGAGATCTGAAAGATTTCAACTCTTTCATCACGCCAACTCTGTCATTTCTGGAGTGAAGTATGGTTCGTCAAGGTCATGCACTCGGGCCACACAGAGATCCACTCTCACAATAGAGGAACCTCTGTTTACAACATGATTACAGAAGAACTAATACAAGAATTGTACCAGACTAATCCAGTTTATTGCAACGAATACTGGTGCACAGCTGTTAAAAAACAGAGTATATTACAAGGAGTGGATGATCATTTGGGAGATTAATCTTCACCAATCAAGGGTTAAACAAACCGCTCACTTCCACATTGGATCAGCTCACCAATCACCATCTGTGGTCTGACATAGTCCACATTATCCACCCACCATACTCTTTAATATCACAGTTAATTTAGAAAGACATGGTTAATACATCTAGATGAAGTAAACAAATTGGTTAGAATTGACATCAGATTCAAAAACCTGATTCATAGTGATCACAATCTACCATGGATACAAATATGTAGGCAATCATAACAACTTTAGCAATAGATACTTGCTTACCTTGACTGATGGTCATATAAATACCTCGGCAAGCGCATGTGAGAATAGATTAGACTCCCTAAACATTACAGCCTAACATGGATAACATAATGAGGGAGTGATTTCAGGGGTTTAGTCCAATCTGAAGACCTTCATTAATATGCCACAGGCAGGCAATAGTATTGCCACCATCGTGATGCTATCCTACGCTGCGGCCAACAGCGCATGTGTGTGATAAGGAATATGAAGTCCAGAGATAAGCACTCATAAGCCACAGCCAGGCAACAAGATCACCATGACCGTAATGTTGTCCTTGGCTCCGGCCAACAGCGCAGCCTGCACCAGCTTCTCCGACATGGCTTTTGCAAACTCTCTCTGAATGACCTCTCTTGTGAGAGGATATTCTGATGCTCTGGAGAGCATGCCCCCAAATGAGAGATAGTCAGTGCTGGTCTCAATGTCCCCCTCGTTCCCAGAATCTCCACCCTCATCGTAGATGTCCAACACCTGGCTCCCAACCTCCGTTTTAAGGTCAGCATTAGGACTCATCACACGGTCCTCCTTCGCAAAGCTCACATGTGACGCGACACTTTTCCCCGTGTCAGGGCGATGTTTCATATTCCCACCAGTGGGTGCTGTCTGTTTCATCTCACTGTCATTTTCATTGTTGACATTTTCCTTCCCATCTTCACCACCAGGTTGCGCTGAATGATGTGGACCGACTGAATAATAGGATGCAGCACTGGCCAATCCCTGGGATGTCCCACTTTCTGGACGTAAAGTTTGGCTCAACTGAGAGTTGTATTCAGCCAGCAATGCCTGGAGACTGTTGCTGATCTTGCTTGGCGACGGAGAGAGGCGGTTGTTAGGCAACATCTGAAAGAAAGAAAAGGGAGCATGACCATGACGCTACAACAAGGTTCGGAAGGTAATGGCACAAACAGAATGCTCTGAACAGCCGATGCTCATGTAAGGGCATAGGAAAGGCTTCACTAGTCTTCTTTAATGTTCTCCAGTGTACAAGGCCTTCGAACAATGGCCTTCAGGGCCTTGGATTCCTAATCACAAGTATCACAATGGTCTAGGTAAACTGTGTTTTAAAGAGTATGCAAATCTGTTGCCAACTTTAAAAAACATCCTCGCAGTAGAAGTTGGAATAGTGAATCAGAAACTATGCATCACAAAGACAGATCAACAACATAGAAAGCAGTCAAGGTGAGCATGCTTGCTGTGAATGAACATGAGCCAGGTTTGTGCGGTCGCAAACTTGACATCTCACTTTATGTACACAGTTGCTTTATGTACACAGTTGCTTTATGTACACAGTTGCTTTATGTACACAGTTGCTTTATGTACACAGTTCTCATGGTGAACTAAAATGACAGTCAGGTTAAATATGGTGACCACGGTTACTCAATAACCCAGCAGCATATGGGTGGGAGCTTGGGTGGGTGTGCTCGGCATGCTTGGATGTGAAGACATTTGCCGCTTTACTCAAGCAAAAAGTTGGGACTTACAGTCAGGTATTGACCAATCAAAAGCCCAATGGTCAGTGCTCTTCAGGTCCAAACGAACATAAAAGGTGCCTCCTGATTGGCCATTCACCTGATTGAACATCCCCAGGTCTACCCAAGGTCCTGCTTGAGTTTAGTTGTGAGGTTAAAAGCCATGCATCAGCTGCATGTAGAGAAAAGCTGGCTCAGGAGCCAGAAGTTACCTCTCTCCATAATGATCTAAATGACTGTTGAAAGAATATAAGATAAACATGAAGAAGGATAGAGAAAGACATTCTTCTATATGAGAGGATGACAGAACAAAGAAAGACTGAATAATGGTCTGAAAAACATGCGGGGAAAGATGCTCCAGTGTGTCTGAGAGACATGTACAGTACGGTTTAGTTGTACTGTAGAGGGGTTATGAAGTCACACTTTGAATCGTTAGCAATTCAAAGGAGAGCCACGCTTGTTAGGAATCCTGTCGTTGGTATGGACGCGATGTTCAGATTCTTATTCCTACAAACAAAACATATGACACCCATCCAACGATTACCTGATAGAGTAAGATGGCTGCCTCTTCATCTGTAAACACCTCCCAAACACCTTTTGTCGCTAAGATCAGAAACTGCGCATACTGGTCAATAGGTATGCTCCTTGTATATGGCTCGCACGGGATGCATTTCTTTAGTTTTGGGTCACCATGGTTACCAAGACCTCGGGTTGCTGAGAGAATCCCATTAACCTTGAGATCTTTTTCACTTTCGCTGATGTAGCCTCCTGAAATTAGTGAAATGGATCAGATTGAATGATGGTCAACAAAAGCCTTTTGACATTTCTGCATTTTTTCTTTCATCATGGCTATGGCATGTAAGACAAGGCACTCAAAGAGACTTGTGTTATCATCAAAGGTATCCCAAGTCCAGGAAATAGGAGTTAGTCCACTATAGCCCTTCATGTCGCTAGTTCCACCCCTCTATAGCCCTTTATTTGGTGGCAAAGTCCTCTCCAGTGAACACAACGAGTCAATATCATTCGTCTCCCCCAGCAAGACCCTATTCTAAAATGTCACATCCTTATCTCACCTGCTTTGATGACCCGAGCCTTTTCCTTGGGGCTGTACGGCGTGTGATCCCTGCTCATCCTATAAGGCTTGTTGTCTCGCACCAGGACGACTCGCACATTGCCCGCATTAGCAAGATGAATGACACCCATTTCCTTAGGAGCAGGATGGCCGCTTGATACGGAGTCTGTGTCATCATAATTAGTGCCACGGTCATCTTCTTGATCGTCCAGCGACTCTGTCTTCGCCGTGTTCTGTATCACGACAGACAGACCGGAGCATCCACTCCAGCGAACTCGTGAATGTTCGTCCATTCCGTACGTCAGCAAATGATCAACAACTGCATACGATTTATAAAACGCGCTTTGCATTTTTTCTGAGAACGGATCTTTTTCAGGTGTTTTATGTTTCCGCTGGTACTTTTCAATTTGTTCAAGACTCATTTCAACTTCATTGAGATTGTCCATGTTTTCTTCACAAGTGTGAAGTATCTGGTGAATCATGTTGGCACTCACGTCGTGGAGTTTGACCCGCTCACTGTTACGTGTCGAAGGACGATTCATGTCATAATCGGACATGACACTGTTTCTGATCATGTTCACTGCACATGTGCAACTCGTCATTGGATCGAATCGCGACATCTCCTTCAGAAGAATATGGTGCAGTTCATTTGACGCAACCTCTGCGGCAAAATACCCATTATGTCCATCGTAAACACCAAAGAAGCTTTTATTTCGATCATTTCCAAAGTAATCTTGGAACACACGAGTGTCTTCCATCTCACATTTAAACCGTTCATTTTGGCTAGAGCACATCCCGAGCCCCAGTACACAGGCTGGGCTACAATTTAGACCCACCCCTTCAACATCAGTGTTTATGCGCTCATAAATTCTACGATTCTGTTCGTATGTGTTTTCAATGAGAGATTTCATATATTCATATGCTTCATTTAATCGCTGTACCTCAGTTGAGTCCAGTGGTTTCTCACTCGTCGTGCCCTTCCTCATCTGTTTTAGAACAAATCTTCTCCGTTTTATCAAAGCGTCCAGTGTCTCTGGCTTGTTCGTTCCCTTGTAGCGGAGCGCCTGGAGAGCCTTGTGAAGGAAACGATGCTCCTTTAGCTGATGTAAAGCGATGTGTAGTTGACATTTTTCGCAATACAAGGACAGATCAGGATTGGTGGGGTACTCTGTGATGACCGTCTCTGGAGTGTCTGGTGATGGAAACAAAATCTTAGCAAAGTGTACCTTTCCAAGTCCATACATTACAAGCCACAAGTGAGACATGGCACTCTAATGCCATGGCACTCTAATGCCATGGCACTCTAATGCCATGTTCACACTAAAACTCTTTCAAACCGTAATCCCCAATTCAAATTTCTGTTTGACCAGCATGCCCACTCCCACTCTAGCTATCTCTCAAACTGTCATGAAATTGCCACAGTTAAATTTTGGACAAGTAGTTTCGACCGCAAGGTGAGATGCCAGTGATCTGCACCGATAGGCTTATAAATCAAGGCAAAACATTGCTCATTACAAACCTGGCCTTATAAACCCAGGGACTTCACTTATTCTTGGCTCATTCTTGTGGAGGTAGATTGAGCTGGGCTTCCTCGACTCGACTTTGAATTCTGATTCAATATCATTGTTGACTTGGTTTCCGCCATACAATTCAGGTGCTACCTGGACTTCTTGCTGCTCCATGGTCAGAATCTGCTAATTACAAGAAGGGGAATTGCATGAAATGACATATGAAGCCACAACCCCTACTTTGACAGTTGAGTATAGTGAGAAATCTTGGCTTTATTGACTCCCTATTTTGACAATTTGTTGAGTACCTGTAGAACAGTAGGCCTAGTACAATATACTACCATAGTCTTGTCCAAGATGTTGAGAAATCTTGAAAATCGCTCTCATTTTTACAGCATGTAGGCCTACCTGCGTTTTAATCCATTCAAAAGTTCATTCCTACCACAACCGCTCCAGAAAATGATGATTTTGTGCTGTACATGAGCCCCAATGCTAAATGCATGTGTCAAAGACTCAAACACGGCGGGTCGAGCACGACAAGCTGTCATGCCATCAGTGACACCAACCATTCAATCAATCAACCAGAACCAAGTTCAACTCAAAGTCTCAAGTCAAACTCAAGAAGAAGCCAGGCCCAGGTTGAAGACAGTTCATGAGTTCACTTCACGACACAACCGTCACAAGTCATGCAAGTGTCAAGTACAACCTTACCACACTATAGCCTAGATACTAAGATAGACCTATGCCTATTCCAGTAGGTCATGTCAAGTCTAACGCATCAACACGGCCACTACTGTGATATCTATTCAAGAGAGAGAAAAGCATCTTATCTTGAAAACATACACATCAAGTGCATAGAGACGAACTGACAAACATTGGTCCTTTTCACCACATTTTCATCATTTTAAATGTTTCATGAGCAATTTATCATTCCTCATTGCAATTGCATGCATTGACACCACACTAACAGCCCTGTATTTTCATGGCAACACGACGCGCTGAGGATCAATGGGTTTCTCTAAAAGTAGAACTAAGAAGGCCCAACTCTCACCTGTCACCGCCACATTTAAACACCATATATAGCCATTTACTGAAAAATTAACATCAAATATTTGTTTTAATTCATATTACTCAGTTATTCTGACAAATATATGGTCATTATTTTACTTAACAACGCATTATAGTTTTTTTGTTCCAGATAAAATATACCACAACTTGGTTAAACCCAAACATAGACTCTTCTTCCAGTCCCCTCCATTCACTCATTACAGAGACTGGTACTTGACGGAAATTCACTCGTCATGAACTCGATTTGGGGGCGTAAGCTTCCGGTGTCCGGTGACTTGTTTTCTGTAGGATGGGTAACCTCGATCCAAGTGAATAATCTGAAATACCAGAGTGCTCGGTATAACCGTGCTCATTTTGGCACCAAATGTTTAATCACCAATTACAAGAAACTTGTAAAACTTTATCAAGCCAAAATATGACATTTTACTTCAATAACATTCAAGAATTTACAAATTTGAGCTATATTCTGCTTTTGTAGAACAGTTTTGATTGGACTCTTTGCGCAAGGCTACATGATTCGCGGCAGGCAACAAGAGTGAAGTGGCTAAAATATGGAACTACACGTTCGCTATTCCGGCTGATTCCGACTATTTCCGATTCACATTTTAGAATAACTGGTCTAACGAACCAATCAGCACGTAGCCTTGGAGGGTGGCGTATCCCATGACGTAATCATTTGTGCCGCGTTAGAGAAGTCCAATTAGAGCAATTAGTGGAACTTTTTGCATAAACAGGCGACTTATATGATGAACTTCATAATAATTTCAAAATTGACATTTTACTGATACAAACAGGAAATTTTGAGTTTTACAGAATCGATTTTGTTACATGACGAGTGGGAACTCCTATACCTGGAATAGATTATCACAGCGTTTGGAGGCAAAGTCAGTAAGGTGAGCCGGCTGACTTTAAGTGGAAATTGACCCATGCATAACAACAATCTCGAAATTTTCTTGATTTTTCTCAAGTATCTTCGGAATTTCGGCAAGTTTGTGATGTTGATCGTTTAGAAGATGGCACGGATTAGTAGTTGTTAATCCACTCCTGATATTCACGGTTAGAACTCCCTAATTTACTGCTCCTTTTTCCATTTAAAGTTACTTTATCAAAATATATCTGCCTGGAGTTTTTTTCAACCCTCCCTGCAAGCTCACTCAAGTCTCTCAACATTTATGCACAACTCGAGTATTTTATGTGTCAATCATGGTGGTTAATGTAGGGATACCCCCTTATCGTATATCATTGGAAAGATGGTGTTATATGCAGGTGTAACAGAGGAAAAACATCAAGGTCCAACCGGGGATTGAACCCGGGACCTCTCGCTTATATAAGGCTTAAAGGCCATCACCCCATCACTCTACCGACTGAGCTAAAGGAAATTTCCCTCTAGCCTGGGCTAGTAGGAATGATGCCACCACTACATACTCCCCCCTGTTCGGGAAAGTTGTGTCCTCACAACCGGGTTCTTCCGTGATACAAAGGGTTAATTCATTGTCCAAAGACACACCAGCATCTAAACAAATTATTAGTACCCTTTTACCACGTTTTAAAAGCGAGAGGTCCCGGGTTCAATCCCCGGTTGGACCTTGATGTTTTTCCTCTGTTACACAGGACAATCAAGCAAGTTTCAGTCCAGACTTAACAAATGGAAACAAGCTGTGAAGTGTTTACTTTTTAGAATTATTATTTTTTTACTTTTTACTTTTCCAAGTACACCTCCTTTGCTGGGTCATACTGTCCTACCCATACAGTTTCAGAATCTGAGTTCGTGTCTAGGCCTAGATGTTTTGAGCTGGCCAGCCGTGGAAAGAATCTATCCTGGATGCATCCAAAATAGTACACAAACATTCAGCAAACGAACCAGCTACAGGTTACACTACAGTACTGTCCTACGAGTACTAGGGCAAAGGGCAGGTTAAACAGCCATGCTCTTCACCCAGTCACCCATAACCATAGTGCCCCTGCCCTACTTTGTGTCCGTACTGGGATGTAAAACTGGCTCAGTAGGGGCTGGTAGACCTGTGCCAGATTTAACTTTAGAATACCTTTAGTCTTAATCCACACAGGTCAGGAATAAAACGAAGTCTTTTGGTCTTGTCCAATCCAATAGAAACACGCAAGGACTTTTTAAAATCCAATTTAAAAATAATAAAATGGCTTGCTAAGCTCAGTAGGTACAGGTAATTCCTTAGGGCTATTGATCAATGATGAATCAGTTTTTGACTGTTTGAGATTTAATACCATCAAATATGGAAAGACCTTTGACATGACAATACGATAGAGCACTGCTAGAAGTGTGACTTTCATTGAGCCATTCTGTCAGTGCATGTCAAATCTTTATGAAACAACATTTCAATTTCAGGTGGTGAGGTTTTGCCATGACTGCTGTGGCACGTAGCCATGGTAAACAAACGGCTAAGGTAAATGGAATGATTTTTTTTCTCAATCATGTCTCGGTCTTTCAAATTCGAAGTTCAAAATTCATGCAGCTCTGACCCTAAGTCAAGGCTACTACTCATTGCGAGATTGATTATCAATTTGATGAGATGTGATCTTGTGTTTACCTTCTAGATGGACCTTGGTGGCCCGCTCCCATCTGCTGGTGTTGAAGCTGTCACACAGATGCATGCTGCTGCCGTTAATGGGGACAAGTCCATGCTTGCCAAGCTCATTGTTGGTAAGTGACATGTGGGAGGGTGTTCTCTTTCGTCAGCTGAGTTGAGGCCTTGAATGGGCAGGCTGTTGTAAGAACTTCTCTAAAGGCGTAACTTTATTGAGTTGGAAGAGTATTTGAAGCTTGTAAGGATGATAGTTTAACGATGGGGATTTATTTGTATGAAGCATAAGCAAAATACTATCTTTAGTGTTTATATGATGGAGTGTCTTGCCTCAAAACATTCTGTTAGAGGAGATTTCCCATTTGTTCCAGCGAGTACGAGAGACATTGACGTAGGTGACCAGTTTGGTCGGACGCCCCTGATGTTCTGTGTGCTGGCAGACCGCCCTGAATGTGCAGAGCTCCTTTTGAAGGCTGGGGCGTCAGTTGACAAGAAGGATCGAGGAGGGCGCACAGCGTTACACTGGGCGGCACACAAGGTAGGCAAATGATTGACAATATTACTGTTTTACGGCATGTTCTTTATATACTTCAATTTGATAACTTGAATTCTCAACTTTGTTGCTGTCACAATGTTTGCAGACTCAGGTTGTCCAACCAGCGCTCCCCTCAGTTTTGTCTGCTGGTGGAATTTTGGGAATAAACAATTTTGACTACACACACTCTGCGACAAGTCTTCCATGTGATTGACGTGATCAGAACTATTGTAAGCTAATCAAGGCACTTATTGACACAACAGATTTCACAAGTACATTACGGCTATAGCCCTTTGGCCTCGAGCAACTACAGCCCTTCTGATATTTTCAGTGGGCATCATTTCCTGTGAAAGAATTCTAAATCAAAGTCAACATTGTTTAAGACGCATGAGATTTTCCATTCAATAAATTCTGTCCATTATTCCAGTATATTCATATTTCCTCCTGAGCTAAAAAGTAAACAAACTATAGGAGTATTGAAATATTGCAAATGGGGTCATAGCTTGTTGGATAGTGTTTGGTATAGCAATGGCATGGAGATTTTAACCCATTGAGTGCTGGGGCTGTTTATATCATGACAATCAGGGGGGGGGGGCATGCTTCATGCTGTTGTGAAGTTATTACACAAGCCAGTGCATTGAAACTTGGCATGTTATTTTGCTAGTCTCAATGTTGTTTTGTTTCTAGGGTAACTTTAAGTTACTGCGTGTGTTGCTCTCCAAGGGGGCCCTCTGGAAGGAGAAGGATAACGAGGGGCAGACACCGCTTCATCTCTCAACGCGCCACAAGTCACCCAAATGTCTCGCACTGTTGATGAAACATGTTGGCATTGGAGAGATCGATGATCAGGATAAGAATAAGGTAAGAATCGGCACACACCTATCATATTCATATCGAATTTCCAGTTCGTCTTCGTTTTGGATTCAGATCCTGGGGAGGTACATGGTCTAAGGACTTGGCATCCAAACATCATTGGTTCAGTACTGACAGTGACACTGATACTTCATTTGTAATCTTGGGTAAGTCCCTTTGCTCTGTTTGCCATGCAAGAATCGCTCGCATGAACATTTCAGAACGACTAACTGAAGATGTAATTTACTGTCTGAATCTTGCAGCGAACTGCCCTCCACTGGAGTTCCTCCTACGGAAACCTGGAACACATCAAGATGCTGATCAAACAGGACTCCAACATCGGTATCCCAGATACTGAGGGGAAGACACCACTTCACTGGGCTGCGAGTAGCCACGATTCGCAGGCGGTTAACTGTGTCAACTTGTTATTGGTGAGTACACCACTACAACAATGTCGAGTTCCTAAAACTACATTATCTCTAGAACCATGTTAACCAGCGCCAGTTACTAACTTAAGATAATGCAAGAAACAATGCTGACTGGTCTATGATTTTAACATTTTGTTTGAGATAACATCCAAGCTGTGGTTCATCTCTCTGTGTCCCCTGTTTTGGCAAGAAAGATAGTCAAAGTTAAAGGAGTCATTCTAGCAAGAGGCTGACACATAATCACCTACCCTGGGCCTAACTAAACATGGTCTCTCTTCCATGCTGTTACAGTTCCATGAGATTGAATGTTAGCTGACATGTTGACCTTGTTTTCAGGAGACTGCCCCAAGTGTGATCAACTGGCAAGACTATGAAGGGCGGACAGCCCTCCATCTTGCTGTGGCAGACGGCAACGAGGCGGTCTGTGATGCCCTGGTGAGTGTGTATGTCAGTTGGATTTGCACAAACCTTACGGTCTGAAATTATGGCTTATTTTCAAGAACACTTTGTAAGTAATCCCAGAAACAACTGTCAAATGTAAGAGAGTGATATTTGTTAGATTATCTCAATCACAAATTGACATGTCGCATATACTACAGTCATTCCACTTGATCCTTTCCAGACTTCCCTTGAGAAATGTAGCGTCTCTGCTCTTGATAACATGTTTCGCACCCCGCTCCACTGGGCAGCTGTTCTCGGCCACGCCAACATCGTCAATCTCCTCCTCAACAGAAACGCTGACTATTCCAGCTCTGACTCCAATGGGGCAACACCTTTACACTACGCTGCACAAAATAATTATTCTGTGAGTATAAATGCTGAAGTGGTGATCTTCGGAGACTTATCCTTCATGAATCAGATAATGCTTCAAATGCAAAAGGCTTGTGGTTCTTGGATCGTTTGATGGTTGGAAGCCTGACCCATCATCTGGCATTTTGCCCCAACTTACCAACTTTTCTCTCTTCTTGGCCATATCAATATGAGCGTCTGACTTGATGGGGACACCTTGATTGAGCAGAATATGTTTTCTTCACATGATAAAGAGATCAAGGGAAAATTAACTCTAAACATATAGTTGCTCTCTTCAGGAAACAGTCGAAGTCTTCCTAAAACGGCGAGAAATCCGTGACGAACCGGACGTAGATGGACGGACAGCATTTATGTGGGCGGCCGGGAAGGGAGCCAATGACGTCATAGAAACGTGGGTGAAATATGGTGGTGACATCCACGAGGTGGATAAGAATGGTGGTACAGCCCTTCACGCTGCGGCAGTGGCAGGACATGCGACCACCGTGAAACTACTCCTCGCCGCCAAGGCTTCCATTGACGGCACCGATCTCATGAAACACACACCGTTATTCCGGGCATGTGAGATGGGACACACAGATGTGGTGCAGACGCTGATTGATCTGGGCGCGAGGGTCGATATGCTGGATCAAGATGGCCGATCTCCTCTTCATTGGTAAGTTGACGTTGTTCACATTTTCTCCTCTGACATGACTGTAGCCAAGAGGCCCTCAATAACTAATGAGATTTCCTGTCTCCACCATGAAGTGGTCAGGAGCATCAGTGACTCAGTTTGTTTTTGTGGTGATATTATTTCTTCGAGTCTGCCATTACATGTTCCAGGGCTGCCCTTGGTGGCCATGCCTACATCTGCCAGATCCTCATCAAATACGGCGTTGATCCAAACATCCGGGACCTGTCTGGGTGAGTAACAAAGAAGGTGAAACTCTTGGCCAAAAATGATGAGAAAGATGCCAATCGCTGTCTCTAATATCTCACAGCACATTGGACATTCATGCACGTACAAGGTATATCTTTATGACGCAGTCAAACCAAAACCAGTTTCCCAATATCCAAAGTTGCAAGTATGGATTAGAGAATCTATACTTGATAGTAGTAACCTAGAGACCACCAGTACTTTCTGCCTAGAGCCACTTTTATTTCATGCCTCTCGTTCTATAAAGTAATAGTATAATTATCTTCAGACGGACGCCCCTCCAGTGTGCGGCGTACGGCGGCTTCGTCAACTGTATGTCTGTGTTGATAGAACACCAGTCAGACCCCAACGCTCAGGACAATGAGGTACGACTAGGAATGAATGGCCACTTTGAATAGCAGCCCCGGTATTAGCATTCATGTGGCCAAGTTAAAAATTTCCCTTTGGCCGATGAATGAGAGTTTCCTGCACAGATTATAAAATCCTCCATGCTGCAAATTTGTTGCAGTGTCATTGTTGTGGTCTTACGGTTATTGATGTTCTGATTGCATAGCCAGTCTGGACCAGACAGATATGATAGAAGTCTGAATCCATTTGTTATCAAGATGTTGTTGGTGTGACTGTGTAAAACAGATTAGCTAATCTGGTGAGCTACGTTAACCCTTCATAAGACAGAATTGACTTTGTCGCTGTGAGGTCGGCAGAGTCAAAACATTCTCTTATTTTGTATTTGGTTATTTTAAGGGCATGACAGCGCTCCACTGGGGTTGCAGTAAAGGTCACCTGGATGCTGTCAAGCTGCTACTGGAATATCATGCCTTCCCCAACCACATGGAGTTCACAGAGGACAGGTATGTGTCATGTCATACAAGATATCGGCAAAGAAATTCATGACCACAAAATGGTACCGAATACAGCAGTTTTAAAAGGTTCATCTGTCGCGAAATTGACAAAGAATTTAACTACATTACCTCTTGTTGTGAGGCAAGAGTCATGGTTGCTATTGTGTTGCTAGGTGACCATTCAACCTCTTCTTTCACTGCAGGTACACACCTCTGGACTACGCCCTGATAGGGGAACATCATGATGTCGCCCAGTTCATGATGGAGCAAGGTGGTCTTTCAATCTCTGGCATCCAGGAAATCGCCGCAGCAAAGATCCAGTCGTACTTCCGAGGTTTCCGGGTGCGGAAGACGTTCTTGGAACGGAAGAAACTCCTGATGAAACATGACCAGCTCAGGAAGGATGCTGCCAAGTAGGTTGCTATGGGTTACCAATAAGTCGTTAGGTAAACAGGTGATTTGGATTGTTTACCATTATGTTACTTTGTTTCTTTGGTTCTTACTTTTCATTTACAGCAGCAACTTAGCGTTATGGCCCTATTGATTTGCCAAAACTCAGGGCTCTTGTCATTGCAAGTGAAAGTTTGTGTCGTTGCTGAGATGTTTTGAAAACGTTTGGGACATTTTCAGGAAACGTGCCGAGGAAGAGTACAAGAAGAAAGAAGATATCCGTAATAAACGTGAGGTTGAAGAACGACGGCGTAGGGAGGAGGAAAAGAGCCAGGTGGCGCAGTCAAGAGCTTCAAGCGCGACGGTACAGAAACCATCAACACCGAGTACGACACCTCGAGTGGAGACAGTGAGCATGACAGGATCAGGGACGACAGGATCGGGGATGGTGAGGTCATCGCGGAAGAAACGAAACAAGGAATTGACGGAGGAGGAGAAGATTCTGATCAAACGACAGGAGAAGAAGGAGATTGTTGACGCGGAGAGAATGAGGCAGGCTGAGTTCCGACGGAAATGGAAGGCCGCAGTCGTTATACAGAGGTGTTGGAGATAGTAAGAACAATACTTCCTCTTCTGCTCTAATGGATGTCACCAAGTATGGATATATTCACAGTCACTGTTGTCTCTGACCAGCTGAGGCCAGGTGATCTGACTTAGCTGTCACTTGTCTTTTCATACTGAAATCAAACCACTGTCACTCATGTTTTCATCTGGCCTCTTCATCTTTCAGTTATCTCTATTTCAAGAAAGGTCTGATGAAAAAAGCCGCCGATAACATCCGAACAAAGCGGTTAGCGGCCGGAGAAGAGGAGTGGTACAGACAGATTGCCGCTCTGACGATACAGCTCGCTTGGAGGAAGTATTACCGCCGCAAACTGATGCGGTCGCTGACACCCAGGAGTCGTCACATCATGCACATGTGGGATCCAGAAGTGATCGCGACAAAGCAGCGAGCTATGCTCAGGGATATCTATTGTGAGTGGAAATCTTGGAGCAATTCTTATCAGAAGCTTGGCCCAATTAGAATTGAGGAATTGAGCGTGGTGAAGAGGTAACACCTGTTGATTGAGTGTTGAACTTGCCCTGGCACCACCTGCTACAAGGAATCAGCATTTTCATCATTTTCAGAGGAAGTGGTAATGGAATTAAACTGGCCTGGATAATGTCGAAACCAAATTTTCCAATGTGGGCTCTTACAATAGAATATCTCCCATATTCTGTCTCTGTTCTCTCCAGGTGAAGAGCTCCAGGTTCCGGTATGGCATCCCAAACTACATCCTCCAGTTCGACCTTCGTGGTTCAAATATATTCCTTCCCCAGCTGGTGAGTGAATTTCTCAACAATGTCTCCAAGACATTTGACAAGGAATGTCTCTAATTGACAGGGATCCTGTGATAGTGTCATTTTGTGGCACTGTGAGGTCTTCGAATGCTATAGTATGGCTGTCCATATTTCTAAACCAGCCAAGGGTGTGCAAGATCTTCATTACACTGGTGTACTTCTTGACCCAATCACATTGTCCAAATAGAAAATCTGTTGACTCAAAACGTCAGTTTCTCTTTCTACAGTGTCTTGTTTTGTTTCTTTTCTCTGCAGCCCTGTCTTTCAACTTTGCCGTTGACCAGTATCACCCCCTAGTGGCAAGACGAGGATCTTCCAGACTGACGTACATGAACGATAACAGTACGAGGGTTCGCCCGTTCTCCATGAAGCGAGAGAGTGAGGGTTGGTGTCATGTCACAGATGAGGCTTCCAGTAAGTTATCGTAGTGCACTGAACGCCACCATTGATTACCTCCTTACTGATTGTTTAGCTTTCTCTGTTTCGTTCTCATCTCATATGGTCTCATTGATATTGCAGAGGAACTCCACGGGGTCAAGTTATCGGACAAAGCAGATCGTTCAAAGACATGGTCATACAACATGAGAGAATTCTAACTTGGGTTTGGATCGTGGAATGAAAAGTGCCAAATTAGGGATGATTTAGGGTCATCACAGAATGATGGGTTCACTATGACACTGGCTGCCCAGGGCTGTGTAACATTGTGACCATGCTATTACAGTCCAGTGACAAGAGGTCAGCCCAGGGCTGTGTAACATTGTGACCATGCTATTACAGTCCAGAGACAAGAGGTCAGCCCAGGGCTGTGTAACATTGTGACCATGCTATTACAGTCCAGAGACAAGAGGTCAGCCCAGGGCTGTGTAACATTGTGACCATGCTATTACAGTCCAGAGACAAGAGGTCAACCCAGGGCTGTGTAACATTGTGACCATGCTATTACAGTCCAGAGACAAGAGGTCAGCCCAGGGCTGTGTAACATTGTGACCATGCTATTACAGTCCAGAGACAAGAGGTCAACCCAGGGCTGTGTAACATTGTGACCATGCTATTACAGTCCAGAGACAAGAGGTCAGCCCAGGGCTGTGTAACATTGTGACCATGCTATTACAGTCCAGTGACAAGAGGTCAACCCAGGGCTGTGTAACATTGTGACCATGCTATTACAGTCCAGAGACAAGAGGTCAGCCCAGGGCTGTGTAACATTGTGACCATGCTATTACAGTCCAGAGACAAGAGGTCAACCCAGGGCTGTGTAACATTGTGACCATGCTATTACAGTCCAGAGACAAGAGGTCAGCCCAGGGCTGTGTAACATTGTGACCATGCTATTACAGTCCAGAGACAAGAGGTCAACCCAGGGCTGTGTAACATTGTGACCATGCTATTACAGTCCAGTGACAAGAGGTCAGCCCAGGGCTGTGTAACATTGTGACCATGCTATTACAGTCCAGAGACAAGAGGTCAGCCCAGGGCTGTGTAACATTGTGACCATGCTATTACAGTCCAGAGACAAGAGGTCAACCCAGGGCTGTGTAACATTGTGACCATGCTATTACAGTCCAGTGACAAGAGGTCAGCCCAGGGCTGTGTAACATTGTGACCATGCTATTACAGTCCAGAGACAAGAGGTCAGCCCAGGGCTGTGTAACATTGTGACCATGCTATTACAGTCCAGAGACAAGAGGTCAGCCCAGGGCTGTGTAACATTGTGACCATGCTATTACAGTCCAGAGACAAGAGGTCAGCCCAGGGCTGTGTAACATTGTGACCATGCTATTACAGTCCAGAGACAAGAGGTCAGCCCAGGGCTGTGTAACATTGTGACCATGCTATTACAGTCCAGTGACAAGAGGTCAGCCCAGGGCTGTGTAACATTGTGACCATGCTATTACAGTCCAGAGACAAGAGGTCAGCCCAGGGCTGTGTAACATTGTGACCATGCTATTACAGTCCAGTGACAAGAGGTCAGCCAAGTACCTATAGCAAGATCTGATAAACACACACTGACAAACAAGCTTACTGTTGGCTGATCTCTGTCACATTGTTAATGTTAGTGCTAGTCCTGTTTAATAGAAAGAATCAAAATAGTACAAGATATGCTGTCCTCAAAATGATGCAATATCCCGGTAATACTACTGATTGTGTGAGTGCATGGCAGGTAGATTAACATCTGGGTTGGGTCACAATGATTCCCTCGGATGAGGTTTTGTGTGGATCTGATATTGATATTAGCGGGTAGTAAGATAGAGATGTTCGTCGACACTTATTATCACAGCACAGTATTTAAAGTTGTCGTTTTGAGAGTACTTTTATACCATTTGATAGTTTTACTGCTGTAAGGGTTGAGGTTTTAGGGGGTGGGGCTCTTTATGCAAACATTTTCAAGATTATTTCTTACCCTTTTGAATCATGACTTGAATGAAAGAGTACGTCCAATCGTGGGGGGTCATGTTGAGCGTACCTCACCATGCTGATTGGGGTAAGATTTTAAGTGACCAGCCTCTTTATGCAAACGTTTCCAATCATGATTTTACCGTTTATAAAACTTGTGTACATGAAGGGGATTTTAAAGCTTTGTTAATTCATGTATTTACACTCAACCTTGTATAGTTTATACATTGTAGAATTTTTGTATATAACCATGTACATGTTGCATTTGCTGACTAAACAAAGAGTTGAAGTATACTTTGTAGTGTGTTAGTTATTGACCAAGCTACCTGCCGAGAGGAGGTGATCTACCGGTACCTGGAGGTGGTCCCTCCTTGGTCCGTTGACTCGTGGTATGGCTAGTACCCGCTATGCTGTCAATGACTGCCAGGATCTGGCCAAACGTGCCAACTGGATATGGCCATCGTCCCGACAAATCCTGCCCCATCCATCCCTCAAGCTTCAGTCCTGTAGTCCGTATCTCACTGTCCACTGAAAGCATCATTGGCAGGTACTTTACTAGTATTAAATAAGAACAGGTTGTATTTGGTCAAGGTATCTTTTATTAATAATAAAACTTGGCAGAATGATATCACAGACGAGGGGCTTCAGCAGTTTTTCAATACATATGTGGATTTTGCTGGAGATGACTTGAAGTCTTCTCATGATTTATCAATCAAGGAGCAATCTTGGAAAGCTGAGTAAGCTCTACCTCTAACCAAGATAGCAATGTCAAGGTGTGGAATTGTAGTTTAGTTGCAGTGGACGGGGGTCAGGTTATATGAGTAAGCTCTACCTCTAACCAAGATAGCAATGTCAAGGTGTGGAATTGTAGTTTAGTTGCAGTGGACGGGGGTCAGGTTATATGAGTAAGCTCTACCTCTAACCAAGATAGCAATGTCAAGGTGTGGAATAGTAGTTTAGTTGCAGTGGACGGGGGTCAGGTTATATAAGAACCTGCATGATGGACACTGATTAATTTGTGCAGTAAAAATTGTGCTAAAACTAGTAAATCCCGGCACCAAAAATATCTCATTGATCACATTTACATAATGCTATTTAAAAAACAACAAACAAATAGAAAAATTCCACACTCTAAAAGAGCAGCATGACATGACACACTATTTACATCTGAGTGAAAAAGTCACAATTAAAGAATCCCTTTCAAAACACCTATATGACAACTTCATGTCACTTCATCCGGCCCACTCTCCAGCCTAAAGTCTCCCTTTAAGTTTAGAATGGAAATGCATTAGAAATGTACAGCATCAAAGGCTAGCAATAACTAACTAACTTTTAGAGCCAATCTCTTTAAATCAGTTTCAGCGACTAAAATATGCACACACTATTTACATTTGACTAAATAATACTCAATTTGATTCAGGTACAAGTGAAAATTCACGACTAAAATATCACAAACGCTAAGATAAAGACCTCGCTCTCGAAAAAAACAAAAAGAGAGTCGGTTTGTAAGCTTGGTTTGATCACCATTGTCCTAACAGACTAGAAAGCATGGTTTACTATCCAAGAGTCGAAAGGCTTTGTCTTTATCAATAAAACTAACAAACACAAACAAACTCGAAAAGACAACTGACTATTAGCACACAAAACATGACGGAATACTGACATGGAATACTAATGTGAACACGTGTGATTTGAATTGACCAACTGGTACATGTATCTTTTACACCGGCCTAGTGAGCTCTATATGCCATCATGAGAAAGCTATAAAGTTATATCTTGAGACAGTTTGTACATAATCTGTAAATGTGAAGGCACTGAAGTGGACATGGTGAGACAGGCTCGCAATGTGGAGACACGTGGCCTTGTGAAGGCACTGACGTGGACATGGTGAGACAGGCTCGCAATGTGGAGACACGTGGCCTTGTGAAGGCACTGAAGTGGACATGGTGAGACAGGCTCGCAATGTGGAGACACGTGGCCTTGTGAAGGCACTGAAGTGGACATGGTGAGACAGGCTCGCAATGTGGAGACACGTGGCCTTGTGAAGGCACTGAAGTGGACATGGTGAGACAGGCTCGCAATGTGGAGACGCGTGGCCTTGTGAAGGCACTGACGTGGACATGGTGAGACAGGCTCGCAATGTGGAGACGCGTGGCCTTGTGAAGGCACTGACGTGGACATGGTGAGACAGGCTCGCAATGTGGAGACGCGTGGCCTTGTGAAGGCACTGACGTGGACATGGTGAGACAGGCTCGCAATGTGGAGACGCGTGGCCTTGTGAAGGCACTGACGTGGACATGGTGAGACAGGCTCGCAATGTGGAGACACGTGGCCTTGTGAAGGCACTGACGTGGACATGGTGAGACAGGCTCGCAATGTGGAGACACATGGCCTTGTGAAGGCACAACATTGATCAGCAGTGATAACATGCAATACAATGAGAGCAAATAATACCTCAGGTAGAACTGTCATCTCAGAAATATAGAAAACAGTGAGATTTTGATAAAAATGAATAAATATGATGGAAGCGAGGTAAACATATTCACTTTGAAGGTGACTGCTCAAAATACTGGTGGATTATAATAGTCTGAATAACACATGAACATGAAAAAATGCCGTCACAAGATTCCTGGCAACAGTCAGATTATAATATCAACTTGCATAGTACACTTTACTGCAGGTGTAAACCTTGTTTTTTGAGCAAAGTATTTTCATTATCACAGACAGTTGTCTGATGCTGTTGCCTCATGCACCAGATTAAAAGGTTTGCCCCGGATCAGAACTTGGCACTCCACAACAGATCTGAAAGTTTGAGAACACTTTCACTACAGTTGGATACTTTGAAAGTGTTAAAACATCATTGTTATGTCAACGTTATAAGGATGTAATAATTAGAAAATGGACGGAGATCATATGACAAGGGCGACAAAATGGGGTCATATGTTTTATTAGATATCACAAAATAAGATGGTTAGGCTATAAATGAAGCCATAAAATCTCGATAATTAAATCTCAATAAATAAAAATCTCAGATTTTATACAGCGATCATTTGGCCGCCACTTTTCTCAAGAGCATCTAGATCGGTGATTATTTGGTTTGCCTGGCACATATCCAACACGTTCCTAAATGACTCCACACTGACTTCTCCCTTCGGGTGCCTCGATGCTGCCACGGCCCAGATCTCTTCAAAGGTTTGACCCGTCATACAAACACCGATGTTGGTGAAGATGGACTTGATCTAGAAAGGAAAGAAGAGTCATTTTGAACACGAGAACAAAAAATCGTGTTTCTCTCAAAGGCACATGTTTCAATCTAAATTCTTGCTCATCAGCCATATCTTCTATGTTTGATCTGGCACCAGAGAGCAAGGTGGGTTCAGGCACATTTGCCAGTGGACTATAAAGTAAGGCCACAGTTTCAAACACCGGTGGGACTGATGGAATCACGTCAACTTACCTCGTCCTTGGACCGTCCCCGCAGGAAGTCCCTCTCGAAGACGCCATGTCGAGTAAAGATGGATGGGTTGGTGAGACCGTGGGCATCTGACTCGTCACCGTAGTTCTTTCTGTCATCTATACGCTTGATCCTGGGAGCAGGGAGATCCGTGCGATTGGTTGGCACGCCGTATGCTCTGTAACCTGTGGTTAGAAACGAGACGTGTCAGATCTAAGTGTCAATATAGGGTCTAGTTAATACGATGTTCTCTAACTGAAACTTAGAGTAAGCCTCATTGCTGCCAGGCACAATTTATGACTCAGCAGTAACTTGTGTTTACTACATGAAGCAGCTTACAACCTGTTCTCACCTTTTGTATTAAGTCCACCGACAACCGCGTTGATATTCGACGAGCTTGTTCGGTGATTCCCGATGGCTTTATCAATCTGTTTCTGTAACCTCCTCGGTGTACTGTCTCGACTTGACGTCGGCACCATGTCAGCACTGGTGCTATTACTTAGGATTTTAGAATCTAACACTGGAATAGAAAGAGAAATCATTAACATGTTTTACAAATCAGATTTGGGGGTATGGAAATTCAACTTGTGATTGAAACCAGACTGGGTCCTGTGCAGTGTACATGTTTGTGTACTAACAGTCACAGAGTGTCTTTAGCAGCCGGACTCCAGTGAAGCAGAGGTGTCTTCATTTTAGTGGTTGTACTGCTGAAGTGACCGCCTAGTAGGTCCTGGGGATGGTCCAAGGAAGAGGTGAGATTGAGAGAACGTTTAGTAGCAGGGAGGTTTAAAGGTTGGAGATGAGTCACAATCTCTCACAATAACTTACCTTTTTCTTTAGTTTTGAATCCTGAAGGCATTTTATCTTTCCAGTTCAAGAAGTTAGCAAACTCTCCATAATCAATCCGTCCATCGTTGTTTGAATCGCAAGAATACATCAACTGCTCGAGTAACTCAGGCTCCACGGGTAGGTTGAAGTGTTGACACGCTGCACGCAACTCCTTCATATCTATTGTACCAGAATTGTCTTTGTCAAAATGGCGGAATGCCGTGACGAGATCTTGAAAGTTGTGATAGTTTGATTTCTTGAGATGTTGTCTGATGGCAGCGAGGATGCCTCGCTGTCTGTCTCGACCACGGAGATACATGCCAGGGGACCGCATGTGCAGGAGGTCACCAGCACCATACGCGTCCGGTTTGACGAGGATTCCAAAAGTATGATCCGGACCAACTTTTAATGTGTCTTTTATGCTGCAAAGAGAGGAAAGTTCAATTATCATTCATTTAAATGGGTAAAATATCCAAGTCAGCATTGATTGATTGAACTTTAATCTTTAGGGTGGTCAAGAGTATCCTGAAGGTCAACATAAAAAGTACAATCCTCTGGACAGAGAGCCAGCTGGTGAAAATGAGCATGTAGCTTAGTTTTGTTTCCTTTACTTCATCGCTCCAGATGAAAGAACCTACACGAAGTCACAATCCTCCATCTAATGCTTGATATAATGCTCACTATTCAAGTTCAAGGGTGATGAACACAGACTTGAGACAAAGTCACAACCAGACAGCATGACATTTGATCACTGGAAATGTGATTGTTTTTTCTTGGATACCAACAACTGCTGAAACAGACACAATATGAGAACTTTAAAAGACCCGAGGAAGTGGACCAACTTACGGATCATGAACTTTTCCAAGCTGTGGCTGAGTTCTCTCCCGGAAGTCATCAGCTCTCTTTGAGACGATAGGTGTATGCTTTTCAGATCCAGAATTTGTGGTATGGAGCCATTTCATGGTGTTGCGCACATGACGACCATCGTTTGAGTGCGGTGTCGGGATTCCAAAGCAAGACGTTGAATCATAGTTGGGGTTTTTGTAGTTTCGATCGACAGCCTCGCCAACACGATAATCTTGGTGTGTGACGACATAGAGGTCGTGACCTGCATCGTATTCATTGCAGACATCGTCGAAATCTTTGTCAGGATTGATCATCTCACCGGCACTGCCGTCTGCAAGAGAAGTCGAGCACATTCAAAATAATTCAACCCCGGTATGACCTGAGCACAACTAGGACGTCCTTCCTCAGAGTCAGACTGTCACAGAACGTGTCAGGACGTTATGTCCTTCCTCAGAGTCAGACTGTCACAGAACGTGTCAGGACGTTATGTCCTTCCTCAGAGTCAGACTGTCACAGAACGTGTCAGGACGTTATGTCCTTCCTCAGAGTGTGACTGTCACAGAACGTGTCAGGACGTTATGTCCTTCCTCAGAGTCAGACTGTCACAGAACGTGTCAGGACGTTCTGTCCTTCCTCAGAGTCAGACTGTCACAGAACGTGTCAGGACGTTCTGTCCTTCCTCAGAGTCAGACTGTCACAGAACGTGTCAGGACGTTCTGTCCTTCCTCAGAGTCAGACTGTCACAGAACGTGTCAGGACGTTCTGTCCTTCCTCAGAGTCAGACTGTCACAGAACGTGTCAGGACGTTATGTCCTTCCTCAGAGTCAGACTGTCACAGAACGTGTCAGGACGTTATGTCCTTCCTCAGAGTCAGACTGTCACAGAACGTGTTAGGGGAATGATCCAGGAAACCTTTCTGAGACTGCACAATGCAATACTATTCTATAGACAGAGTCCTCATTATGACTATGTTGGAATCTCTTCTATAATCTTTGATGTAAACACAGTCCAGAATCTCAATAGTAAAACAGGGCAACAGAAAAAACAATGTGAATGTCTGAATGTGAAGCTGACCTTTCAATGTCTTGATGCCAAACATGACCCTGTTTGGATCTAAACCCTTTGGAAGACCTGGACGCTGGTCATGTGACTTTCCTAATGGTCCTTTCTTGAGACTGAAATATTGACTCTGTTTCTTGTCCAACATCTTCTGTTGGAAAAGCGTCTTTGGTGGTGGGTTGGCGAGTTCGCCTGATGTCATGGAGGGTTGAGTGTTGACACCATGGCGCATCTCTATGGCCCATCGCTGATGAGGATCGTACGCTTTGCCATAGAAGACCCTCATTTGCCCAGCATCTGGACGGCCCGAGGCCCGGAATCGACTCACAGGTTCTGGAGTTGATGGCTGTTGATGGAAACACAATGTTCAGAAGTTTAAGAGAGGGTATCAAAGTTACAGAAAATGAATGGTCTTTAAAGTTAAACATAGCATCATTGTCTGGCAGAAATCATGCTGCACTTATTGTAAGATGTCCTGTCAGTAGAAGGAAGTACTACTGTCGACTCTAACAAGAGGCATTGTTACAGACACTCATAGTGAGATACAGACGCCAGTCATTTAGAATTCTGGCTGTTCATTGCACTGAACTAAGTCTACCAGTTAAACTTACCCGTCCATCGCTTGGTGGTTTTAAACAGAGGGAGGCAGAATCTCCGGTTGCAATTAGTTTACCAGCCTGCATTGACGAAACATGATGCATTTAATTTCAGAACTTGAAATGAAAAGAAGTCATCAAATCAAGTAGGCCTAGGTCTCGGCGAAGTCACAGAAACAGTTAGTTTCACAGAACAGTAACACTGACAATTGTTCTTTATCACAAAGATATCTTTTCTGTTGGACTTGGAGTCGGCCTAAGAGATACACAAATTATTTTCACTGTCAGGTTAAGGTTCAGACATCGATTGTCTCTTATTAAGCCGTCACTCGGAATGCAACATAGAACAATTATTTTTCCGACTGCAACTCCATGCAATTGCAAAAATACTCACTGCTCTTTTGTCTGGGCTCCTGTCTTGAAACTGTCCCGCGTAAATACTTTTGGTTTCAATATCAGGCAGGCGGTTGACCGCAGATGACGTCATTTTGACCATTGTTGCCGTTAAATAGGATGACTAGACTACTGAGTTGGATATAAAAGATCTTCACACACAGTTCATTTTGACAATCAAACAAGTTGACAGGTTGTTGAATGTTGACGATTGACGCAGAAAATTCTTCACAAAACTTCAACAACAACTCAATAACAGTTGAAATGAATACAATAACTGAAGCGAATGATGGCCAACATAAACACTATCAATCTGTCAACAGTGAATGATTTTCTGGGACAGTTCTTGGCAGAATAAAAGGGTTTATTATGTTGAAAAGTCACAAGACATGTCTTCTATCTTTTTGTTTGATGTCTGCTAGGCAACAAAGGTCAAAGGTCGGACGGAACACAGCTAGCGACCCCTTTCATCACTGTATTACACTAAAATGAAATATTTTTAAAAATGAGAATACAAGAGCAACAACCTCAATTGTATGCTTTTCTGAGAACATTTTAACGGGTTGTTTAAATATAATTCATCCAAAAATGTGATATTTGATAATTTTGGTTGACGTAATGTTTTCATACGGGGTTTTCATTTTCGAAACTCACGGATATGTCACATCACGGCTACATCATCCGATGTAATGTAGATCCTTGAAAAATTGCATTTACTTAGAAATGAATGAGAATAATCATTGATAATCGCTAAAAGCATTTAGCAACGTATGCTGAATCTTAAATCATTACATAAGTTATGGTTCAAGCATCTAATATTGAAATATCCATGTTTATTTACAATTGCGCATCAATACATCATCTCTTTGAGAAGTAGTGCGCTCGATTACGGAGGGTGGTACGACGTCTTAAAATTTTGTGAAGACACTTATAAATTCACGACCTAATATCTCACGTGTTGCAAGATAAACCGTTACAGATTTCACATTTATATCATCTGTGGTAAGTTAAAAATGCTTCAGTTGTACGAAATATATAATGAATAGTGCTTTAAAGGTTGTATTTTGCCAACTTTGGAAGGACTTCATCTGGAAAATGGCGACACATCGACATGCAATGCACGTAAAATCTCGTAAAATGTATGGCAAATCTACAGGGAAGTGTATATTTTTTGTGAAAGATCGTGAAGATTGTTTTGATTTGCGTCAGACGTCCAAAAATACAGTTTAACAATGTTTTCCTAATGACACGATCGCATGTCAACATGTCTGGATGTTAGTTATGATAATCTGATAGGTTTGAAGCCTGAAATCTGGCAAAATCCTTATTTTTTGGCAGTTTTCTGGAAAGGTCAAAAAGTGGGTGGTTTCTTCTTCTTGCACTTCAATTTTCATGACTGTTCCGTATTGACTTTAGTTTGTCATCATTACCTGTAAAAATTATCAAAAGCTAGGTGATGCGGCAGTTGAAAGTCTGTAAGCGCAACAGTGTTTTCAAGTGTGCATACAATGTTTTGTTAGGTCTTTTGTTTTAGTGTTTGACTTGTGACTTATGGTCGCTTTGGAAATTTCAGGTGAAAAATATCACCAGTCATCTGTGATCACGTGTTGAAGGGTTAACCAGGGCAGTTGCTACATCTCATCATCAATGGCTGGGCGCGGTGGAACACAGAGACCTAACGGTGCAACACAAGGCAAAATATGTCAGTTCAAACTAGTCTTATTGGGTGAATCGGCAGTGGGCAAATCGTCACTCGTGCTACGATTTGTCAAAGGCCAGTTTCACGAATATCAGGAGAGCACCATAGGCGGTAAGTAGCCCAAAACGTCAATCAAATCTGTCGAGGTTTGAAAAGTTGACAATTATTGGCTGCAGCATAGACGTTGACTGCAGGCATGGACGTTTTCCAATGAACCAAATGCCCACAACTTCCTTGTGAATCATTTTTAGTGTCTCATCTTGATATGTGGAAACTATCAGTGTTGCTTGCGACCAGGAACACTGAGTCAATGGCAGAATGATGTTACTAGGTCAAGCGGTTAATAGGATTCTCGGCTGTACTGATTGCTGTGGTAATTATCTGTCCACAGCCACTACAATGATGTTGTGGTCCAAGTCTAATTCATAATTGGAGTCTTATTTCCTGCTTGATATGGTGGACCGGTTGGCTACATGCACAATTCAAAACACTAGGCCCAACCTATCCCTGACCTAGTTTTCAGGTCTCCATCTTTTCATATTTAATAGCAGCAAGAGGGTGCTGTGATTTTTTGACGGAAGTCCAAAGGCACTCCACTTGTTCAGTCATCTTTTGGAATTAGAAAAGATCAAAGAAATAATGTAGTGAACTAAAATCGTTATTTCTATTTCAGCTGCATTTCTAACACAGACAGTATGCCTCGATGATACCACTGTTAAATTTGAAATTTGGGATACAGCCGGACAGGAACGATATCATAGTTTAGCACCGATGTACTACAGAGGAGCTCAGGCCGCCATTGTCGTCTATGATATCACAAATCATGTAAGTTCGATTTAACAGTTTAATGATGAGTTCAGATATGTGGATTATCACACTGAAAGATCCTGACACACATCGCCAGGGTTCAAGATGTTAGTAGTACCTGTCAGGTGGTGATTTTAGAAGTCCTACCTCAGCCTGTAAGATGGGGATGTTAGACTTATTGGGGCGAGAAAGGATATGAATTATTTCACAGGTGTTACATTCACAAGGTTTTATTCAAACTTTCGTTAAAATGTGGTTGTTGTCTTTTCACTTCAGGACACATTTGGCCGTGCGAAAACTTGGGTGAAAGAATTACAGAGACAAGCGAGTCCTAATATAGTCATAGCCCTTGCTGGTAACAAGTCTGACTTAGCCAATAAACGTATGGTAGACTATGAAGTGAGTAACTTTTGACTCCTCCTAATTTGGGTGTACACTCTGTAGTTAGACGGAGTGTTTCTCGTGTAATTCAAGTTCTGACATTGAAATCGTATTGGTACTAATGATGAATCTGTTGTGTATTTCAGGAAGCCCAAGCATATGCAGAAGAAAACAGTTTATTATTCATGGAAACGTCTGCAAAAACAGCTATGAATGTTAATGACTTATTTTTGGCAATAGGTGAGTAGGGCTTTCAGTCAGTGGTGGGTGTCGAAGTCGGGATTTGGGAGCTGGCTAGTTTGGTTTGTTTTGGTGACAGATCTCGAAGTCTGGAAAAGGAATTGAGTTGATAAAACCATTGTCCTGGCCTTACTTCAGAAGAAGTTTAGCCATGTTGCAGTAATCTGCTCTGCTTCGTCAGTGACAGTGCTTTTAATCGGACAATGTGATGCGCACCAAGCAGTACATTTCATCTTTCCCACTTCTATGTTTCAGCCGGACAGTGTGATGCACACCAAGCAGTACATTTCATCTTTCCCACTTCTATGTTTCAGCCGGACAGTGTGATGCACACCAAGCAGTACATTTCATCTTTCCCACTTCTATGTTTCAGCCAAGAAACTTCCTAAAAATGAACCTGGCAGGCCACAACGGGAGGGCGGAAACGTGGTTTTAGACAATGGTGGCACGACTCAATCAACATCCTGTTGCAAGTGATACAATCGAACGTGCTTCGTGTCCCGCTATCAAAGACACTGCTGTTGGTCCAGCACAGAACAAAATCTTCATTCTATCGTTACCAAGGCCAGCACAGTGACTTCTCAACTGGTTGTTTCATTCAACATCTACAGTCATCTACTGTTGACAATGGGTCACTGGGGGATGAATGATTTCTCATTCCTGTGTTGAGGTTGCTAAGCAACCCTGGGTGTCCCAAGTTTGCAATGGCAACTGATGCAGTTGCTAGGCGACCATGATGTTGCTAGGTTCATCACTAGGTGTCAATTTCACTTGTGGCCAGATATAGACTGGTGTCACAAATCAAAACTGTCAAGTCTTGAAAGCAAGTTGCATTCATGAGACTGGCGCAGGATGATAGGGTGCAGTTATCATGTGGTGTGATATGTGATGCATTTGGTCACCGCAATTTCCAGGGTCTCACCTTGATAGATGACAGAGCAATCTGTGTTTGGACCAACTAGACGAAGTGAACAACAGTCTGTAGGAAAATCTAACTTCCCGAATCACAGATTTAGGTATTACCAAATTAGTTTCCATGAACTGTGAATTGTACAAATTTTCAATGTTTAAGGTTCAATAGATTGCTGTTAGATTTTCTTACAGGCCTGCTCATATATGAAGCCGGAATGTAATTGGAGCTTGGCCACCTCTGTCTGAGAGTTGGGAAATGCTAGTTTTGTGCAAATCACATGCAACAAATGAAATGAGATGGAGGTTCACTGACATGTCTGGCAGTATTTCTCTGAGCGCTATTCCTGGGGCTAGCGAACTCTGTACATGGAGGAAGTGCCCTTATGTGCTGCCACTAGAGAACTTGCGATGTTTTCAAAATGATGTGTATTGTTGCCTGATTGTGCAAGATTTGATCATGTCGAGAATCGAAAGTCCTCTTGGGACTAAATCACTTCATGATTTCACCAAGCCACAGCTCGCCCACACTATAAGACTTGTACAGATAACATTAGCCATGTCATTGACTTCGGGTGCAGTTAATATAAGTTGTTTGAATACACCGCTGCCGTGCACAAGGCATCTGTTGGATTGCATGGCTAAATCTATTTATTCTTAGCACTGTACAGACTGTAATATAATATACCATTTTACTTTGGCTTCTCTTGACAGGGGTCATTTGGTTCATGTTGTAAGTGAACGGTCGCATTCCTGCCATGGCTGGACAGGATAACATGATCAGTGGGGGTTCAGCTGCAGGGAATGGGTAAAGGAGGAGAGATGTTGTCACAGTTAGTGTTGGAGGACACGCTACTTTATGTTTACATTCTGAGAAGAAAAGTTGCAACTGTGAAATCATCCTCCTTTCTGTGGTTTTCACTTGGGGGCCTAAATTGGCCTTGGCCTGTGTTGCAACTTTGTGCAACTGCTAGGACGGTCACTAAGCCAAATATTAATAATGATGATGATGATGATGATGATGATGATGATGATGAATTTTGCTCATTCGTTTTCATTTCCCGACTGCACAACATGTGCAGCACCTTCAGCTTTTGCCCATTCTAAGCAGTTAGTTTAGGCCTAGATAATGTAGTGTTTGTGGCACAGTAATAAGAGTGCCATGAAACTGGCCAAGTACTATGTGATTATCAGATGATTTTTATACGTAGTACAAATAATTACATTGTCATTGATGTGTATCAAATTATGTCGAATTTCAGATCATGTGTTCTCAGAAACTGCATATATTATTCACTGTTTATGATTGAATGGGTGCCACCTGGTGGCACACCTGATCATTAGGCTATGACTGTACAAATGATATGTACAGGGGCTTTTTGTACAGCTTGATTCTAATTACAGGCTATAGCTCGATGTCGATGATTATGTGCAAATTTGTGTATAAAACTGATAATGCTGTAGAGCTTTTTATTCTGGCCTTAAGGTGGCGCATCTTGGTATTTGGGGACATCCTGTCAACGGCTTTGGTATTGACCCTTCACGGAAACAACACAGGTTGCCATGGTGATGACACGGTTGTTTGTGAGTTGAAAGATGTATGGTAGAATAGAATCTCAAGGCTGGAGTTGCATAATGATAATTGCAGCCAAACTATAATTCAGTGGGTGTTTTCAAAATAGTGGTTAATTTTTTAACTTTTACAAAAAATAAACCACTAAATTGGCCTTGAAGTGTGCATGCAATGATATGTTTGAGGATTCTGTGTAAGTTTGTGAATCCATATCTCTGCACTGCTCCATGGACACGTGTTGTTTGCTGGCGGGTTAAACCTGGTCGAATATGAAGCTTGGTAAGAAACGTTGCTGGCCATTCGTACTTAGCAAACACCACATCTCTTTATCTGACTTGCCTTTCTAATCTTGTGAGGTGTCATTGATCAATGATCCCTTGCAAGATTAGAAAGATAAGATGGTCAGCAATCTAAGTGATTTCCAAGAACCAGAACCTATTATCAGAAAGGTGCTGCTTGAGACCAAAGGGATGGGGGGGGGGGGGGGTTAGAAGCCACTCTTGGTATGCTTGTGTTCAGTGTTTGCTCCTCGGAAAGAGAATTGTTGGGGAAGGACATAGTAACCAGAGCTAAATTCTTGTAAACATTGTATGAGGTGAAATTTGATTTCTCGTTAAAAAAAAAGTAACTTTTCCAGTCTCTTTAAGATTTGCTACGATTGTTCAGCTTGAGTGAGTTTAAGTGCCAAATGTTTGTGGTCCAAGACAGTGTACAGGAGAAGGGTTGGCTCATTTATTTGGTGTCTCTAAGATATCATTTATTTATATTTGTGTGTAAAATATTGTGCTTTGTTTTTTGGGTGCCTTTTCTGAAACTCGACGACCCATGTTTTAATAGATGATTTCAACCACAGCCTTCTGTGGGTTCTTCACACTGGTGTAGTCACACTGTATTCACCATCGTCAGTTGGTCTAACTAATGTGAAAACAGTACTTGATTCAGGATGTGTAAATTGGAACACCTGTGGCCATGTCTCCATCCATGGGAAGCTCGACTTCACTTTCAATAGGATTGTCTCTCCTAAACGTTTAGAGACAGCTACTGACAATACCTTGCTCCTGTCTTAATTGGTTGGGCTTCTTTTCTCATCCTGATGTCAGCCCCAACTAAACCTCGACCTTTCCATCTGCGTTGTTTGCTTTCATTGCTTGAGATTTGAGAGTGCATGTGATCACCTTGAGATTGTTTGTCTTCTGTTGTGAGTGTTATCAGACAGTTTGCCCATCTCGACCTCAGTTGAAAGAGGGAGACGTGCTCAATCAACATTCCACACAAAACAGAAGACTCAGTTGAACAAAATGGCATTGGCGGGTTGTCATCGTCACCTTCCCTCGGCACTGTGGTTGAATGAGTGATCACTTGGCTAGGGAAACAACCTCTTGGTGAAGACATCACTTCTACCCTGTTTCTGACGCATTCCATGTCATACAACGTAATCACCTTTTGTATGTATACAGGCTACGCTTAGCTAGTTTTCTAGTGATGGTTATATTCAGGATGTCTAGTAGAATTCCTATTATTTCATTGCTTTTCAAATAAAAAATCCTTGAAAATGTGACTGTAAGTGAAGAGGCAAATGTTGTTCATGTTTGAATACTTTGCACAATGTTGGGGGTGACTTTATGAAATGAAGCTGAAGTATGAGGCAATGCTTAGTGAATGTAAGAAACAGACCTGTGTTTTCATCAGTGCTTTGCAGTCTTCAGAAGCAAGACAGGCGTGCTTGGCAGTCTTTAGAAACTGATCACCAAAACAAACAGACTCTGTCAACCTTTCAGGTTTCGAGGAATGATTTTCAGTTTGAAAATGAGCTCAGTTGTGTTTCGCTGTCCCAGCCACTTGCTTCACTGGTTTCTCTGTGCATTCTTGCTATGCTTCTAAATGTCTGTACATTGGCATGTCTTATGGGAACAAAAACTGGATACTTGCAGTACTGAGCTGTACTTGTCAAATATTGTGCAAATAAAGTTTATGTATATTGTACAGTTTCATTTATATCTCATTCTTATTCTTTGTTACTGAGACCTTTTCATGTTTGTGTCGTGATTGAAGCTTTGTCTTGCAGGGCTCGAGATGCTATCTGGGCAGCCAACTGTTAAATACAATGGCCGCTAATATTCCTAGTTGCTGTCACAACTGGAAATGGGACATTTTCCCTTGACTTGCCTAGCCGAGGACATGGCCTGGAAAATTGTCACAACCTCTCCAAGGACAACTGTCCTTCGCTGAGGACGGTGTCCACGACTTCTTAAAGATGAAAAACTCCCACCACCTCTCTTTGCTGAGGACAGAGTCCACTACTTCTGAAAGATGAAAAACTCCCACCACCTCTCTTTGCTGAGGACAGAGTCCACTACTTCTTAAAGATGAAAAACTCCCACCACCTCTCTTTGCTGAGGACAGAGTCCACTACTTCTGAAAGATGAAAAACTCCCACCACCTCTCTTTGCTGAGGACAGAGTCCACTACTTCTTAAAGATGAAAAACTCCCACCACCTCTCTTTGCTGAGGACAGAGTCCACTACTTCTGAAAGATGAAAAACTCCCACCACCTCTCTTTGCTGAGGACAGAGTCCACTACTTCTGAAAGATGAAAAACTCCCACCACCTCTCTTTGCTGAGGACAGAATCCACTACTTCTTAAAGATGAAAAACTCCCACCACCTCTCTTTGCTGAGGACAGAGTCAACTACTTCTGAAAGATGAAAAACTGTCATACCAAGTCCCTTGCTGGGGAATGTCCCCCACTTCTGAAAAATTGGATATTGTCGCAGCCTCTCTCCAAGGACCATACTGTGCCTTGCTCTGGACAGTGGCCCCCACTTCCCAATCAGGTTGTAACCTCTCGAAGGACACCTTGCTGAGCTGACAATGTCCCCCGCTACTGTCACAACCTCACCAAGACAATACTATCATCTATCGGTCGGCCTGGAAATGGTTCTTCGAGAAGCCAAGATGGCCGGGTAGGTGTAAACTGTGGACGAAAGTGTGGACGAAAGTGTGGACGAAAGTGTGGACAGCGGCCCTGTAAGTGGCTTCAGTGGTGCCGCCATCTTGGATCAACGAAAGTGATGGTCTGAGAGAGGGCCAACTATTTTTGCCTACAACTGAATGATATTGTCATTGTCATTCAAATAAAAGTAGTTTTTGTGAAATAATATTATTTGGACTAGTCAGAAATATCACAATTTCAACAAATTCTTTGATAATTAGTCCACATTTGGACACCAGACCTCCCATTTCCCCGTCCACAAATTCAAAGGCCACTTCGAAAACCTTCAAAAAAGCCCGTCCACTCATTGATCATAATCACCCATCAAAATAATTTTTTTTCTTTTTTTCTTTCGCTGACCCATTAAAAAGATTATAATGCATAATATACTGCAATTTCTTTTAAATATATTGAAAGACAAAGAAATGCCAGCCCACCAAACTTAGAGGGCCGCTGTCCACACTTTCGTCCACAGTTTACACCTACCCAAGATGGCCGCGCCCATGAAACAGATATTTTGGTGTGGATGCAGAAAAAATACCCTTTTTACTCGAAATCTGCTCCAAAAATCAAGGTATGCTTGTGTTCTATTGGTACATTGTACCTTTGTGAGAGCGTGAACCGTATCATTTCACCTTGTCGACCTGAGAGAAATTTGTGAAACGAGTTTGAAAATTTGTCCTATGTAATGTACACCAAAATGTACAGGACAATGCACAGCAAAGTCAGGCGGAATGAACAATGCTGGAAACCAAGTCCAAAGATCATTCTGCCTTGTTAGAACTAGTTGTTCCTCGTCAGTTCTTCAACTACCATTCATGTGATGGCTAGCCTCCTTCATGATGTCTTTGAGACTCCCAACCAAAGTCCAAATCATGACTAGAAATCGAAAAGGCTTGCATTATGATTAAACTAGTTACGGTACCATACATAATTTATTTGATTCCAGAGTATTTAGTGTCCAGCGGTATTGCGAGCAGGCTGAGAAAGACCCGTCTGCAAAGCACCATCATCATCACCATGAGCTGAAGCAACCGTCAAACATCTGGAAATACACCATTGATAAATACATCAAGTTTGTTGGGTGGTATGAAGTGAAGTTGAAGAGATTCCCAAAGGCCTTTCATATCTATAAACTATTCAAAGATGGTAAGAGGGCTGGTCATTGTGAATTTCAGTACTGATTGTTCTGCATGTGTAACTGGATACAGAATCTAGAAATGTTATTTTGACTTCTTCCGATTATTGCTTATTCAAAGTGGTGGCATTGCATCGTCTCTGATGTCATCCTTCAATTCCATCTTCATGGTTAAGTGACTTGTCCAAGGTAACACCTCAGTAGGTCAAGGTCAGAATCAAAGCTCCTCGAGGCTTTGAATCGACCTTAAGTAGTCCTATGAGATCCTTCTAATCTCGGTAGGTAGTGCCTTGCTTTTGCTGGTTCTTTGGTACGTTGTGTTCAACATTTGAACATTCCGTGGTAAATTTTGCCTGGTTTCTTTTTCAGGCATTGCAGAATTCGGATCTGGGGCCAAGACCTATGCGAGCGTCTCTGTCGATGTGTGGACTGGTACGCCTCTTGATAAGTTCACACGGCACCAGTTGGAGATCTACCGCCAAATGCCGAGAGACATGCTCAAAGTGTTTCCGGTGCTTGCTATATCAATTCTACCCTTTGCTAACTATGTCATTTTCCCAATTGCGTAAGTTTCGTCTGATGCTGATTCCCTGAACTCGTAGGACTAATTTGTGAATAATGTGCAAAAGAAATATTTGCTCCATTCTGATCTTCTCAATGAATGGCTGTTTCAATAGGACTCACAATATTTTGAGAATCAATAACAAGCTGAAGAGTCATAATACCTGGACTGTTGATAACCAGCTGGAAGAGTCATTCAAACATTATTTTAAGTTTGTACTTCCACTATTTTCCTCATCTGAATCACCATTTCAATTGCAGCTATCTCGTCCCTCGGTACCTCCTATCACGCCAGTTCTGGACGCCAGAACAACGCATCGAGTTTCCCCTGCAAGATTTGAAACATCGTGTGGATCATTATCATAAGATATTTTATGCCATGAGGTTAAACATGAAACATATAGAACATCCTTTATATAAATCAAAGCTCGAGCAAGTTGTTGACAAGGTAAATAACTTAATTCTTTTCCACTATCTGCACTAAAATAGTGTCTATGTTAACTTACTCTAGCATTATTAGGTAGTAAAAACAGTGCTTCATGATGCGGTCAAACAACTGATTAGTCTTTAGGGTGCATAAAATCATGACTTGTGAACATGAATGATTGTACCACGTCTCATTTAGCCAAATGTAATCAACTTTCATTCCTAAAATCAACTTACTTGTCTTTGTTTCAGTTAGAGTCAAAGTCTCACCCAAAAGTCGAAGAAATCTTAGAAACCAAGTCGTTATTTGAGTATGGTGCTTATCAACTGGATGAATTATCAGTCACATATGCTGTAAGTATCGGATCTCTCTCTCTCTCTATGCTAAAGTTTGGTGGAATATCCTCATAGGCCCTCGACATGCTCGCCTAAACATAAAATTCTGTCTTGGTTGACTCACCTTTCCAAGATGGATCAGTGCTCCCCCAACAATATCTTGGTCCATGTTTCATCTCGACTTTAATAGATTAACCATCCATCCTCCATTCTAGGGTCATCTCTCACGTAGTATGCTCATGTCCATGTCTCGACGTAAGCTCTGGGAACAAGCCTTCATCCTACACCACATAGACAAGGCCTTGGCCAAGGAAGGCATCGAGAAACTCACCGAGTCTGAACTTCAACAAAGCTGCTTGGCTCGGGGTTTGAATCCTGTAGGTTTATCGACCGACTCAATGATTGCATTCCTCAAGACTTGGACGGCCGTGTCGTCTTCTCTCAATGGTAAGGTTTCATTAATCGCGTCTTCCTCGTCGTTGGGTTTGATGACATTGATGACTTGGATTGGGGGCATCAAAAGTTAGAATTCTTAAAACATATTGACATGACCATTCTTTGGAAAGCTCCCTATGAGCACTTTCTGATGACACCACTTTTCTCTTTATTGACTTTATATCGAGGTAAATAGTACCGTTTTGAAGTTTTCTCATAACTCCCGTATTATTTTCAGAGGACAACCAGTCACTCCTGCTCCATCTTCCTGTCCTCCTCACCTTCCATCATCCTAACAATGTCAAGTTGTATAAGAAGAAACGGATCGCTCAGATGGACCGCAAGATGAAGGCCTCTAAGTAAAAAAGGAAATGATTTTTCTGTAACTAGGTATAAACACACCGCGTTCAGGTCTTTGAACCTGAAATTCTCCCTCGCGTTGTGTTATAGGTCATGTTATGCAAGAAATCTATACAGAAATGTGGCTGATAACTTTGGATACTTGGGAATATACAAAAGAGAAAGAGACAGCCTGTCAAAGATTGAACGTGTCAGTGTCGCTTGAACTTAGCATAGATAGTAATTGCATACATGTCTACACAGCAAGATAACATATTTACAAAGTAAGATTGGTGGACACATTCTAGTAGAGTGATTCTGTTGTAGATTTTATATAGAAATAGAACATTGCATATTGTTAAGATTTTAATAAATTTGTTTTCTAAAAAAGTATGTCTCTCTGTCCCCTTAGTTTATTTAACTCATATTGGACGACTTTGAATGGGGCAATAATGGGTAGTTTTACAATGCCTTGAATGGGAGATTATTGGGAGAGTTTTTATGAGAGTGAGTACAAGCATCATAAAGTCGCCTGAAAACTGTGGAATAGTGCAAAAGGAGGATTGTCAGATGTCTTATAATATTGTTCCATAGGTGGTTGTGACATTGTCCTGACCTATTGTCCTTTGTGATGCAGTCCTTGAACTGGTCTGGTTGTGCTACTGTTTGATCATCCTCACTTGCACCACCACCAAGGGTGTGACATTGTCTCCAACAAAGTATAGTTCTTTGTGACAGATTATAAAGATGTGACAATGTCTCTATCAGAGAATGTGCCATGCCTGTGACAGCATGGTCCTTTTATAATCGAATTACATAGGTCTGCAAGAATCTGTGCACCTTGATGTGACGTCCCAAGTGAGCCCTTGCCAAGGCTGTGACATCATATAGCCTTAATTTGGGACAAATGTCATCAGACAGTATCATGTGTTTTATGGAGACCATTGGTCTGTCTATTGAAAATAGGCAGCACTAACCAATAATCTGTCAGACCCGCTGCCACCTGGGACACATTCTGAGATTCAGGTTTCGGTTTCAATCCTCCCGTCATGACGAAACGTATCGAAATATCGAGAGGCAGAGAATACACCTTTCCAGAAATGGGGCGCTGAGTGTCCGAAATAGTGATGTCATAAGGGGAAACTAGGCCTTATGGTGGAGGGACAAAGGAGACAGTTATGGTTGACCAACACACTTGAATGCCTTTAATGACGAACAAGGGGGGAAAAGTTAGTTCCAATGCAAGCGACCAATTTCGGGAAGCATGTGTATTGAAAACCACCGGTAATTCCAGGAAAATGGGAGGGAACGTCAGCTATATTTCAGTACAAGCTAACACTCCTAGGCGACGCTATCTATATATTCGCTAGCAGACGGCGCAAAGTGATAGAGAGCTTGCGACTTGATGTGGATATTCTGTGATTCAGTTGTGCGGTATCGGTTGTACAAAACAATGCAACGATGATTTAGAGTCATTAAAACTCATCCTTGTGAATATTCGGACCAGTAACATTGGAATACGACGACATTGAACAAGGATACTGAACGACTTCAAAGTTTTTGGCGCCAACTTGGTTGGAGAAGACACAATATTTTTGGCGGTCATTTGTGTTGCCATGGATTTCAGCACGTGTTAGCTTGGTGTGCTTGGTGACCATGCCGAACAGGAAGGGCCTCTTGGCCCCACAGAATACATTCTTGGATACAATAGCTACCAGATTTGATGGAACACGTAAGTAACTTACAATGAAATTTTAGACAAATGTTTTTGAGAAATATTGGTGCGAGAGTAAATTTAGTCCAAACGGGAGAAGTCCTGACCTATTATTTCAATGGTTATTCCGTCATTTCTGGCGCAACTTTGGCCCCGGAATGTATTTTGTACCCAGAAGACATCCATGGGTCTATTATCAAGTCCCTTATCTTTGGTGTGAAAGAAAAGACTGGTCCTTGGCCAGAGTTGTCAAAAAGGTTTTGACCGGCGGTCAGTGTTCACTATCAATGACTGTTATTAAAAGTATAGAGCATTTGTGTTGCTTTCAATTCCAAGCGAAATAAGACTTCTGTTTCTACATAATAAGGCTGTATGTATGAGGCTGAGCTCCAGTATTCTCTATCGAGTATATGACATGATTTATACCCATCCTACCTCAATATTATCGTATGATGTCGGAGTTGCTGATCGTAACTAAAACGGTGCCATGTTCAGAGCTGGGTCGTGTTGAGATACTATCCAACCTGTAACTCTCATGTCTGCAATTGATTCGAAGTTCATTTCATTATTTCGTAGTTGATAGAAGCTTGCCCCTTGAAATCATGTGGTGTCATTTCAACTTCTAAAACCACCCAATCCCATTATTAACAAAGAAACCATTCGCTGTAGTGCGCCTCCAGGTTTAGTGAATGACATAAAACAATGCCAGCTAGTGAAAGTTGCGGGCAATGCGGTGATGAATCACATGAACATAACCTTGGGTTGATATCGTCATCAAAATGCATCGATTTCAGGCTATTTATAGCAGTATTTTCAGGATATTCCAATAAATACGATTTCATATTGTTAAGTGGTTTATTTCAAATGTCTTTGACGTGTCATCATTTTCTGCGGTATAAAGTACAACCACCCATAGTTATTTTCGGACAGATAAGTCTTGTACAGCATGCTATTGGTCTCCAGAGCAGCCTGGGTCTTGGCCGTACTCCCAAAGGAAATGACATCATTTAGACAAGATATTTGGGTAGCCAGTCTTCTACAAATCATCTTTGCATTTCTTGCAGCTCTCCTTACTACAGCAGACTCAAATCCGTCAGTCACACGTTAGACGGAACAATTCCAGCTTTTTTAAATATGAGACTATATTTTGGACATTGGATGTAAAGGACATATACCCGTCCTGTCTGTTGGACGCAGACTCATGTGAACCATTAACACTGTACCCCATAAAAGCCGTTGATGTATTGATTAGACTACTAACATTAGCATTAATTACACCTGGCCGTTACATAACGCCTGCAGGTCTTGATAGGATATGGGGTGACTGATGAATAATGCGAATAATGTAATATAAATGGATGTTATAAAACTGTGGGTAGTAATCGTATTAACTTTATTAGTAGAGCGTACAGTGTGTTACATGTGACTCAATATCAAGAGGGATGGTAAGAGTGTCAGAACATCTTATTGGCCTAGTATAGTGTGTAAAGAGTGGTGAATATGACTCGATATCAAGAGGGATGGTGAGAGTGTCAGAACATCTTATTGGCCTAAGTGTAGAGTGTAAAGAGTGGTGAATATGACTCGATATCAAGAGGGATGGTGAGAGCGTCAGAACATCTTATTGGCCTAAGTGTAGAGTGTAAAGAGTGGTGAATATGACTCGATATCAAGAGGGATGGTGAGAGTGTCAGAACATCTTATTGGCCTAAGTATAGTGTGTAAAGAGTGGTGAATATGACTCGATATCAAGAGGGATGGTGAGAGTGTCAGAACATCTTATTGGCCTAAGTATAGAGTGTTAGAGTGGTGAATATGACTCGATATCAAGAGGGATGGTGAGAGTGTCAGAACATCTTATTGGCCTAAGTGTAGAGTGTAAAGAGTGGTGAATATGACTCGATATCAAGAGGGATGGTGAGAGTGTCAGAACATCTTATTGGCCTAAGTATAGAGTGTAAAGAGTGGTGAATATGACTCGATATCAAGAGGGATGGTGAGAGTGTCAGAACATCTTATTGGCCTAAGTATAGAGTGTAAAGAGTGGTGAATATGACTCGATATCAAGAGGGATGGTGAGAGTGTCAGAACATCTTATTGGCCTAAGTATAGAGTGTTAGAGTGGTGAATATGACTCGATATCAAGAGGGATGGTGAGAGTGTCAGAACATCTTATTGGCCTAAGTATAGAGTGTAAAGAGTGGTGAATATGACTCGATATCAAGAGGGATGGTGAGAGTGTCAGAACATCTTATTGGCCTAAGTATAGAGTGTTAGAGTGGTGAATATGACTCGATATCAAGAGGGATGGTGAGAGTGTCAGAACATCTTATTGGCCTAAGTATAGAGTGTAAAGAGTGGTGAATATGACTCGATATCAAGAGGGATGGTGAGAGTGTCAGAACATCTTATTGGCCTAAGTATAGAGTGTAAAGAGTGGTGAATATGACTCAATATCAATCAATGGTGAAATCCAATACTTACAAGTTTTTTTCTCAAAGTTATTCGTAATTCATTTAACTACCAAGAGTTGAATAATCAGGCAATGTTTTGCTGTTTAATACTTCATGGCAAAGATCTATTCCATACTTCAAATACCACAATCGTCAGTTCACCAAGTACAGCTACAAGTTTAGTTACTGATTATTTAAAAAAATCGGTTTATTGAACATCCATTATACTGCTGGCGGGTAAAAAATTAGGCACTTGCGAGAGGTACGGGACCCGTATCCCTAGGGAACGGGAGTTATTTTGCACACAATTCCTGTAGGCCTATCTCTAGCCACACTACCTTTTCCACAGTGCGCTGTGAGTACGGAACTATACGGTTTGGGGTTCCGCCGATCATCGTCCCCACCTTTAAAAACAACAAAATTCGTGGCATCCGACGGTAAGAGAACTGGAAAAATTCAAAGCTCTGGGGCTCTGTGGTGGTGGAAGTCTCTGGGACAGCCGACTTTGTTACCGAGAACGGACTGATTGTCCAGCGTGCATTTCAAAGATTCCAATCACAGTGTACAGTAGAAAAACATCAGATTGAATTAGCAGCTCTAGGCTGAACTGTACACCCTTTGAACATGTTGATTAAGACTTGATATCAGTCCACAATTTGAAGGTGTGACAGCTTTATTTTGCTGATTAGAGAAACACGCACACCTGATATGAGCACAGCCAGCACGACACATCATTCTACAGTTACAAGGTCATTTGGCTCGATTTCCCGCGACGTACCAACGTAAATAAGCCGCCATGTCACATGATCACCATATCGTGTATTCAGCATCATATCGTCTGCCAGATTGGAATACAAATAATAATTTGAAAATATGTCAGTTGCCATGGAAACACTTATGCTACTGACTCGTTTCTGACGTGCCATTTTGTTGTGAGAATCTCACGTGAAACAATTGGTTGCCGACAACGTTCTGACGGACAAAATGAATTATTGCCAGGTTTCTGAAAGGAAATGATACAGAGGCAACAACGTGCAGGTTCTCTATTGATTGGTCAGCAATCACTGTGCAACTATGTTGTATTATTTCACCATTTAATCACAATATTGACAAAATGGTGATGAATTTTTCATGCATGTTGCATAAAGTTTGCGACGGTGAAAGTGCAAACAGGAGTTGGAGGGTTAATGGGCCTGTTTTATCCCCCAAAATATCCATTTTGGTCATTTTCAGAAATATTTCAGAAAGTTAGATTAAAAGTGATACTTTCTTGTCAACTGACTGAGACTGAATCTCTGTCGCGGCGAACTGGACTGATTTAAGGTCGTGTGCCCTTTCCCTTAAGCCATTGAAAACATCCGAGGGATTTCTGCACTGGGTTTATCCAATATGTTTGGAAAATGGTGATGAATCTTTAATACTATTCGAGTGTTACTTCAATATTATTGAGCTTAGAAATAGCTGATTTATAAAATAGGCACCACCGATAGACCAACAGCTTATCCACACGATGCACCAGCGTCCACTATGTCTCGTTTTGATGGCAGCGGTTATGGTTTCGGCAACCACAACTGCTTGGGTTGGTGCAAATTATGGAAGCAGTCAAGACGCAGTCAAAGTCACGTTTCAATGTTTAGTTTGAGTTGTCTTAGAACAGAAGTTGATAGCTCACTGTCGATACTGGCAGCCCCATCGAAGACCACTCGTTCGGCCCAAACCACGGCTGCTGCTTCAGTCTCAGCCTAGGTGTATCCTTGTTGTGATGGCTGAGACAACCAATACTCGCAGTTTGGTATCCCTGAGTGTCTTAAACCGCTTAATGTTAGATTTTAAAATGTTAGATATTAAAATGTTGAATATAAGTGTATGAATCTTGAAAAAGCCTGTCGAGACAATATTGACTGTTAACTGCTGCGCATAGCTCGTAAAGGTTTTTGATTACTAACAAACACTAGTTACCGTGTGTCAATTTACCAAGCCAATGGTTACCTTAAGTCAACGCACGAAGTAGCCAGCGCTATGACAAGTCTACGTAACCTAATAGGATAAATAGCGGGCTCCTTGATCGGCATGTTAGCTCATCCTGGTGAGCAAATCTTGACCGAGTTGATTCCACAAAACACCCGCTTAATTGTTACGTTCTGGGTTTAGAAGAAGCGGTCTGTGCACAAAAAGTTGGTAAAACATCAATTTCTTGATATATCTCAGAACCACACTCTTCAGAACTCTGTAAATGTCATAAATGCCTGCTGGGTAGTCCCCCTTTAAGTGTTTCAGCCGGACAAAGAGTCAACCGCTCGCTAAATATAGTACTGCTGTATCAGCTTGGGCTTTTTGTCTATTCTTCTATTTTGTTTATGTGTATATCAGACAACCGAGGGGCCACAGCTTGACTTTGTCCTACATTTTATTGTTTCGGTTGTTTATTTCAGAGGTGGCTGCATGCCGATCTACCGGCGTTGTGCGGTCATACACTGCTGGTATTATTCACTGGCATTGATGTCCACCGCCGGTGAGTCGGCATCAACTGGCTGTCGTTTTAACGCCGGGAGCCCTTTCTATCGAGGACACTATAGTTTTGGTCCCGGCAATAAGTGTTGGAGTGAGTCCTAGTGCATACGGGTCAACATCAATCGTCTTAGCTTCTCTCGCACGTGGAGCATAAAAGACAAGATGTGGAGCACAAAGCAAACTATTGATATTCTGTCCTCTTGTTCAGTAAGATGTGATCAATGGCACAGCGCGCCAGGTGACTCCCAGGGTTTCCGCATTTTCAGTTTAGTCTTCCTAAAAAAATGGTGTTCTCGTGTCTGATGCTGATATAGAGGGACAATATGGTCTTGTTAGCCCCCTTTAATGGAGTTCGTACAACACTGTGGCATCTGTTGTCTGCCTCCCACGGCATTAAGGGAGGACGTGCATTCCGTAAATGCTTGTGCAATATGGCCGACTTTCTGTCTTTAAGGCGGCCTTCTTGGAATGCTTTTTTGCTATTTCTCCCCTGATGATCAAACAGAACAGAACAGCGGTATTGCCTCCGTGGCCTCGGGAAGCTGAGCAATGTCAATACATTGAGGGTCAAGATGCGAAGAGTACATGTGTGTAGTCCATTTCAAGAGTGGCCGGCACTGTGTGAAAAAAGGCATAAGTTGAGAAAAGAAGAGACTCTTATTGGCTATAGAAGCGTTGCATTTATAGTAAAGCGGATGATAACCTGGATTGTTTACTTTATTTGCCTTGTATACCTTTAGGCCTATTGTAGTAGTTGTGTACAAATTCAATCAATCGCAACAGGTGTGCAAACGTGAAAGGGAAATTCCGATCGATTTTGCCGGTCATGTGGTAAACAGATTAACAATAGATGTAACAATAGCTCAATTTAATTTTGATTATTTCCTGTCGTTATTCTAATTAAGAAGATGATAGATTTGTTAGGTCTCCACAAACTTGATTGAGGCACTGCCGATCATACCCGTGATTTGAAATCCGTTTCAGTGGAGGAAGTGGCATCCCTTCGACAACAAAGGACTCTGTTGATTGCTGATGAACTCGATAGCTCAGGACTGACACAGGTCAACATTTCGTCATCCTGTTCGACATACGAATATATGGGCTTATGGCCATTCAGACTGTACTCATCGTGCAACATCTGAATAACTGGCTTCAGCCAGAAAGCATAGTGAGCGATCCAATGGATTTGAGGCCGTCGAATCGACACGATGTATGTGAGTACGTGTCCCCAGATGACGGTGCCTCGATGAAGTCCACTGAAAGGTGTCAACTTAAACAGTTTACCATTTACTCCGTGAATCGAAATCGATGAGAAATCCTATTGAAAATGAGAATGGATTTTTCCAAAACCGCTCGTTGACTTAGTTTAGACAGCTCGAGTGTATAACTGATCCGATGTGGCAGGTGCCGTTAGTGCAGAACTCATATATCCACTGTAAAGTTCCCTTAAAATTCAGGTTAGAAGACTGAAAGGGACAATGATCATGGGGTTCAAATTTGTTTTTAAAGGAATCACATCCTGGTCGGTCTATGACTGCTGTGTCTCGATCCAAGCGTTGGGCCGACTAGTCAATAAAGCTTCAGAGATTCAATTAGTTCGTTAATGATATCGACCCTATCTTGTTTTCAGAGTGATTGAAATAAAGCTTTCTGCATTTTCATGGCTATAGTCTTCCTTTAAAGCGTGAAACTGCACCCGCACTCCAACTCCCATCACAACATATGGTTCGAGATTGATTTCAAGCATTTTCAATCCAGGTGCCAGTCTGTTGAATTGAAAAGAAAACATAAGTATGGAAACAAGAGTGTGTTTATGATGCAGTTTGTTTTACCAGATGGCCGTGTGTTGAGCTAATTCAAAATGAATGGTTGATACAGGTTTCAAGTTACTATTTCAATAGAATCGGCGGATATGTCTAACAATGAGTTGGCCGGGCTGGATCACTGATGATCGATCATGTTGCTGTGTTAAGTGTTAAGTGATCCCATGTGGCTGGGGAGTCGACTTCCTATAGGACTAGGGAATGGCTTTCCATACGTCTAGGGAATGGCTTCCTATAGGGAATGGCTTGTTCGTAATTCCCATTGGTCCATGGTATCGGCTTGCTCATGGTTTCCATGGTCCATAGCGTCCACTCATATATGAAGCATCTTGACAGGTCTCCCAAGGTGGTTGTGACAAGTGCACCCACGTGTGTCGATGCTTTTCTCAGCAAATGAAAAGTGGAGTGGACTGAGTTCCCCATCTCTGAGTTTGTCAGTTTCTGGAAGTCTGTCAGCAGCTGTTGCTGGTCGTTATGTTTCTAGTTGCAGTATTATACATCTCTTAACAACTCGTCAGAATATATATCACTGTCATCTCTGGCCATCAATAATAGAATGGTCAGATAGTGATGATCAAAATGAAGTCACTTATAATGGTACAGGCCCGATCATGTCTGTAGGAAGATGCAACTGAGAGATTGCGGACGGAACAATTATGACGACAAGCACTGGCGAAGATTACGTCCGGATACAGTGACAGCGGTCAATAAATCTATATCAGCAGATTGTTGCCTTTGTGACCTCTCCGAGGCTTGGTATAAATGACTGCTGGAGAGAGTGGACTCGTGTGAGCAGATTGAATTAATGACATGATGTTTGCTTGTCCCCGCGTTATAATTGGTGTTGTGCCGTGGAATATTGGCTAGTTCTGTCCTAGTCTTTGACAGAGTTAAGCCTATCTATGAGCAATACACTTCACCGATGGCGGCCAGAGAGCGTGGACTCGTGGGGTGATTGTTTGTCCGTGATTGGTGTTGTTCTGAGAAGTCATTCATTGCGGACCCAGTGGACCGGCCTCCACCCGTCGCCCGACGATCAGGATGACGAAACGGACTGCATATGAGTCTATAGCAGTATCGCACCGCAACGGAATAACAGAACGAGTCGGTCATTGTAGTCATCTGAATACAATGGCCAGTATAGAGTTTTTTCACGGTCAGCCGTGTTGGAGGGCAGAACAATGATTTGTCATACCCGACTTTACCAAAGTCAAATGCCGTCATGGTCATTTGGGCTTTCATTCCTTTGTCTGTCCGTTCGACATGGCAGGTGATGACGTCACATAAACTCACTCTATTGTTCATGGCGCTAACAATCACTCTCCTCTCATTTGATGACTTGGGAGGTGAGACCACAAGGAGGATACCGCGGTGACGTCACGGCTTTTCCAAGATGGCGCTGCATATTGTAAACAAACTCGATCCACGGCCAAGGGAAAATCAAGTCATCAAAAAAGTTAGATTTTTCGCATCAAGTCAGAGTTATTAGTACTTTTCTGCTATGATATAAGTCTTCAGACAATAAGCTATCATTTGAATAATGAAAAGTGCTGTTTTTATGGGGAAAAATAGGGTTTTTTAAACCAAATAGCCGGCACCGATCTTCCAAAATTAGCGATGGTTTCAAAACAGTCTCCCAGATATGGGGCAATCTCTTCATTATCATAATGGGATTTGGAGGCATGTTTACAGATTTTACAAGTTCGAGACCTGTAATACCTAAAACTCGCATAGATCCCCATAGATCCCCTCTATTTGTCGAGTTAGCGCCCCTGTAAGATCATGCATTTTCGGACACTAGAACGAAATCTTCCTGCGGATATCGCGGTTTTGGTGATGATTTAAGGAGAAATTGACTGTTCTTAGAGTTGTATGGGACAGAAATGAGTTCATACTTCATGAATACATGAATATATTATGATATGGGCGGGCTTCTAAGTCAAAACAATAACAAACTCAACTGCATCTCTACTGTATATTGCGTAGTGCATTGCCTAGTGTATTTCGTAGTGTATTTTAGCGGAGACATTATTTCCGCACTTTGGCCACGCCAAACGTCTTTTTTATTCGTGGAAGTTAATCTGCTCTGTAAATTTTATTTTACACAGGAAGAATCCATACTAGGTATTGCAATATTTCATGTCTATTGGTGTTTTTGTGTACAGGAGCGCACCAGACAGCGAGACGTGGAGATGTGTTCAGTGCTGGTGCTGTCAGTAGACTGAATCTGATTGGCCATAGCGATCACTAATATGGGTCGGGATCACGTGATGTGACGTCACCGCGGTATCCTCCTTGGTGAGACCAGGTCAATCGAGAGAACAGTAAACTAGACCACACCCTTCTATTCTTGGACCACTTATGGCGCTGACTCTGTGAGGTGGAGTTGATCACAGTCGCTCTAGCTGAGCGCGACTGTGAGATAAAATCACAAATATCCTATTCATCGATATATTGTACATGGTGCGCTATGTTCGTGTGGCTGATTTCCATACGATAGACTAATTATGCTGTGTTTTGCCGGAAAGAATGCACAAATAGACTCGGAGTGCGACAGCTGTACACTTGGATTATAGATTGATTGCACCGTCAGCCTCTTATAGCATTGGTGTAACCTAAGCGGCGTCCACACGCCACTCTTTGAGAAACAGTTTAAAGGGGTCTATCGGCATTGGCCAATCATGCTGTATAGGTAGGCAAGATTATGCCGGCTTTTGAAACACAGTACACAGGACCTACGAAGCTTGCTACAAAGCACCTATATTGTCTTAGTTAATACAGTACAATAGCGTGATAGTGGGCGAGGTTCAATCCCTCAGCGTGCCTGTGTATAGAGAGCCTACGCTCGCGTGGTGACGAAATTTAAGGGACGAAATCAGCGCCTCTAGTGTCAAGATTAATAGCTGCGGCCATCTCATTCTTGATCAGCTCAGAAACAAATGAGAAGACATTCGCTGCTTGTTTCATGTGTCAAGGTGAAGGTCATGCACAACAAACCCGCAGCAATGCAAACCAACAAATGTTTCAAAAAACGGCTAATTTTTGCATTAAAAAGTTACCTTGAGTTGATGTGGCTGATGATAGTAGCCAATATCGCAGGTATTTACCGCCAACAGACTGGAACTCCCACCTGGGAAAGCCGATAGCTGTATTATCATCTGGGAGAAGAAATGATATAGATACCGGCTGTCTAGTCGAGAGGATGGAAACCGACTTTTGAGATTGGCGGCTATCGATAGAATAGTGATATTTAAGCTGTGTTCAGTAGTGAGACTCTGGGAAAGTCATTATGTAGCATCCTGAACTTCAGGCCAACGATCAAGCTCTACTAAGAGCTTATGTAACGTGTGCAAGAGGAGGAGGATATGCCTGACTCTGGTTTTTTTGAGGATGTTTTTTAGTGGCCAAAATAAAATATATTTTGAGAAAGAAATATTCAAAATTTGTGTTGAGCACACTCTCATGTGTCGACTGTGATGGTCCTTTATATTCTCACATGAGAGCTTTCCCACCTGACCATCAATACACCATCAATAATCACATCTAATGATCTTCTAACAATAGTTAACGATTACGATTTAACTAGTTCACGGCACACCTTTTCCCAGTAGCCTCGCTCATCATCGATACCTTCATCCGACGATAGACGTTCTCTTGTGCTGGTCATTGATTGGACGGTGAGTGATATCGTTACGAGAGGATGATTGAGTCTCTCCTGGGCATTGTGGGCATTGATACGTTGACATGTCGCTAATAAAGAAGACGTTTGTGCACCGCTGTCTGAGAATTGATGCGGCGCTGTCCGCAGATTGGTTGAGCATTGAGGATGAAGTGGTGTCCCATGACTCAACGTATTGCTGTTGTGAACGCCACCTTTTGCTGGTTTAGGTAAAATTTGCTCCATGGACCACCTGCACGAGGTTTTGCTTTTTGGATATTCTATTCAAGCAAGTCAGTTGCGAGATCCTGGATAACAGGGCTCTGTCCTATTCCTCGTTCAGACCAAGGCCTTGTTGCTGAAAGAGTTAGTCTTATTTGTCTTGGCGTTTACTTAACTTGGCGCTAAGTTTAGTAGGCTTTTAAAATGGAGATACCAAGTTAACGCTGGCTCTGAGTTAGTGAAGCAACTTGTTGTGAGCAACGAGACCCTGATACAAATGACATTGGTCAGTTCAGTTTGTTATGAAGTATGCCATCTCTGATGCATGAATCATCAGAGTTTTCAATTTCAAAATTGAGAGAAAATTCCAACAGAACTTGTTGAAATCATTTTGGGCATTATATTCACCAATATTGTTTTTTTTAAAACTTATAAAAATGGCTACTCTACTATCCGCCTTCAGTTCTCATTTGTAGCGGCAAGAATGGCACTCAACAAAGATTGATTCCGAGATACAGTAGAACCTCTCTATTAAGGACACCCTCGAGACTGACAGTCTGATGTCCTTAATACAGTGGAGTCCTGATTAGAGAGGTCAAATTGAACGGAAAAAACTAACTTTGGACCAAAACTAGCGTCGTCGATAGATAGGGTGTCCTTAATAGAAAGGTGTCCGCTAAGGGAGGTTCCACCGTGATATCATTAGTGAGGGGTTGTATTGGAGACCCATTTATTTCCTGGGCGTATTATTGGATTCTTCATCTAATATTCGCCTGAGTTACAAAAAATCCCCAGGTAATGCTAGAGTTTTTCCTGTAGTTGGTGAGCTGCTGGACAGTTGTGGCGTCTGTAGCTTCATTAAGCCTAGAAGGATGGCTGTTCTTGGCCTTTCCAGTTTCTTTTATCACATTGGATTAGCATAAATGGTACAAGCTCCTCATTGGTTTTTGTTAAGTTTCTGGCGACCTTTTTTCCTTGAACAGGTAACATTTTATTGGTAGTTTGTATTTTCAATCGTTTTCCTCACACCCAATTTTCAAATTTTTGTCCATGAGCCGACACCTGGCTGTATCCTCGGCCCCAGGAAAACCAATAGCGAAACCATTACCCGAGGTCGATAATCCGAATGTCGATAATTTGTTTTTTCACCACGGATGTTTTTAAAATGAGTAATGGCTACCATGACGACTTGAGGGTCCAGCATGCAATGTTGGTGTTGCTGTCAGCCGGTTTAGTATTTTTCTGGTAAGCTGTCAGATTAACAAAGGTTTATGCCGATACCGAGGGCAGGCGTCTGGGGAAGTCGCCGGTAATAAATGGCATTAGCGGGTAGCTTGGTTTGTTGTCCTTTAGATTCTAGCACGGAGGACTTTTTTCTCCTTATTACTTGGGCTATTTTAGATCTTTGGTTGCGTGCTAGATCGCAAGGGTGGTTTTTAAGCAAGCTGCTGACAGGCATCGGAGACCGGACTTTCCCGAGCTGTCCGAGAGTAGCGTGGAGCAGGCACTGGGTTTGTCCAGAAAGGTTTCCAGATCAGGCGGTGGAATGAATTGGGGCAGTAAAGTACACAGTCTCCAATCAAAGACAAAAGTATTTCATTCGTACGCAATTTTGCTCGATTGAGATAAAAATGGAGTCATTAACATTTTAAACAAATTGTGTGATAAAATAACCGACAAACTCGTAGCAAATTGAGGAGCAATTAGTCATTGATCAGAAACGATCCCACAAGGGATACAAACGATAAATTTTAAATGAAGCAGTTTAACGGTAAAGGATTCTGCCGCTGATTGGTTATAAATTAGAAACGGCTGTAAAGAGGGAGTTGTATAATTGAATTGAGATGGATCTTGAGGAGGACCAGACAGAGATCAAAGCGAGAGAATGATCATCGATACTTGGCGGGATACATCTCTAGGGAAGCATCTCTGATGCTTTAGTGGAACACAGCACTTGCAGGTTGTCTCTAATACTTGTTGCGTAACACTTTTTTTCCCGTGGTTTAAGAGTCGCGCAGTGAGACTAGGAAGTCTGCGAAACGTTTTGACCGAGACTTTCTATTCCTGTTGTCTGTCCATGGTATCTGCAGAGGAGGTTGGATTCAGGCACCTGTTGTGAGGTGAGGTTTGATCCTAGTAGGATCCAGGCACTCGTTGTGGAGCTGAGGTTGTATCCAGGGCTGTCATTAGCATCTAATCTCTGATGTCAGACGCTGCATCCACTCCTTGTCCCGTATCTGTCTGTTCAGACATCCATCCACCTGCTTCAGTCAAGCTTCTTCCTGCTCTAGAAAAAGACTAACCAATCTTGTCTGCATCAACCTAAGTCAGCCTCAGAACCATCTACATATCGCTGTACATTTTACTGTACATCACTGGTACAGCAACGCTTGAGGAGCGAGGTTATATTCATTGACCCCCTAACCAGAATCTGTGTCAAATTATGACTGTTGATTGGTACCGCAGCAAGCACTATCGAGAATTCTGTCACCAGACTGCGGAACTTGTCGCTGTATTTTGCTCGGAACGCCCTGTACTATAACTAAATGCAATCGGGTCATTCTCTCTGATACACGGCATGCGTGGGCGAGGCCATTAATCAATCAGACAGAAAAAACACACAAGCAAAGGAGGAGAGGAAATGAAGCCAACTCACTGAGTTGCTTTCACTTTTTACCGAGTCTTATGTGATGATGTATGGTTTGAATGGATGGCATGCGGTTTCGTTTGTAGACGTTAAAAATCAGTTATAATCGGTGTTGTGAGGTTTGAAATCGATTTGGGAGTTCGAAATGAGATAAGTGCCACAGTTAAATCTTTGAAATTCCTTGTTTCGCTGAAAATGAACTCAATAGACTTTTATATTCTTGTAAAATTTCATGGAACAAACATTATAGAATGCATTCTCTAGTTGAACCACGATGACATTTTCAACCGATATTATGTTAACTTACAATCCAGCATACCGGTATCAATTTGATAGTCATTGCATTAACTTGTTAGAAAACACTCTGAAAGTAATTGAGTTTTTATCTCTGAAAGAAAATAATTGCATTTTGAAAAAACTGTAATCATCGTTAGGTAAATTTGATTAAAACCTAATCTGACGTGTGGTACCTCGTGTAGTTTAGTGGTAACGTTACTCTCTCTATATTTCACCAATGCAATGTGACTAGTGTGGCAGACAAATGTCACACTCATATTACAATACCACAAGCCCACATTAAAACTATTTCTACAGAGACCGGTGAGGGTTTTTACAATTAGTTCTTGACTGAAATGTCAAGGGTACTCTTCGTCCAGGATACACATCACAGCAGTAATTTGATTAAACATAAGAATTTTCATATATTTAGTTTGTGGTGGCACAGCAGGCATAGTTCCAAATGTGACGGTCACGTCTCATGGTAGTCCAGGGAACCTCGAATGGAGACTGGTGAAAGAGTATAATCTCATGGTAACACAGACGCCATCAAAAAAGAAACGCCATGTTCGTTCCTTCAAACAGTTCCGCGCGATATTTACATTTTTGATGCGAGGTTGTCTCACTGATGCGCCGACAACTGAGGATGATGACTGATTGTTCTTCACCAACCTTGTAGCGCTTAGCTCTTACATATCCCAATCTCAAGTTGCATAATACAGACCCATTCATCCACAGATTCTGCTGAATTGCGCATTTGCGTTTATGTCAGGTTGCTTGGCAACGAGGTTGGTTAGGGCACGGCTAACGTAACAGGGTGTTAGTTATGATACTGGGTGCTCAGGAGGTCTTGGCGCACTTCCGCTTGCCAAATTTGCAACATGGCGTTGAAGGACGAAGATTTCACTGTGGTGAAGTTTTACACTGCTCATTTCCAAACCTGTCAACTTCTTAACGAAAGTATAGTTTGTTGATGACCATAATTCCCTCTGGAGGTTACTGCTGTAGCAACACGTACGCCTAAGCCAAGCGTTTCCAATTTGCTACTTTACTTTATGATTACTAACGAAACAGCGTCGGCATCACCGGCACCGGCAAAGCATGGGAGATGATTCAAATCGGTAATGATCGGAAACAATCGGGCAATCTCCGATTCCCCTTGACGGATGACGACGGCATATGAACAGTTCCACGATACCACTGAACAGTTCATGATTATCTCAGCCCTCTAGCGGATGAGGAAAGAACTATATTTATCACAGCGTGATACAATTTGTTTCTCAAAGATTCCCCGGTGGGATTCGAACCAGCGCAAAAAGAAAAACCAATCGGGTAGGCGCCTCAGACCACTTGGCTACCGAAGTACAATTGGAATGAAGAGAGCGGTAGCCGCTACATATTCAATGCGGTTCAGCAGTTCATGACGTGACGAGAGTAAATAGCCACTGAAACCGATAGAATATGAAATTTCTTGGGCCTCTTCTGCTGCCGTGCCGTGACTCAGCTCCCAGGAATCACAAAACCTCCAACATTCTAAAGGTCTGACAGGCCTGACAGGAGCAGCAGACTTGCTCATGTCAGAAGTCAGAAGTTCAGAAACCGGCCGGATAAAATCGGAACCTTTTCAACTCTCGCGTCTTGTTCCGTGGTGAGTCGTCCATCATTGAAAGAGTGAGGTTCAGTATTAAACGAATCTTCCGAGTTCAGGTTTGTCATGTCCATCGTTTAGAGTCGGCCACTACATGGCCGTATAGTGCAGTAGGTATGCACCCTAGCCTGCTGAAACTTGGTATGCATAACGAATGTCTTAAAATACAAAATCTGCAAGTTTATTTGAAAGGCTCTTCTATTACATAATTAAAAAGACCACAAATGAATTAACTTGGCCTTTAACTGAGACATCTCGCACACTCGGCCCTGGCTTACTGATATCATCCATCCATCATCGAAGCCACTCCATCAAACGATGACATATCTATGATTCCTTTGGTTAGAAGTGATGGACTAGACGTGTCTGGGAGATAAACATGTCTTGCTGCATGCACATACCTGAGCATTCGGAAACTGTTATCAACGACCCGCATCATTGACATTGAGGGGCAACTCTTATATGCAGCATCCAGAGTTGTTATGTTGATGACTTGGTTTGTGGACAGTGTCATCCTCGCAAACCCACTTTCAGTAGTCTCCTCCTCCCCTCGCACACGTTCGGTCGTTAGTGCCGAGTGTTGTTCTGAGGTTCGGTCGTTAGTGCCGAGTGTTGTTCTGAGGTTCGGTCGTTAGTGCCGAGTGTTCTTCTGAGGTTCGGTCGTTAGTGCCGAGTGTTGTTCTGAGGTTCGGTCGTTAGTGCCGAGTGTTGTTCTGAGGTTCGGTCGTTAGTGCCGAGTGTTGTTCTGAGGTTCGGTCGTTAGTGCCGAGTGTTGTTCTGAGGTTCGGTCGTTAGTGCCGAGTGTTGTTCTGAGGTTCGGTCGTTAGTGCCGAGTGTTGTTCTGAGGTTCGGTCGTTAGTGCCGAGTGTTGTTCTGAGGTTCGGTCGTTAGTGCCGAGTGTTGTTCTGAGGTTCGGTCGTTAGTGCCGAGTGTTGTTCTGAGGTTCGGTCGTTTGTGCCGAGTGTTGTTCTGAGGTTCGGTCGTTAGTGCCGAGTGTTGTTCTGAGGTTCGGTCGTTAGTGCCGAGTGTTGTTCTGAGGTTCGGTCGTTAGTGCCGAGTGTTGTTCTGAGGTTCAGGATGGGACAATATAGACCTACCAAGTTGTCCAAGATACATTAAATTGGGTCCCTGGCGACACAGCTGTGGGGATCCAACTGGACGTTCAGAGAACAGAACAAGAAGAGGTCCTTCTCTTTTACAACCTGTAGCTGGTGAAACAGAAGGAATAGTCCTCAGTCTTTTGTATATGTAGCTTGTGGCTAGTGTAACAGGAGGAAAAGTGTCCTGTCTTTCGCATCCTGTAGTTGGTGTAACAGGAGGAATAGTCCCCTATATCCCTTCTCTTCCAAAACACATTCTGTTAATGTTGCCTGCATGTCCCCACATGTCCCTATCATTTCCTCCCATCCCATTATCTGATGCTGTTCTGTAATCAAAGCTGTCATCCATCATCTTGGTTACGGACAGTGGACCACATTACTCAGTATCACCCATGAACTGCTGCGAGAAAGACCCCTCGGTACCAAAACACCCTCCGTGTGTTTCCACAGTCTTTCCTCCAGCGGGAAAAATTACTTCACCGCGTGCAAGCGTTCTTAACAAGTTGTGGCAGATATCGATTCCATATGACTGAACATGACAATTATGGTCGCGATGACATCATATTATCACTGAATGATGTATTGTGAGATTGATTATCGATATCATAAATTACTCACGTGGCTTGACAATTATAAAGGGTTCAGTGGTGGAATCCTTGAGATAGGACACTGTCACGTACAGATGTAGTGACACATTGTTTACCCGCCGATGGCTGGAATGACTCCGAGTTGATGTACATCCCCACACCTTTCATTGAAGCTCTCTCACTAACCCTCCCCCTCTCCATGTCATTCTCTAACTCCTATTCAGCTATTGCAATATCTTATTATATATGAAGCCATCCCGTCAAAGATCAGTTAGTTCACGCTCAGAGGAGCAGTATCAATCATCACCGAATAATTTTCCCCTCGATTGCTATCAGAAATCCCATAATGCCTGAACGAACATGAACAGTAACCACCGGTGACTACGATTCTTCTGGTTACCGATGGCAACCGCCTTAGCGATCGGGACAACCCGAGCATATTTAGATATATCAATTCTATACAGAAATACCCCAAGGATTTCAGGAGACATGCAACTTCTTAAATAAGATCCTTTGATCTACATGTATCATACTTTAAATCTTTGTTGTTCTATTCTTTGGAAGCAAAATGTTCAGGTTGGCAACTAAACGTGTCATTGGTCTCACTATCCAATTCTAATTGCTCGATTGATTTTATTTTTGAGACACCAGTTCCTAACGGAGGGATTTTTCCCCAGACTGATAGATCCTGTATCAACTGGTAGTTATTGTGTCTGTGGTTGGCAAGGTTACTGCTACGTTAATGGCCATGATTCTGTGTGGGGCATAGCTCCTTTAAGTTTACGTCAACCTCCAAGCTTCATGTCCCTACTGGCCATGATTCTGTGTGGGACATAGCTCCTTTAAGTTTACGTCAACCTCCAAGCTTCATGTCCCTACTGGCCATGATTCTGTGTGGGACATAGCTCCTTTAAGTTTACGTCAACCTCCAAGCTTCATGTCCCTACTGGCCATGATTCTGTGTGGGACATAGCTCCTTTAAGTTTACGTCAACCTCCAAGCTTCATGTCCCTACTGGCCATGATTCTGTGTGGGACATAGCTCCTTTAAGTTTACGTCAACCTCCAAGCTTCATGTCCCTGCTCAACAATCTTCTGAACATCTTACAAAGCCAATTAGTGTAAAACGAAGCCAATCACAACCAACAACGTCGCCGAAGTCTTGTTAGTAACTGGTGCGAGAATGCTAATCCCTGCTGATTGAAAAATGTTAATGTCCAAGCTGGATTCGGAATCACGAAGGCACTTCGTTTGTGTAGTGGTTCACGATTGGTATCACTCTGAGGTGGCTGGACTCTCGTGTGCATTGTTGTATAGCTTTGTTTCAAAATGCATGGGACATTCTTTCAGTTTGTGGTGGAACATTGTGAAGAACTGGCACCAATCCAACCTAGTCAGTTCCACAGTACATTACGATGTGCATCGTCGGTTCAGTCTGTTGGTTCTTCTGGTCAGTTGAGGTTGAATTGGACTTAGTTTGTTTTTGCACTGATTGTGCTTTCGCTTGTCGGGAAACTGTGGCATGGCGTGCGACAATCAGACAGTCTCACAAATCCTGCCGTAGTCGTGTCCGTGTCACATCAGGTGTTCTTGCTGATCATACATTGATGTGCTCTTTAATATTGTTTTCTTGCAGTTAGACCAACTTGACCATCATTTCTACGTGTTTTCCATGTGTCACTGTGTGTGTGTTTGTGGCAGGCGGTGATGGGGGGGGGGGGGGGGGGGGATGAGGTCGTAATTGACACTGAGATGCGTGAGTCGTGGTGATATCAAGCAGTTCTATGATATGATAGGCTACCTCAGCATTGCTTTTGATTGCTTGGTTAACCTAAAGGTGGCACCGTCCTGTGAGGTACCTCGATACAGAAGGGACATCAACTAGTGGCCTCACCCTGGATCAAATACTCTTTTTACCACTTGATTTAGTTATCATAAGGTATATTCCAAACGAGTTGGGCTCAATCTCCTGTAGATGACTTGCAGTTTTCTGCAGAAAACGATGGATCATTCAGGTTAAAGTTAAACTAGGATGAAGGATCATTTGCTGATCAGAAGATCAAACGCCAATGCTGTTATCCTATAACTCTGCTGCTGGTCACATCCGCCATTTTCCATTTCCGATCCATTTTTTCCAATTTTTCGCTGGCGAGTGTCTAATCAAGAGGTGACGATTGTCTTTTGAGATGTGTCATTTTGGGTGACTTTACCATTAGGCTATCTCATTCCCTGCGGCTGATGACCATGTGCCAAGAAGACAAATACCAATGACCATGTCATAAAAGCTGGAGTAACTGTCTAACTAATGTGACAATGTCCTCCGAGTACAATGTGCATCAGTTTTTGTGGACTTGGGATGAGTTCTGGAGTTTTTTAGATTGACAAAATGGAGTCACTATAGTTTCACCTCAAACCTTTACTACCAAATAACGTATTTAATTTCACAAAAATCCCACCATCTTACAAACGCAATAGCTTGGCCAGCTTTTCGTTACAAGTCAATGACATCAGTCCTCTTAATTCAAAGGTTGCTAAGCAACCACCTGCGAAAAAGACGACTTTGCAATCATATATGTGTCGGACCAAAATCTCAAAGATTGCTTGAGGGTGATTGCAACATCATAAGATGGTAGTGGCCCTTTAACACGTGGCGCTTGCTTTTGTGTGGTAATTATGACTGCAGGCCTGTAGGGTGGTGCGGAGTGATGATGTGTTGATGTGGTGGATGTAAAGGGGATCGACACAGAACGAGAGATACACTCCCAGTTTGAAATACAAGCTTTTATCGTCATCAGATTGCAAGCTGAACACCTTCAAAATATATGTAATAGCTGAAAATGTTCAAGAAGAAAAAGGCAAGCGCAACCTTTGCATTTAGACTGGCGTCAGTACTAGGACATTTTATCAACAGAATATAGTGCTGAATATCAGTAAGCATATTGATACTTCGGGAGAGAAGTCTGTGCTGACAGATCTTTTGACAAGACGTCTTGGCTGGAAATTGGGGTCTTGATCCAAGAATCGCACCAATGATCCTTTAGCACTCACTAGTTAATGGGACTCTATAGGCTGAATCTGACATGACCCAGTGACCTCTGTGTATATCAGCAAAGTGAAGATGACGAATTTACCCCCTGCTCCTGTCTGTTTTTCCCCTTTAAAATGCTATCATCATACTGTTGATACACATGGATGAAACGAGAGAAAACATATTGTTATTCTGTTTCTCTGTAATGCTTACGGGATTCAGATATTTCTCAGTTGTTGTTTCATCTGAAGATTATGACTTCTGACGCAATGAATACATAAATGTACAGCAATTCTTATCAATTCGGCGTGAAACCGTTTCCTCTAACAGAGCAATTCCACACAGCTAATGCTACATCAAATGACTTTGATCTTCTTGAAGCCTTATGTTCTTAGGAATCGTCAAACGATTTCTCTACGTGATCTGAAACGGCAAACGTGCTTCCTGTTGTCGGAGGGGGAAGCGGGACTTTCATTGGTTTGTAAGTCGTTACCTACCGTGTCAATGTCCGCCAGGCATTCATTCGTCAAGAGTCCGAAAACAGAGTTTGACCGGAATTGACCCAGAAACGAAGCCTGTGATTTGTTCGTTGCAAAGGAACACGACAGGGATGCAGAATGCAGGGATGCAGGGACGTGATTGGCTAATTTACAGGAATTAAGGTCGACACGATAAGGTTGTAGGCTTATACGTCATCCGAATCGTTGGCAACAACCTTTCCTCTGCATTGAATTATTAATTACAAAACATGATCAATATTTTGAACAATGTTCCCTAATTTTCTGGTCGTGCTATGTTTAGAAATGAGGCACCTTTGAGATTAGATTGTTCCAACTGCCGAACATAATATTGTTTCTTTTCAAAAATATGAAAAAAATGTGCAGGGCCCGCGGCAGGCAAACAGTAACTTATACCAACCCACTCTTCAGAAAGGTCGCCAGGTCAACAAAGTACAGAAAGAAATAATAGTTATTGAATGTAATTGTTTTTGATCTAATATCACAAAAAGCGCTCCTCCTCTTCAAAAAGGTGGAAATGACAGACTTTATCATGATAATCGATGTTAGTTTGTTAATGTAGACTGAATTATCTCACGGATTCGTACATATTTGAAGTTATTACTTTCTACGAAAATACTTAAATGTTATTAATAGGAATTTTGTATAAATTTAGTAACAGATTGATTTGTATTTAGATTATTGATTTCATATTGATCTATTTTGTCAAAGGTGTGGGAACTATGCTCGAGGTGGAAAGCTAGTTAATGTCAACGTTTGAGATGATGTCATTGATGCGCTCGGTTTGCTGGATTACCGCGTATCTATTCAAAATGTACACTTATTACCACTCAGTGATGTCATGGGTGAAAATGCCCCAGATAACTCCAGTGGTAGATCCACTGGGCATGCATCTCTTAGTTGCAGACAATCTTTAAAGTTGTCGTCATTCTCAGAATTCTGGATCTGCCCGTGAGTGGGATGTCCTGTAGGAGGAAACCAACACCCCCAGACCAACCCACATTTGATCCATCATGCCCCCATACATCATTAACATCAGCGTGATCACATAGCATCTCTGTCTGCACTTTCATCTCGGGTCGCTGCCGCTCATGGCTGTTGCTCGTATTTGTGTTAATTTGTAGCGATGCCTATTTGATCTATCTGAGATGCGAGAGATAATACGTATTAATCAAGCCTACACAGCGCCAGCGGCACGAGCCACAACAACATCCTCAAAGTCAGGCTGCAGCTTCTTTGATGGCTATAGGTTCAATACGTCATAGGTTGCTATTTGATGTGGAAAAAGTTCATTTTGGTCGGCTGTTTTCTTATGGTGTATTGGAAAGTGGTCACTGTAGAAGATCAAGGCTGTAGGAAACTCTATCCAAGGGATGAAAATCACTATTCTGCAGGGTCACCTGTCTGCGACAAGAAGCAGGCATCGCTGCAATATGATATGGTTTCTATTTGATGTTGAAAAGAATAGCAGAATTATCTCTGCTTGGTATATCACTGTCAAGGATTGAAGATGTGTGGAGTTCCGCTCAATAAAATCTTTATCGCCGTCATCGCATGCGACAAATTTGCGACTCTGCAAGACTGCACTAAGAAAGGGTACTGCTGTGAATTACAATAGATATCTAACCGCTTTGATAAGATATCACGTCTCAGTGATGAAAATCACCATTCTGCAGTGCGCCATTTCTTCAACAAAGCTAAAAACGTAAATGCAACTAACACGAAAAAAAAGTTGTCATATATCATGTTAAAGATGTTTATCTAGGAAAGTGTGAAATGCGAGGGCTTTGATCAAGTGGATCTTTCCTTTGAAACCATGAGGTGATCAAACGTATCTTATCCTGACGCAAGCTCACTGGGAATGGCATCTCTGCCAATCAAGTCTGGTTACCCCAGTGACAGGTGTAAGTGTGGCTGCCTTGGAAAGACTTATGAATACGTATTTGGCTGAAAAGGAAAGAAAGTCAATGAAGAGTGGACTTTGATGAATACTTAGATGGCACTGTGAGGCACGTACCTTTTCAGTGCTCGTACGAACTTCGTGACACCCACGCAACACCTGATGACATGATGTCAATCAACATCACGCGGACGAGCAAACTGAGGCAGTAAATGACGTCACGATGGAAGCCAAACGTTGAGACGGAACTTGCCAGATGTGATTGCTTTTGTGGACGTCGTTTCATCTCATTGTTGTTCTGGTGTAGAAAGTTTCCATCGTATGAACCCCATAAGGTACATGACTCATTACACCTCCTAATGGGCTCGTTGGGCCACTACGCAACTCAGAGTGGCCTGACACAATTGAGGTACCAGACTATCAGACTTCCCTCCAGTCAGGCTTCTATCATATGCCGTCTCATTCCAATCACTTCTCGGTAACAAGTCAGACTCGACCTGGATTGCCAACCCTGCCAATCAGAATGGTTACCCCGATGACAGGTAAATCTGACACAGTAAGATTTATGACATGTACCTACAGAAAATCAATCAATAGAGCGGAGATTGGCATGCAATGGATTTTAACCCGAGTAGCAGAGTCGTATTGGATTGCGGGTGGTGGCTGAGATTGTGTGGAGGTGGAGATTGGTGGAAGGGTAAGGTTGAAGGGGTTGAAATCTGGAAAGATCGATTGCCTCATGAGTTACACCGGTGACTCGTGTCGGGCTGGAGAATGGTGGAATGGGCGTGGGTGGAAGTCTTTGTCTACGTCTTTGCTGTAATCTCGAGAACTGGCCAGGGAACATTGGTTGGTAGTTTTGTCTTCTTGGCAGTGGTTAGAAGGCTGTCATGGTGTCCGAAGTGCTGGACGACTAGCTCTTTAACTCGGATGTTGATGGTGTGGCTTGTGTGAAGGATGCCACGTTATCTTCTCTATGACTAGTAGTTCATCTCAAATGCGTTAATCTGCCTCTCAATCTCAGTGTTTATCGTCCAGGATTCTGCCGCATACGAGATCACTGAGACCTTCAAAGACCTCAACAGATCTGGATACTCTGATATGACATAACACGACATTTTGACCGTTTGATTAGGCTGCTTAGAGAGTGACGATCTTGATCCAGCTAATGCTATGATATGACATAACACAGACAGCTCTGACTATTAGGAGGAGAGTCACCACCAACAAGAGATCCACTTACGAAACAAGGAGATAATGGAAATGTACTTTAGAAAACTTGGCTGTCATCGATTATTGTTTTATGCTGAGAGATGTTTTGGTAATGATTTCAAATGTCAACTGAAGGGTTCTAGGCTGGCAACCTCTTCAACAGGAGTTCTGCTCTTATATTCTCTATAGGACATTGGGCTTCCAGTAGGCGGCCCTGATTTTCACTCGGGTATGAGTCAAAAAGACTCCCAAACTCAACGTTATGTGTCGTCTCTGTCATAACACTGCAATACCCCAGTGACAGTCAGCACCACGTATGGGTCGCTGTAGTTTAGCTGGCATCCTATTGAGGAAGCGAGGCAACTACCGACAGATATACCGTGGGTGTTTTCATATTTTCATATTTAAAAAAAAAGGACAGGAGAGATATGGAAAGAACCAGTTTCAAGACAAATTTCAAACTTTGCTGAACTTGTTTCTAGTTTCTTTCTTGTGTCATCCATGTACATTTGATATAGAAATACAGAAGCGATACTGCTCAACTTAGGACGAAGTGTAATTATAATTCATTACCTTGCTTTACTTGTTTCGCTTTGATGAATGGAACTTTTTCGTGATTCATGTCCAACACACACATTGTTCCAACTCGATCTATGTGTTTTACTGTGGTTGAAAGCGTACAACGATCAACCAGCTCTTAAAGAGATGGCGAACACTTTGCTTGAACATAGCTTCATACGTAAACGAGTGTTTACAGAGCACTATTGTAGCGTCTATTTATCTATTTATCATCGTGCAATAACCAAAGGTGAATTGAAAGAAAGTGTGAATGAATTGAGCATTTAGACCGGGTCATGCCAGTACCAGAGCTGAATGAATTAAGCATTAGACCCGGTCATGCCAGTACCAGAGCTGAATGAATTAAGCATTAGATCCGGTCATGACAGTACCAGAGCTGAACGAATTAAGCATTAGACCCGGTCATGCCAGTACCAGAGCTGAATGAATTAAGCATTAGACCCGGTCATGCCATTACCAAATGTCAATTGAAATAAAGTGCGAATGATCAAGCATTGAACTGGGCGATGGAAAGCGTTCATGACAACCTTCAATCATTAATGGCCGCCTTGGCTGATTATGGATAACGGAGCCAGCCTCCAGGATGCTGGATTCTCCCCATCATTAATCATCCTCTCAAGGTTGCCGACGCCAGCGGTGATCATCGGGGAAACATTTGGTTGCATATCACAGTCTTCCTCAGGCTACCATTAGCATGTTACTGCATATCTTGGCGTCCCTCCTGCTGCTAGGAAGGAGCTGTTTCTGCATACCTGAGCGTCCCTCCTGGTAATAGGGACATCTCCATTAACACAAGTTAACCGAAGCAGAATACGATTGTATTTTGAAATAGCCCAACGTAACGAGAAACCTTCCTTATTTCTCTAACCGTGCTACCCTACCGCAGGTAGAGTGCAATATTTACCTCAAACACTTCACCACCGTAAGTGTTGGCTGTCATAATGACCCAACACTGACCCTGCAAACATCATCACTCAACTTGTTAACATCGCTTACCGCTCTAGCTCATTTATTATTAACCAGATGGAGCGTAATATATCGACTCATTGAAAGCATTTTGGTAATAGGTTGATGAGATATTGGGTTTTAGATGAGGAGTCGTGTTTAGGAGCAAATAAGTTGCTAAAAAAAAAGTTGCACGTAGTTTTTGGTTGTACGCAGTTTTTTGTTTGGTGCTTATTAAACTTCTTGTTGTGTCAGTTGAACTGCTCTTGAACAAAAGCAGGAGATTGCGTTGATTAAAAGATCAGCCAGTTCAGCTTTAATGAATCAGTTGAACCTCTCCGTTTAGACTGACATATGTTGTTGTCAACAACTTCACGACGATACGTTCCTCAATATGACTTGGTTTGCTTCTGCTATCTGACAACGTTATGCATCATCTAGTGTGTTGTAGATTATGTCATGACATCATCAGACTGGTGTACTGTAGCGTGTGTCTGCGCATGTCAGATCGGAATACTGGTCAAATATGACTTACTTCTGCTGAAGAGCTCTGTGGGCTTTAGGGTACTTTGCCTACACGCTTAAGATCCATGATACATATTACATCAACAATCATCAATATTTCATGTATTACAATATTCATGTGTTCAAATTCATGATAATATTAACTCTCATACAAAAATATTGGTGTAGTCTTCTGGAACTAGTCAACCATTCGCCTTATGCTTTGAGTAATACCGAAAATCTGGTTATGAGTGATCGGAGGCCACACGGTGTAATAATATTCCTTTTGAGTGGTCCCCGAGGCATAATAGTTAGTCAAAGAACAATCTATTGTAGAACTACTGATTATGAAACGGTCGGTTACTAGTCCTGATGACGTATCAATGACGTTTTAGTGTAGGCTGATTGGCTGATTGAATAATGTTTTGAAAGGTCGGTGGTGATCTGTTACCGAGTGCTTTGTGTTTTCTATTCAGTCTGTTAAGTCATACAAGGTACAGGCTAATTGAACCGTCAAATGGAAGATTGCGACATTTGTTCATTCTTTCTCAGTCAGTGCGATAATTGACAAAAGATTGTTGTTAAATTGTACATAGCTGGGTTGAATATCTACACTGGTCACAGCATCTACAGAGACTGAAAACTAGAAACTAGAAACTTTTGTGAAATTGTTATATGTCTCGGCAACAAGAGTCTCAATGGTTTGCGGGGCACTTTCAGCGAAACCAAGGCTGAAGGCACTGTTCCCACAGCGACATCAGGCAAATAAGGCAGTGAACGAGTGATTGCAGCTGTGGGATGTCACGTGACTATTGCAACAGATGGGGCCAGTCCTTGAAGTCCCTATTACCGTACAATACCACCGACCAAGAACTAAGTGAAGGAAGGATACTTGGTGAAAATGGCGGAGACGTGGCTGTGCCTCTGCCGCCATCTCTCTCATCTCTATTTGTGCTTCTGCAGACAAGATCATCGAATCATCGAATCATTGTCGCTGAACATCGATCAATTCTAATAACTGTTCTGTATCAACTCCTGTGATCTCACAATGATACTCAGATCGAAGAATTAGAAAAAACGGGCGCTGAGCAAAAGATGCTTGGTGTGACAACGACAGCCCTGCTGTAGCCATCGTCGCAGCCTTGCTGATGCTCCATCGATTCATTCTCTGCCGCTCAATAAGTGACCTAAATACATCCCCGTTATCTCGGAACAGATCGATTGCATCAAATAATCAATACAAACAGCATACCTAATCAAACACATCACCTATTTATAAATTCAATGAATGGCGCTGTTTCTAATAATAGCGTAAACAATGTACTTCACAGAGGCGTACACCACCCAATGGGATAAATTTAACTACCAGGCGCAATAAATAGCGTAGTCGAAGTCTTAGAGTTGATGTTGTTTTCATTGTTCTTCTTTTATTGGTTGAAGTGGTGGAAATTATTCAATATCAGAGAATGGATTCACCTTAGGCGGGGTTACCAACACAATGAGAACCACTATAGTATTATGAAGTCATTGAATTCATTGAATTCACTGGCATACACCGTAAACGGTGAACGTTTCCTGACATGTCATTTTTTGAGCTCGAACTTAAAAGGCGTGAAAGTTTCAACTGTAATCAGGAGTTCGAAAATATCAGAGCTGTTTCATCTCTGTGTCGTTCGGCAAGACACAAGCCTAAATGTGACTCGCTCTACCAAAACTAGGCGCTTGTCGCATCTGAACTTGACAGGTTGATACGGACTTGTTGTTCATTTCCCTTTTGTAGACCTTTTGTGAAATGTGACCAAATCAGTTTGTAATAGATTTCACAAAAGGTCTACAATAGGGAAATGAACAACAAGTCCGTGTCAACCTGTCAAGTTCAGATGCGACAAGCACCTAGTTTTGGTAGAGCGAGTCACAAATTGTTTTGTCCTTCCAATGAGACGATGTAAAACCGAGGATCCTTGACTTTCCTGTTACAGTTCCTAGAGAAACCATTGTCCCTGGAGTGTTATTAACCTCAACCAGATGGTAAACTGTCCCGATACCTCGAAGAGAAAAGATAAAGCACAGATTCGTCTTCTTCCCGTTGAGAGTAGAGCTCAGTTTTGAGCGTATTTAACAATGTATGGATTAATTGATTGCTTGATTGATTGATTTCACTCGACACCCAATCACCACATAAAGATCTCACTGCACTTCGCTCATTAAGTGCAAGTACAGGAAGCTCGGGTTTCTCCAATCGATAGGTGCTGAATCGTGTATCATAAGGTAGACTTCATGAACCTGTATAATCAATGCAAGTGACCTGTGAACTATTATAGTCAATGTCGATAATTGATTCAAAGATAGAAATCTATGTATGAATCTATGTATCTGTGTGTGACCCGAACAGTGGTATGACTGCCACTTTATGTCGGTAGGTCAACAGACTCCACCCCCTCTCCAAGTGACCCGAACAGTAGTATATGGGTAACTATAGGTCGGTAGGTCAACAGACTCCATCCCCTCTCCAAGTGACCCGAACAGTAGTATATGGGTAACTTTAGGTCAGTAGGTCAACAGACTCCATCCCCTCTCCAAGTGACCCGAACAGTAGTATATGGGTAACTTTAGGTCAGTAGGTCAACAGACTCCATCCCCTCTTCAAGTGACCACTACCATCAATCAGAATACAAGAGCTATCACTTTCGGACAATGACCCTGGCCGACGACTCTGTTTCATCCATTTCCACAAGAACCACCTTACTAGTTCCAACCGTAATTACAACCAATTTCGTATCTGATACTAAATCATGCAATTACCCATATTTACGACCTCATTTCATCCAATAAAACCAAGTATGACATTGCCATGGCAACCAATCAGGACACTGAAAATTGTTGGTTACTGATGGCAACGGTCGAATCAGTTTCGGGAAAGAAAATTAATTTGTTGTAGATTCCAAAAGTTCTTTGTCAGAGTATACCGCAGTATCTCATTTTGACGGCAGCGGTCATTGTAAGGTCTCTGCAACCTCTTGGTTAACTTGCTTGCTTAGAGTTTCGTTCATGTGGTTGAACACTTGGGAAGGAAAGATGTCCCTGGCTTATCTCGGCTAAACCAACAAGGTGAGATCACGTTGGATGAAGTCACTATAAAGTCATTTACCGGCGTGTAAGTCTTTTACTTAGTGGAGGATTTCCCGCCACAGCTGATTCCGGAGTAATGGCTTGGTATCACTTAATCGATTGCCATGGTAACCTGCTTTCCCCCAGGGTCTCGGCAATGTTGCCACTATCCTCTTATCATCATGTGATCAGCAGACTAACTGGGAGATTATCATCTTTTTACACCAGTGATCCTGATGATTTGATCCTCTCCCCAGGGTGTAAGTACACCATCCGGGAGCCGGAGATAGAGGAATACCTTGAGATAGTAAGACGTATAGTAACCTTTATACTCAAACTCCCAACATTCATGATCATTTTCACACATTGTTACAAAAAAGGGGCACGCCATCCCTTGGATCAGCCACAATGCCCTCTTGGTGTAGAGTGGAACCTCCCGCACAGACACACCTCCGTTAAAGACACTCAGTCTCTCCACTATCAGAGAGCCAGTGAAAAAGCGACATGTATACTCGCCATTGTCCTTTCCCATGACAACACTGTCAGACATGTTATCACGTTACTGGAATACCCCTCCTTCCCCCAGGGATGCCCTGCCTTACTTCTGTATCCATTCATTTCTCTTCACCTAAACTTTAAAAAGGGACATGTCGTATTCAATTCAACTCAGCCAGAAAATTATTGGTTTTTCTGAGATTTGAATTTGACTTTTTTGATCCAATTCCACGGTAATCCGTTCCAATCTCTGGGCTCCTTTTACTTGCTGTAGCGTACAAAAGAAGCTGGGATGATATCTGGAATTCAAATTGGCAGCTTTGGAGGCTTTTTGTGTTAGATTAGGTGGTTGTATGTTGTGTTGGAGCTTGAGTAACAAACCTTGAGATTTGAACAGGAAATCTGTGGTAGCACAGAGGGAGAAGTGACTGTGAATAGCAGAGCATGTTTCTTGCAGTCCATCATAATCATCATCATCATCATTATCATCATTGTGTTAGATTAGGTGGTTGTATGTTGTGTTGGAGCTTGAGTAACAGCTACAGGTTGCCTTGAGATTTGAACAGGAATCTGTGGTAGCGCAGAGGGAGAAGTGACTGTGAATAGAAGAGCATGTTTCATGCAGTCCATCATAATCATCATCATTATCATCATCGTCGTCGTCGTCGTCGTCGTCGTCGTCATCATCATCATCACTATCATCATCATCATCATTTATCGTTTTTTTGGGATCCACCAAAAGGAAACACTGTGGTCTACCGTATTGCAATGAATATCTTGAACAGAATTGATGAGGTGGTTTTCATTGCAGCACCTACCACATCAGTGCTAACAAGCTAGTTGGCGGTCCAAACTCTTTCAGCACCAACTAGCCTTTAAGAAAATGAGAAAACATAGTGCGAAATGTAATGACGATTGATTCAAAACGTTAAATGAAATAAACCACCAGGTGAAGCCTCACCGAGGCAGGTGATTCATGTTTACTTCCCGCTCAGTTTGCTAAAACAACTACAGACATTAGGTCCTGGGCGGTCAGCCCAGACCTGATGAAAAACAAACCTACTAGGCAGATATTTCTGGAATAACATTGCTAAATAAAACCTTCAACATGCTCGGTTTATATCACGATGCTATTGTTTGTTAGGTGAAGGTTTTTTTATCAACTTGCTTGCACTTGTTAAACTGCTTCAAGCTGTTGTTATAACAGTGGGCTGCTCGGTGATTTAATCAAATTGGCTCAAGGTAAACTTCATGGCTACTTCCCAATCAGAAAGTTATAGGTAACGTCTGCTGGTGGCCGATGGTTGTGGCTTCGTTGCGCAAGATCTGCTTTGTCGAATGGTGCCTCATTCTCAAAGACTTCGCCCCGCACTGCAGCTGCCTTAGCTTTAGTGCGACATAGAATTGTTGATGTAAAATATTGAGGTGAGAGCAAAGCACAAACGATGTTTTATGATGTCACAAGAAAAATGTCACTCTTTTGCTGTGAGAGATGTCCATCGGCGCCAAAGCTTCAGAGGTAGGCCTGCCAGTCTGCACCGCTCAGACAGCTTGTTGATGTTGATACGACCTTGGTGGGGTTGTCCTCTGCTTGCAACATCCTCTCAAGTATTATGCTCTCATCCTGTTGCCATGCTCAGCTGACGTGATTTAAGCCACACAGACAATGGCTGCTTTAGAGAGCGGAGTCGCTTGAGGTTGTGAACGGCTTTTAGCTAATTAGAGTTTGGTGTTGTGCTATTCTTGATGGGAGAGATGAGCTGGTGATGTAAGTAAGATCATTGATGATGAAAGCTGCTGTTGATTAACCCTCAAAGTACCTGGACATGTTTTGAGAACAACTGAGAACATTTAGAGTGTCTATGGAAGTAGGGGTAATAGTACACTCAAGTGCTTTCCAATAATTGGTCAGGTCAATACCAGCCATATCATGAGTTAGATCTGGGACTTATTTCGAGAGTTATTTTGGCGTCTAGACATCAGTCTTAAGCCTTATAGTTGATATTATTTAAGATAAAAAAAGCCCCAAATCTCTACTTTAACCGAACGAGTGGATTCTTCCCTGAATGTTAACCCCCCTTAGGAACCTGATATGGATATGATATGTTTGGCTGACAAGGCAGGATGAAAGAATTACACTTGGTTCTGCAGGTTGGTTTGGCCTTCGGTTTAGCATCCCAAGATTCAGGACCTTTCACTTGCACGATGTGCATCTTGGTTAGGTCACAGATCGGTGAGCATCCGCACCTTAGGCTATAAATTACAGTAGGGACAAATGTTCAGTAGCCACGGGGCAGCTATTTGGAATAGGTCTGAGTACATCCGCAAGGGTTAACCAAATGCCTGACAAAGGCAGAACCTTAAAGAAGTGTTGATAATGGATGAATACGGTATCATCATTGATACTGTTCATTAGGATTCCAATCACAGCACTATTTTCAGATCCAAGGAAGCTAATCTCTTTGTGTTTCCTGTTGTCAGGATTTACTGCCCTCCTACCACGTGAGAAACTGGCGATAAATCGTACCAATCGTACCATAAATTGTCCAACATGACCAGTTCTTTCGTGCCTTTGATTAAGTAAGCATGAAGATACTCGCCTTATTTTCGATTACACATTTTAAACGGTCCATATAACCACCCTGACGATTTCCGTGCATTTAGCAGGTTACTCTAACGTTTCTTAATGCGGTAACATGGCATTTTTTGCGATGCGAGTGATGTTGATGCCTCGTTTGAATGATTTACTGCTGAACGTCTCTGTTTAAGTGTGCGTTGATTATTGAAGACCTTTGTTTACAAAGTCTGTACATGCAAATAACTCAAACCACATGACACTTTGGCATCATGGGTTATTTAAGACAGTTCCCGCTAAAAAGGCCACAGTTTTTTTGGTGGATGACAGTATGCAGGAGTTTTCCCGGTGTTTTCCATTCATTGGTGCTCTCTGGTGGCACCAGTTGTAAACCTATTGACATGACCATTCATTGGAAAGGTCTCGATGTGTACTCTCTGGTGGTACCAGTTGTAAACCTATTGACATGACCATTCATTGGAAAGGTCTCGATGTGTACTCTCTGGTGGTACCAGTTGTAAACCTATTGACATGACCATTCATTGGAAAGGTCTCGATGTGCACTCTCTGGTGGTACCAATTGTAAACCTATTGACATGACCATTCATTGGAAAGGTCTCGATGTGAACTCTCTGGTGGTACCAATTGTAAACCTATTGACATGACCATTCATTGGAAAGGTCTCGATGTGCACTCTCTGTTGGTACCAGTTGTAAACATATTGACATGACCATTCATTGAAAAGGTCTCGATGTGCACTCTCTGGTGGTACCAATTGTAAACCTATTGACATGACCATTCGTTGGAAAAGTTTGGATGTGCACTCTCTGTTGGTACCAGTTGTAAACATATTGACATGACCATTCATTGGAAAGGTCTCGATGTGCACTCTCTGGTGGTACCAGTTGTAAACCTATTGACATAACCATTCATTGGAAAGGTCTCGATCAGCTGAATCAAATCAAAAGAGCACCCTGCACAAGATGATAATTCCACAAATTATTGAATTAAGGTGCATGCTAGTTTGTCACTCCTCTGGACTTGTTATTGGTGATCATTACAATGATTCCTGGAAACCTTGATCAGACCCGCCAACCTCCTTAACAAAATACGCCTCTTTTGTCGAAAATTGATTTTGTATTACGTATTTAACACTAAGGTGGTATCGTATACTACTGTTGAGTGTTTGATTACTGGCGCAGTGCTTCCCTTGGCACTCACTGGAGATTGTTAAGGCATCGCATCGCAGCAGAGAGGCGATATTGCAAACAATGTCACGTCTGGCTTCTGTTAAGTACGTGTATTGTAAAAAATGAGACCAGAAACCGAACCGGGATTGCTCAGGCTACCAGACAGGTTGTGCTCATATCAGTTCATCAACCACACCTGTTACTAGCATACATCCAATCTTCCATTTCCCATATATCTGCAAATGTGTGGATGAGGTAGAACTTATTGTCTCAGCTTACTTTATTGAAGAATCTGCGAAATATCCAACCGTTTCTCTGAACCATGACCACAATCACGAACCATGCCATGACCACAATTACGATCCATGTCACGAACCAACAAAAAACGTGGTGAAAAATCCTGTCCTGACCGCTGCTAGTCCATTAAAGATTGCTGTTGCTGTCCTGTTTTTTCAGCAGATTAAAAGATCAGGTAGCGTGCCAGAATCGTGACTAGCGTGATACAGCACACATGAATGGGCTGTTTGTATCAAGTTAAAATAGCTAAATTTTGCACGTCTTCCCAAGTTCCGGAATTATGACGGTCTAATTCGAAATGGAACGAGCTGATGTCGTGATTCGAATGCAATATGTCTGTCGAGATGAACTCGTGACTTTCAATAAATTTTGCCAATTGAGTCAGATTTGACATGAAGACAAGCATGTTGGATTGCTGATATGACTTGTAGAGACAACAGACCACTTGACTGACACGTGGAAGAGTTGCTCATCAAGGAGAGGCCAAACCACCTGTAACTTTGGTCGCAATAAAGTTTCTTGAATTACTCTTTCACAATCTTTTGCTGATTTATAAGACTTAAAGTTCTACAAGCTCACTCATGCACTTTTAAAGTTCAAGCTCTTGAATGAAATCTCTGGCGGTGTCTACTGGAAGGGTTTCTTTCAAACAGAAACTGGCTGTGACCAGTTCTGTTTCAAAGGCTTCGGCAAGTTCACTGTGGTCATCGACTGACCAATATTTCATACATGCAATCATGGTTGCAGGCTGCAGCATAACAATTGACTGTTCAGGGAGGCTTAATCATTAACAGGTGCCAAGACATACGTATGATATCGTCAGTATAACATTTTGCGCATTGTTTCACACGTAACTTACAACATCTCTGAAAACACTATCATATCTGAGAAGCAAATGTTGTTTGTAACATAATCATTGTGAATACCTACCAGAGCATCATATCATAATATAATGACGTCGGTTTCATCTAACATTTGTATGAGTTCTACGTGCATTTCGTATCTGAAGGTACAGTGGAGCTGGGCCAAGTTGTGTGGATATCGAAAGCAACGTTCATGATCTTGCAATATCATCATCAAAATGTAATACATTGCCATCAGTCCCGACCTAACCTGCCTTGAAATGCCAATACATTGCCTGAAGAAATCTACACCATATCCACTCCTGGTTTTAGTTTCTTTAGATTGGAATTGGCCGAAGATGTTCATAACCCTACCAAGGTAAATTTGCTATCAAAATGTTATCCTCCGCTGATCTTGAGGCCTCTTACGATGATTTACGTGTTATCATCATTTTCACACAAAAAGTGCTCTCTGCTGTTCTGTTGCTGGCAAAACAGTGATAAAAACGCCGGAAAATGTTTCAAACGTTTTACAAGGAACGAAAATCTTTCATGTAGTTGAAGAACCTAATTGACTGTGTGCTGTGTTGATGGAAATTTCTCCTCAAAGAGATCGCTCTTCATGAGTGTGTGTCGGCTGCTGGTATGATAACTAGACTGCTTTATCTATGATAGAGTGGTACATTGGTTACTCAGTAGGTGGCAGGACATTGTTTCAAAATGGCGGCCATCACTGGTCTACTCATTGGTGCTCTCATCTAGTGAGTAAAAGAATTCTTCTTGCTGTAGAGACCAGAGTCTGCATCATGTTACAGTTCTAGTTGCACATTGTTTCTCTGTTATCATCTCGTTATGTTCCGGTTTGGCGATTGTTTCGAGCGCGTTGTGACTGATGAACTCGTCTTAGATCGGTAAAATCTGAGCGGTTGCTTCAGCAGACTTGAAAGATTCAGCAAAAAGATGCAGCAATCTTTTTCTTTGTGAAGTTAGATACGATCGTCTTGTTCATAGAGCAGCCTACAACCACCGGCAAAACGTGACGCACACCAGATGCTTTCTAAAGTTTCATGAAATCAGACTCGGTATCTTGCTTCCAGCAGATGACTTCAAAAAGGTTACCTTAACACAATATTTTCTCGAACATCTTGCAGAGCTACAAATCGTTGTTTTATGTTGTTGGTAGATCGAACATGTACTGCAAGATGAAGTCAGGCATGTGGTTTCTTACTCAAACAGTCAAGACAGCACTTGTCAAAATAGAGGAGTTAAGATGAATCTGAGAAACAAACCTGATGCTGTAAGAGGCTTCATTGCTTTGACTGGTTTGCCTCTCTTGGGTTCTCGCTCTCTGGATCGTGGTCGCTGACTGATGTTATTTTGCCTCTCTTGGGTTCTTGCTCTCTGGATCGTGGTCGCTGACTGATGTTATTTGGCCTCTCTTGGGTTCTCGCTCTCTGGATCGTGGTCGCTGACTGATGTTATTTTGCCTCTCTTGGGTTCTCGCTCTCTGGATCGTGGTCGCTGACTGATGTTATTTTGCCTCTCTTGGGTTCTTGCTCTCTGGATCGTGGTTGCTGACTGATGTTATTTTGCCTCTCTTGGGTTCTCGCTGTCTGGATCGTGGTCGCTGACTGATGTTATTTGGCCTCTCTTGGGTTCTCGCTCTCTGGATCGTGGTCGCTGACTGATGTTATTTGGCCTCTCTTGGGTTCTCGCTCTCTGGATCGTGGTCGCTGACTGATGTTATTTGGCCTCTCTTGGGTTCTCGCTCTCTGGATCGTGGTCGCTGACTGATGTTATTTGGCCTCTCTTGGGTTCTCGCTCTCTGGATCGTGGTCGCTGACTGATGTTATTTGGCCTCTCTTGGGTTCTCGCTCTCTGGATCGTGGTTGCTGACTGATGTTATTTTGCCTCTCTTGGGATCTCGCTCTCTGGATCGTGGTCGCTGACTGATGTTATTTTGCCTCTCTTGGGTTCTCGCTCTCTGGATCGTGGTCGCTGACTGATGTTATTTGGCCTCTCTTGGGTTCTCGCTCTCTGGATCGTGGTCGCTGACTGATGTTATTTTGCCTCTCTTGGGTTCTCGCTGTCTGGATCGTGGTCGCTGACTGATGTTATTTGGCCTCTCTTGGGTTCTCGCTCTCTGGATCGTGGTCGCTGACTGATGTTATTTGGCCTCTCTTGGGTTCTCGCTCTCTGGATCGTGGTCGCTGACTGATGTTATTTGGCCTCTCTTGGGTTCTCGCTCTCTGGATCGTGGTCGCTGACTGATGTTATTTGGCCTCTCTTGGGTTCTCGCTCTCTGGATCGTGGTCGCTGACTGATGTTATTTGGCCTCTCTTGGGTTCTCGCTCTCTGGATCGTGGTCGCTGACTGATGTTATTTGGCCTCTCTTGGGTTCTCGCTCTCTGGATCGTGGTTGCTGACTGATGTTATTTTGCCTCTCTTGGGTTCTCGCTCTCTGGATCGTGGTCGCTGACTGATGTTATTTGGCCTCTCTTGGGTTCTCGCTCTCTGGATCGTGGTCGCTGACTGATGTTATTTTGCCTCTCTTGGGATCTCGCTCTCTGGATCGTGGTCGCTGACTGATGTTATTTTGCCTCTCTTGGGTTCTCGCTCTCTGGATCGTGGTCGCTGACTGATGTTATTTGGCCTCTCTTGGGTTCTCGCTCTCTGGATCGTGGTCGCTGACTGATGTTATTTTGCCTCTCTTGGGTTCTCGCTCTCTGGATCGTGGTCGCTGACTGATGTTATTTTGCCTCTCTTGGGTTCTCGCTCTCTGGATCGTGGTCGCTGACTGATGTTATTTGGCCTCTCTTGGGTTCTCGCTCTCTGGATCGTGGTCGCTGACTGATGTTATTTTGCCTCTCTTGGGTTCTCGCTCTCTGGATCGTGGTCGCTGACTGATGTTATTTTGCCTCTCTTGGGTTCTCGCTCTCTGGATCGTGGTCGCTGACTGATGTTATTTTGCCTCTCTTGGGTTCTCGCTCTCTGGATCGTGGTCGCTGACTGATGTTATTTTGCCTCTCTTGGGTTCTCGCTCTCTGGATCGTGGTCGCTGACTGATGTTATTTTGCCTCTCTTGGGTTCTCGCTCTCTGGATCGTGGTCGCTGACTGATGTTATTTTTGCCATTACTTCTGGTCAATGATGATCACTTGTAATGTCCAAGAACGCTTAACGTCCAAATAATAGTTTTAAATGGTTTCTATGGGATTACGAAGTTGATTCATCATGGTGGCTTATGCGTGGCTAACGTTCAGCCACAATACCATCAATGCTATCTTCATGCCCCATTTGAATTTTGAATAAAAGGAAGAAATATGGCAGACGATCAACTCGATGAGGTACTCGAGTGAGGATACTGTCCGTCTTTTGGAGCTGTATATTATGGGGAATGACTTATACCCACCAAATCCTATGTGTTAGTTAAGGAGTAACAATGAGTACCAGTTCTAAATGGAAAGTTAAGCTTTAATTGATCTATGAAGGGAGTGATACTACTACAGACCCAATGCTACAGACTCTATGATAAGTTCTGACCTCATGAGCAATTCTGCTCAGGCTGTAGACATCACTTTAACTTCTTAACTTACCATTGAAAACAATGATTATATATGATATGTCTTCGACTTAAATAGTGTGTTGACTTGAGACAAACAGCAATAGGTGTAATAATTCTGATGTATGTGACAGTACCTTACATTCCTGATGGGATGATGTTCCTGTTAAGACAATATGTGAATACCAATGATGAAATGTAGCACGGAAGAGAAAGCGACTTCTGGGAAATCAAGAGTGATCTGTATGTTTTGCACATGTGTCGAGAACATTAAGACAGAAAAATCTTGATATCCGATGGAAATGTTTTTAGGGAATTTCCGTGGTATGTAGTAGATGCATTAATTGAAAGACCATGTAGGGACAAGTCTATAGAGGTTGTGAGTTTGAGGCAAGGAAAATGCATCATGAGCATTCTTCTCTGTCTTCATCCACATTAAAAGTTGGTAATAACCAACACGTTTCTTCAACTCAACTTCTTTGTAATCATAGTTTCTCTTACCTTTCATGTCAGTTTAGACATGTTGCCGACCAAGGTCAGTTAAGACTCATTGCCTTAATTGTTGAAAATCACTAGATTCCTCCGAAGGAAATAGCTATGTTGACAGCTTCTCTGCTCAGTCGCCAGAAGACAAGAATGCATGTGACAGTTGTCATGGTGATAGAGATCTTGGTGCTCCTCGCCTCGTGGACAGGATTAGGAGTAGCAGTACCACATCCTTCCTCCTGGGTACTCTGCCGTGATCCCCGTGTGCCGGAGGCGATTCGCACCCTGGTACATATCGTTAGCACCTAAAGTGTGAGGGTGATTTTGAGCGATACCTCCCAAACTGTTCCCGGTATGATGAAATACTGTAACTGGATTCATGCTGACATTCTCAGAACGAAAATGTTGCCTCTTTTGATAGCATGGAGGAATGGCCTCTGTGAGAGACGAAAGGGCTCATTCTCTGCAGGAAGTTGGAGCTTGCCCATCTTCTACCTAGGTCATGACATAAAAGACAGTATCTACCTGAATGACTAAAGTGACCACAGCTGAAACAGTCTCTACCTTCTTGACAGGACCATCAACCACTGAAACAGTCTCTACCAAAGACAGGACCACCAACCACTGAAACAGTCTCTACCAAAAACAGGACCAGCCACAACTGACACAGTCTCCTCCATATTAATGGGACTAACCACAGTTGAAACAGTCTCTACCTTCATGACAGGACCGCCAACCACTGAAACAGTCTCTACCAAAGACAGGACCACCAACCACTGAAACAGTCTCTACCAAAGACAGGACCACCAACCACTGAAACAGTCTCTACCAAAGACAGGACCATCAACCACTGAAACAGTCTCTACCAAAGACAGGACCACTAACCACTGAAACAGTCTCTACCAAAGACAGGACCACCAACCACTGAAACAGTCTCTACCAAAGACAGGACCAGCCACAACTGACACAGCCTCCTCCATATTAATGGGACTAACCACAGCTGAAGCAGTCTCTACCTTAATGACTGAGGCGACTGCAGCTGAAGCAGTCTCTATCTGAATGACTGGACCATCCGCAACTGAGGCAGTCCCCACCTAAACGACCGAACCGACCAACCTGATCATAGTCGAGGCAGTTTCAACCTAAACGACCGAACCGACCCCAGCTGAAACAATCTTGCCCCTGATTGACACAGGTCAATATAGTTCAATGTTTGATTGTCGCCTCGTTTGCCTGGCTCGATCTAACAAGATCCCAGACCATGCTTCGGCAAACATTTGCCATTACTTTCCGAATATATTGCCGACCTCCCACACACTACTGATCCAGGCACTAACCCTCAGAGGAATTGGAGAGTTCGGCTGTAATTCCAGTATTTCTGCTCAGAAAGAGTGAGTGCCTAAAAGTAATGAAATGCTTCTTGGTTTCTTCAACGTTGGTTGTCAAACATTATGATTCTTCCTCCTGAAAAGGCAATGCTGCCCAGCTCTCCTTCTTTCCCATAAGTCTCCATGCTAAGCCGTTGTCATAGCATAAGAATTATTGGGAGAGTGAGTAGCCAAGAACTATCACTTTCTCTCTTGGGAACAAGGCAAAGAAGTTCTTGAAACATCGAACATCATATCTTTCGCTGTGGCATTTTCTTGAGCGGCCTCATGCATCTATTCTATGCATGGGTTTCAGGGGAATTCACACGCTAAACTTGATTTAAACAATACTGGTAGCTCCTCGTCATATGATATTGGACATGTGACTTTGCTCTCTAACCAAATCAAAAATGTTCATTTGTGTTAGTTAGAACGGTTCCTGTCCTTGTTGTTTGAAGAGACTGTCTGGGTACTTCTCTGTTGGATGCACAGCTGCCAGGGAAATGACTCTCTATCGGTCATACATATATTTATACGGGCGAGAAAGGATGTTGTGCTTCAGTTTTCCCACGGTCATGGCATTCACATGCTGGCCAGTCAAACAGAATCTGTTGATGGGAAATCTTTCAGATCGGTGTCGCACACTTTACCAAGTTGCAATTGGCCAGAAAAGTTATCGATTCGTGTTGTTCGTATTTCAACTTCAATTTGTTGAATGAGCCCAGTTGTTTAGTCAGCTATTGCTACTTTGTGCTCTTCATTTCTATCGTATCTCTTCGGTGAATTCTACAAATGTCAAATGATGACTTTGCCTGGGTCGGGGACCCCTGAACATTACATTACTAACATGCGTTTCCTCAAACCAATTCCCTCTGTCCACCAGCACTCTTCTACATGGTTAAAAATCTAACTGAAGCATGTATGTACATATACATCATGCAGTACTGTTTGACTGGGCCATCATGAGACCACAGCAGGCCACAGTGTCAACAGAATCAATCTCGATATGTCTCCTTCATGTTGTTGAGGTGATACTTTGTTTGCCGAGCCGAGACTCGCCGCCACTTCTGATAACCTGTGCAGACACTTGAGGCTGGGTTCACCAGTCCCTCTGTGAAGGAGGAGAGTTGGCCAGTCATGCCAGTAGCAGGTGCCTCTGGTTGCAGTTGTCAGAGGTTTCCATGAAAATGGTTAAGTCTGTTACCCTATTGTCTCAAAAAGACCCTGTTTCTATAGCTGAGCTCATACTTGTGTCTGTGTTTGGCTTTCAAGAGCAGTTGTGGGAAGCGTGCATCTACCCCATAGGTTACTCTGGAGGGCTGATTCTGGGTAAGGCTATCAGGGAGTGTGTGTTTTCCAATGAACAGACGACTGTTAATTGGTCAACCTCTTGCTGTTCTGGATGGTGAAGCTTTGCTCAGTGCAGGTTTGTCTACATCTGCTTTGTTTGCAGGCTTCTGGGAACACATGCTGCAGTTGCCAGTCCAGGAAAATCAGACAATTTGTTGAATTTTCTCGCCTCTGTCATCAATCTGATTTGAAAGTTGTTGGCATGTGAGAATCTCATAATTTGTCGGAATTTTCTGATACTATCATTGGTCCTATAGGCCAATGTGTAATATAAAGTTCTGTTTGACAAGGAGATGAATTCGAAACTGTGCCGTCATCAAATCTGCGGATGGGCAGTCTCGATTTCGAAGGACCTGGTGTGTGGACATTTCTAAAGATGGTCGTCGATAAATATGATTCTTGATAGCGTGTGACATTTGTTTCTGTGAATGATGCTACTGATTGGTTGATTCATCACTTGGGAACTCCAATCACGGTGATAAGGTCGCTCATGCGGATTAAAAAAGCTGGGTCTGATGGGACACATTGGAGGATGTCCAAGTCTCTAGAATTAGTCCTTATCCATCACTTCATTATGAGCTATCGGAGCAGACACGATGGGATCCTTCCGGGCTGTGGTTTGTATCAGCCTCGGCATCGGCTTGATTACTTTGGAGGTGTATGTAAACATACTATTGGTCGATAGTTCGGGGACGTAAGCCACGGTTTCGACTTGATTGCTTCTGAGGAATATGTTATTCGAGCAGTTTGTGATTAAGCTGTCGTGAAATGAGACGAGAATTGCTCTTCTTAATTATACTGTCTTTTTCTATCAAATCATTCAAGCAATATTCTTTCCAACGTAACGTATAAACTCCGCTAGAGAGGAGCTCTTTAAATATGTTTGTGACAGAACGCCCTTTGGCCGGTTTACATAGAGTACAGTGTCACTTGTAAGGTGATACCTGTCACATATCACGAAAGAGGCGTTTCCAAAGAGCGTGTCACTTGTCACGTTGTCACTTTCCAATATTGTCGCATGTCATAGTCAACTAACGAACGTGTTTGTGACAAGTGATGTTTGAGACGTGAACCGTTACAGGTGACAACATGAGTCCTGTGTAAACCCGGCGTTCGGAAGGCTACTGGAGACCTGACATGCAGGTATATAACACACATTGATTGATATACCAGCACTGAGGCTTTCCAAGGCTCTCGTTCAAAGGCAATTTTCCAAATTCAACTGGCGTTGGGTGTGAATATAATAATTTGTCTCTTGTCATGAATAGATTATGCGTCTGGTACAAAAGAGGCATTGCGATGCTTCGAACGACAAGGAATCCTGACTAAACCATTCTGTGGAAGAGATAGATGATCTGCGGCTCACAGTTGACAATGTGGTTAATAATTCATGGCAAAGGCGAGTGACGCTGCCTGCTAACTAAAGATCATCTAAAAATCGATGCTGTATCTAGTCTTCATGAAATAGTGATAGTCGGAAGTTTATGTGTGTGTTGCTGAGTGGCTTCATTTTAGAAATTTCTGACTTAGAATTCCCAGATGACTGTAAGATTTTGATAAACTGTTTCATGTTCTGTGTGAAATCACCAAATACTTAGTATTCTCATGAAGTAGACTATGGTCTTGTTGACAGTACAAATGAAACCGTTCACCTCACTGAACCCTTGCGTTCAGATTAGCAATGGTGCATTATTTATTCAAGGCAGTCTTCCAAGCATGGAGTTGTGTGACACTTAATATGGGAGCGGAATCTTCCTAAATCTTCCTCTTGGTGCCATATCATTGCTCAAAGGAAAGCAATTAGGTATACCTCACTTCCCCCTTTGATCATCATATGTACTAAGACACCTCTATAATGTGACCGTTTGAAGTATGCCTGGCTACAGAATTGACTATTACTTTCGCAGATTGCGTCCTTGACCACTCCCTGATATAAGGTCCTCATTGTAAATGCTATGATATGGTTGATGTTGTTGGAACCATGCCTGCTTCACTGCCCTCTTTGTGATTGTGATCTTTGATGTATTCTAGCTAAACCTCTGCATCCAGCTTATGTGCAATATCTACGTGTTGATTCATGTGACTCTTTAGATGAAAGCTCTACCTCTGATACAACACCAGTCATTGCTAGTGATTTGCTGACAATCTATACCGTCCCCACATGGACTTGGTAACCTGTCAACACACATGCTTGAGGAAGCCGCTACTTCATCAGTATTGAATTAGTAGGCAATCTCGATCAAAGGGGGCGGTGAACTGTACACCCGTTCTTCTGTATATTAACCACATAGCTTTTACAATTGCTTTATGAAAGGTTTGAGGGGAGTCATGGTTAATGTTGTATGTAAGGTCGATTGTCACTTCATTGGCAGTGTAGTCAGCATTATAGCAATAGCCAGGGAGATCAGTGGCGCGATGACTTTGTGGTTAGAGCTCTGGGGTCGTCAAGAGCTTGTGAGTTCATCTCCTGGAATGATCAACGATGTTTCGTCCGTCTCAAGTGTTCTTGAGCTATCACTCCACCCTATGTTTCTTTATCCTTTGAATGAGGCATAAACCAAAGGTTCCTTGTTCCTGGTGTCTGTGCTATTGCGAACAAACGACTGCACCCATGACCCAAGTCAGTGGGCGATCGTTTAATATGGACTCCTCCCTGGCCAAGGACCAAGTCACGAGGCCGTAGTAGCACTCACCCTGGAGAATAACTCCTCCAAGTGCTGAGCGCTGAAGAAGAAGAAATTGCACTGCTCTTCTTATACGCTATACCAAGCCATGATTTAAATCAAATTAATCAGAACTGTACGACGGTTGCAAGAAATGGCTGCCCACACAATGATGGTATTTTCGTGTGGAGGTAATGTTCAGTGGGCAGTGCAAGGTAATCCATGTGGTGCCGCCTTAATGAATTGGCATGTTTGCGGTGATGCTGCTGCTAGACATAGAGTAAATACATTAACGAAGGAGAAATGACCCCTCAGAGAATTTACGATCGCTGTTCTTGTCATATTTTGATCATTTTGCCTTTTTTTTGTTGGTTTGTTCAAACATTGACAGCTGTGGTTGGCTCATGAGATTGGTCAGTGCTCCAACCTCAGAGTGACCAGACTAAAGCCTGATTACCCTAAGCTCCAACCGAGAATGTGATTGAAGTCCATTTCATGATCAGTTGGCACTGCAAGCGGAAAAGCCTAATCTACCGGCCGTATTGTGTGGGGGATAGATATCTGTTGACAATAGAACTGCCGATCTGTTGACAATAGAACCACCGATCTGTTGTGACTGGTGAAATTGAGGGGAGCATTAAAATTTGTTTGAGAAAAGATTAGTTGAGTCGATTCTTGCCGAAAATCTCCACCCCACGCAATATGGTCGTATGATCAGGCACCTCGTTCACGGTGTTTAGAATTGGCTGCTGTTCACCCGATGTCGTGGTTTACAGCCAGGCTGTCGGTTGCTGGGTATTGAGGATGTCATTACTGAGAGACTTGTGCTCCTTTGGTAGGCTACTTCATCTAAATTAGAGATGAATTATTTAAGATGGTTGTATCCTCCAGTGGGCCATAACAGCAGACTATTTGGTGTCAATGTATAATGGATGGGGCTTTTAGTCAGGTTGACGTCTGTGGTCTGTTTCTATCCTCTATTCATTTACTGTATTTATAATGGTGTTGAGATGAAGGAACAGCGATTTTTGTCACTGAGACCAGAAAATCGCTGCGTTGTGTGAAAAAAGATCTATTGATATCGACAATCACAATACCATCATCTGTCCAAGTCTTATTCATTCGCCACTTTCCTCAAGCAGAAGGACTTCGCTTTGACCAATCAAAACCCCCGTATGTGATCATGACCGTGCTGTCTGTGCCGAACAAGCATGATATCTCTCTTCTGATTGGTCAATACCTGTCAGAAAGTGAGGAATGTTTGGTGAGTGATACCTGCCAATGTTTGACTCACAGACCAACACCTGGACCACCGGCCCCTCTCAACAGTCCCTCTTATCATTGGTGGACACGCTGACCTTCATAGTCAAAGCCCCAATCATCTTGGTGACAGCTGTAGCATTCTCATCAACCACAAAGTCATCAGACACAAAGCCTTCATATGTCTGAGTCTCATTCGTCTTCTTATTTATCATTGCCGTGAGTGATGTCTGCCGCCAGGCAAATCAGAGGTGCTACTTTGAAGAACGTGAGCAAAGCTGCCTGCAAGGGATATGGGATGCGATATATCAAAATAGCCATTGAGTTACCTTTGACTCTGACAACCTCAAACCTTGAAATAAGGCTTTTCTCACAAGTTTCAATGAAAAAAGCTCACTTTTGACATCTGCTGAGAAATTGATGAGCATTCAAAGGTCGTTTGATACGGCCCAGGCAGAAGTAATTGATGAGATAATCTCGACAATTCAAGACAGAGTCATCGCACTCCAGTAAAAACATTGGAATTTTCCCGGTGAAATATCATCTGCAGCTTTGGAGTGTATGAATGCTGTCTCTCAGCCATTGTAAGTTAAACTCATCAGTCATCCGACCGAACAATACTCATTTGAAAAATCCGTTCAGAAAGTTTGTTTGTGACAGTCGAATATGGATCACCAATCTCATGGGTGGTGAAATTCAGGAAAGTTGCTTCAGTGCAGCATTCTTGGGTTGTCTTAAAAACGTGTCCTCATAGAATCGCCGCCATTTTCAAAGTAAGTGGTCTGATTGGTTGTTTTTTGAGGTGATGTTTACTGACAGTCACTGAGATTGGGTGCACTTTAATTGGTTCCCTTGGGACGCTGGGTAATCCATTTCATGTGATGTTTTTTCACATTTTGTATTTTTTCTCATTTGCTACAATTCGTCTTGTAGCACAGTCACTTGGCGGATGACATAACTTGATCTCACCCAAAGTATTTTTTCTTGATAACATTTCATATTTCTCTTTGTCAAAGTTTGAGAGGAAAAAGTAACAAATTAAATACTATTATATAAAAATGGCGAATAAAGTTGTCTGGTTGTTTTGGTGGCAGTGCTCTATTTGAACTGATGGAATCAGTTTTCTTGCCATATTTCAAGACTAAAGTACCATGCTACGACAAGATATATATGATACAAAAATGTCAGAGTTTTCATTATGTCCATAACTGTTGTCTGTAAAACAGCTGAGCTCGATCGATTCCATCACTTGAACCAAGTTGAAATCCACCCAAAGGTTGGGGAGCGGCCTATACATTATGTACACACTAATGTACGTGATCATACCCAACAAGCGGTCAAATTTAGTCCGACATCGGTTGCAATATGTAAGTGATTTAGTCCAATTTTGAAATATGTTCGTGAATAAAATCACTCTAATATCGCATTGGATTCCTACGCACAGCACCTGTGTCCATGTCGGTTTTGACGAGATTTATGATTATCGACATCGATATCGAGTTATCTTCTCAACGAAATTTCTGCTGAGGCACTCAAAGCATATATTTTATTCTCTGTTTCATTCATCATACTTACTCCAATTCTCTCTTCCTACTCATTTTTTCATGACAACAATGTGGTAAAACTGTTGCAGTTTTATTGGCCTGTGTATGCTGGATCGAAAACCGTGTATTGTTAAGTAATACGACAGATGACAGAACAGACAGAACATTCATAAAACATATTTTGAAAAAACCACGGGAGAAATGACGAGTGAATCACAATACCATATATAGGTAACAGTACATGTATATGAAGCCGTGTTGGTAAGATGCGGGTGGACTGGGCATTGGGGAAAGTTTGGGGTTCCAGCTATCAATCGTCCCCCAACCAAAAAGGGAAAAACCCATGAGGTGCAAAGCTGAAATTATGTGTACCTAGAGCATTGGCAGTCGTAGTGTGTATCACAAACCAACATTACTTCTTTAATCTTACCGAGGTGAACAGCTGACAGTTGACTGCACTAAAGCAAGGACACCCATAATATACTACCGAGCCGTGGAAGAACAGTCCCCAGAGGGTTTCTCGGGTTGATTTGTATGAGCTGACTAGCTCATTACCGCACAAGTCAATTCACTTTTTCTCTATAATTACGTAGAAACTTGGCGACATCTTGCTTCATGTGATTGCAAATCCGAAGTCCGCAGGGTGTTGTGGCATCACGCTGATAAGCAACCTCAAGCATTTATGAGGATGCACCATTTCTCCTGCATTTGAGGATGTGCATGAGTATGCTGCTGGCGATTATGGATGCATGCTGGAGGAAAGATATCGTGCATTGTTATATAAGGACTTCTAATGAGATAAAAAAACGCGGTTGTTCAACCTGTGGCCTTCTTCCAGACAATCGTAATAGTGTCAGTAACTCAAGTTCATTGCAGACTTTGGCCAGTGTGACCCCGGGCACTCTCTGTAATGATAGCCATACTAGTCGATAAGTTGAATTACCTATAAGTACCATTATCACATCCATCGGTTAAAGTCGTCTTCAAGTTCCTAGAATTCAATTTGACCAATTACAAGAAACCAAGCTCATGTTTGTGCCGTAGAGCTGACGTCTCTCATTAACGTTACAATCCGTTCGTCATGTTCGTCAGGCATTTTCTACCTCCTCTAATGCGTAATTGGAGAGTTCTAATCCCTGTCACCTCGGGAACACATGTTGGATTGAATCGTTGCAGGCGACCCGACAGAGTCAGTTATCCTTAAGATTGAAAATAGGGGAGCGGTAGCCTCCCCTGAGCATTAAGAAACCCAATATGGTGTAATTGGTTCCCTGGTAAGTCAGTGATGCAGCTTTATATATGTCTAGAGTGTCACATAAATCAGTAATTAGATTGGCGGATTCAAGGATACGGTTTACTTATAGTAAGTATACCAGTCATTCCCAAAGCAAGAAGGTTTATTCAACTACAATTAAAGGTAGGTTTTAGTTTCGCAGGCTCTGTGACTCCGTCATTAGGCTTGGACGATGGGTCAACTACAAGCCACAGTCCACTTTTAGGCTGACATGAATGCATAAAAACCCTAACGGCCAAGTTAGAAACACAGACGCCCGTTCGCCATATATTTCAAACGCCCTCAAATATGATAGACTGCCAGCAGGCCACAGTGGCACTACAGAGGCGATCATTCTTTGAAATCGAATGCCACCTCATCAGACAGTTCCTCAATACACGCATGGTTTTAATACTAGCAAAGCGGGAAATTGTTTTGCATCTTTAAAACTCGAAAAATAGCTGCGTGCTCCTATAATCATCACAGGGTGTCATGTTCATCTCCTGATCATGTATCTTATGAATTCACTTTGCCAATATTCTAAAAGGGCAAATTTTAAAGGCCACTTTGAAACTGAAAATGGTACAGATGGCACAAACGACGCCATTCTGTCAAGCTTGTACGTGAAATCAAAATGTGCAAAAAAGTATTCATTTCAAACAACGGCTTCATGGCATAGATGGTACGACGGCAAGGGTCGAGTGCCGAGGGTTCCGAGTTCGTACCCGCTCGAGGAATATTTTTAATTTTTTCTATACACCAGAGCGTCTCTGTGCCCTGTCTCGTCAATGAACTTGCTTGTGCAGTCAAGTGAGACCAGTCGCTAGGTGTCTATCATTTTTCAAGTGCAGTTGGTCGGCTGGTGGTCGGGCGTTTCTCTATCGTTGGACAATGCAATCATGGCAACATTTCTTTCAGTAAATCGCAAGCGAAATGTCAGCGCGATTGGCTGTCGCCGCACAATCTCCGAATGAGTCTGACATCTAACCACTGATACTATCCCTCAGCCTATTGGTTATACCTCTGGTCACGACACAGAACAAGACAATCTCCGAATGAGTCTGACATCTGACCACTGATACTATCCCTCAGCCTATTGGTAATACCTCTGGTCACGACACAGAACAAGACAATCTCCGAATGAGTCTGACATCTAACAACTGATACTATCCCTCAGCCTATTGGTAATACCTCTGGTCACGAAACAGAACAAGACAATCTCCGAATGAGTCTGACATCTGACCACTGATACTATCCCTCAGCCTATTGGTAATACCTCTGGTCACGAAACAGAACAAGACAATCTCCGAATGAGTCTGACATCTAACCACTGATACTATCCCTCAGCCTATTGGTAATACCTCTGGTCACGAAACAGAACAAGACAATCTCCGAATGAGTCTGACATCTAACAACTGATACTATCCCTCAGCCTATTGGTGATACCTCTGGTCACGAAACAGAACAAGACAATCTCCGAATGAGTCTGACATCTAACCACTGATACTATCCCTCAGCCTATTGGTAATACCTCTGGTCACGACACAGAACAAGACAATCTCCGAATGAGTCTGACATCTAACCACTGATACTATCCCTCAGCCTATTGGTAATACCTCTGGTCACGAAACAGAACAAGACAATCTCCGAATGAGTCTGACATCTAACCACTGATACTATCCCTCAGCCTATTGGTGATACCTCTGGTCACGAAACAGAACAAGACAATCTCTGAATGAGTCTGACATCTAACCACTGACACTATCCCTCAGCCTATTGGTAATACCTCTGGTCACGACACAGAACAAGACAATCTCCGAATGAGTCTGACATCTAACCACTGATACTATCCCTCAGCCTATTGGTAATACCTCTGGTCACGACACAGAACAAGACAATCTCCGAATGAGTCTGACATCTAACCACTGATACTATCCCTCAGCCTATTGGTAATACCTCTGGTCACGATACAGAACAAGACAATCTCCGAATGAGTCTGACATCTAACCACTGATACTATCCCTCAGCCTATTGGTAATACCTCTGGTCACGACACAGAACAAAACAATCTCCGAATGAGTCTGACATCTAACCACTGATACTATCCCTCAGCCTATTGGTAATACCTCTGGTCACGACACAGAACAAGACAATCTCCGAATGAGTCTGACATCTAACCACTGATACTATCCCTCAGCCTATTGGTAATACCTCTGGTCACGACACAGAACAAAACAATCTCCGAATGAGTCTGACATCTAACCACTGATACTATCCCTCAGCCTATTGGTAATACCTCTGGTCACGATACAGAACAAGACAATCTCCGAATGAGTCTGACATCTAACCACTGATACTATCCCTCAGCCTATTGGTAATACCTCTGGTCACGAAACAGAACAAGACAATCTCCGAATGAGTCTGACATCTGACCACTGATACTATCCCTCAGCCTATTGGTAATACCTCTGGTCACGAAACAGAACAAGACAATCTCTGAATGAGTCTGACATCTGACCACTGATACTATCCCTCAGCCTATTGGTAATACCTCTGGTCACGACACAGAACAAGACAATCTCCGAATGAGTCTGACATCTGACCACTGATACTATCCCTCAGCCTATTGGTAATACCTCTGGTCACGAAACAGAACAAGACAATCTCCGAATGAGTCTGACATCTAACCACTGATACTATCTCTCAGCCTATTGGTAATACCTCTGGTCACGAAACAGAACAAGACAATCTCCGAATGAGTCTGACATCTAACCACTGATACTATCCCTCAGCCTATTGGTAATACCTCTGGTCACGAAACAGAACAAGACAATCTCCGAATGAGTCTGACATCTAACCACTGATACTATCCCTCAGCCTATTGGTAATACCTCTGGTCACGAAACAGAACAAGACAATCTCCGAATGAGTCTGACATCTTACCACTGATACTTAAGGAATTGAACCCGAGGCGGAGGACCTTGGTTGAGTTACCAAGACACTCGAGGGTGGAGCTAAAATACAGTCCAAACCCGAGCCGACAGGCGAGGGTTTGGACGAAATTTTAGCTCCACCCGAGAGTGTCTTGGTAACTCAACCAAGGTCCGAAGCCGAGGGTTCAATTTCTATTCTAAAATACCTCAAACTTAAAAAGATAGGCCACGAAATAACTTGAATATGTGCGAATTTGGCAAATTCCATCCATCGCCTGCCCGGAGCGCCGGTAGCGCCGTTGTTTACATTATGTTACGGCAGCCCGTATAGGAAGTCCGGATCGGCTCGCTCAAGTGACGCTAAAATCCGCGCAAATGGGCTATTTGGAGCGTTTTTCTCAGCAAATATGTGTAGTGCTCATTAAAAAACTTAGGGTGGTTGATGCTTCCTTGGCTGATTTGTGTTTGAAGCAGTGTTTTGAGAGCCTCAAACTTCTGAAGTGAGCTGTGTGCATGGTTCCACATTTTAGTGCATCCCGAGGGAACTTTGGTAGAGCATCTTGGTTGCGTGTCCAAAACACTCCACTCTCAGAACGAGGCTTATGCATTTTCCATTTAAAAGTTGACTTTACGGTACCAAGGTATTTTAGAATATCCCTCAGCCTATTTGTAATACCTCTGGTCACGACACAGAACAAGACAATCTCCGAATGAGTCTGACATCTAACCACTGATACTATCCCTCAGCCTATTGGTAATACCTCTGGTCACGAAACAGAACAAGACAATCTCCGAATGAGTCTGACATCTAACCACTGATACTATCCCTCAGCCTATTGGTGATACCTCTGGTCACGACACAGAACAAGACAATCTCCGAATGAGTCTGACATCTAACCACTGATACTATCCCTCAGCCTATTGGTAATACCTCTGGTCACGAAACAGAACAAGACAATCTCCGAATGAGTCTGACATCTAACCACTGATACTATCCCTCAGCCTATTGGTAATACCTCTGGTCACGAAACAGAACAAGACAATCTCCGAATGAGTCTGACATCTAACCACTGATACTATCCCTCAGCCTATTGGTAATACCTCTGGTCACGACACAGAACAAGACAATCTCCGAATGAGTCTGACATCTAACCACTGATACTATCCCTCAGCCTATTGGTAATACCTCTGGTCACGACACAGAACAAGACAATCTCCGAATGAGTCTGACATCTAACCACTGATACTATCCCTCAGCCTATTGGTAATACCTCTGGTCACGATACAGAACAAGACAATCTCCGAATGAGTCTGACATCTAACCACTGATACTATCTCTCAGCCTATTGGTAATACCTCTGGTCACCAAACAGAACAAGACAATCTCCGAATGAGTCTGACATCTAACCACTGATACTATCCCTCAGCCTATTGGTAATACCTCTGGTCACGAAACAGAACAAGACAATCTCCGAATGAGTCTGACATCTAACCACTGATACTATCCCTCAGCCTATTGGTAATACCTCTGGTCACGAAACAGAACAAGACTATCTCCGAATGAGTCTGACATCTGACCACTGATACTATCCCTCAGCCTATTGGTAATACCTCTGGTCACGACACAGAACAAGACAATCTCCGAATGAGTCTGACATCTAACCACTGATACTATCTCTCAGCCTATTGGTAATACCTCTGGTCACGAAACAGAACAAGACAATCTCCGAATGAGTCTGACATCTAACCACTGATACTATCCCTCAGCCTATTGGTAATACCTCTGGTCACGAAACAGAACAAGACAATCTCTGAATGAGTCTGACATCTAACCACTGATACTATCCCTCAGCCTATTGGTAATACCTCTGGTCACGACACAGAACAAGACAATCTCCGAATGAGTCTGACATCTAACCACTGATACTATCCCTCAGCCTATTGGTAATACCTCTGGTCACGAAACAGAACAAGACAATCTCCGAATGAGTCTGACATCTAACCACTGATACTATCCCTCAGCCTATTGGTAATACCTCTGGTCACGAAACAGAACAAGACAATCTCCGAATGAGTCTGACATCTAACCACTGATACTATCCCTCAGCCTATTGGTAATACCTCTGGTCACGAAACAGAACAAGACAATCTCCGAATGAGTCTGACATCTAACCACTGACACTATCCCTCAGCCTATTGGTAATACCTCTGGTCACGAAACAGAACAAGACAATCTCCGAATGAGTCTGACATCTAACCACTGATACAACCCTCAGCCTATTGGTAATACCTCTGGTCACGAAACAGAACAAGACAATCTCCGAATGAGTCTGACATCTAACCACTGATACAACCCTCAGCCTATTGGTAATACCTCTGGTCACGAAACAGAACAAGACAATCTCCGAATGAGTCTGACATCTAACCACTGATACTATCCCTCAGCCTATTGGTAATACCTCTGGTCACGAAACAGAACAAGACAATCTCGGATCCCTTTTACACGTGATCAGCTTGAATGGCTGTTTCTTTCCCAGTTTTTTCACCGAATCCATTAAACCTTGCTCAAAGGCGATAAAAAACTGCCTGGCTGGTTTCTTTACACTATCCTTGGTTATGAATTTTTAATTTAAAGAGAGTGCAATCTTCTCGAAGGCTGAGGAGTAGCTGAAGGAAGAGATAGAACAAATTGGGTTTGGATATTTTTTACCTGCAGCGAAGTGTGTGAGTGTGGTGTGCATTTGTGGTAGAATCGCTATTCTAAATCTCATTTCTGAATTATTAATGCGTGTATTTTCATCATACCTACTTCTTTCAAATTACTGATATATAACATGAATATGTTCCAGTTAGCGTATTAGAATGCCAATTTAGTGGTTCTTTCTGTTGTTTTCTCTGCATCGTACAAAGTCAACAACAGCAGTCGGAGCACAAAATACCTTTCAGCACTATACACAGATTGACTGCTCCTCAAACGTGGCATTCTGACCACTCCTTTTAAAGTTGCATTTCGCACAGAGAGATGTCAGTAAGACCATGCAATGTCCTAAGGCTGTCCTGTCATTTCATCAAGTCAAGCACCAAAGTCACTTGTATCATCAAAATACCAATGATCAAAAATACGATTTCACAACACTGATTTCGGGCTCACTGAATAGATTTCCCAGTTTGCCCTCTTCCCACCAGCGAGGGACGCATGATCTCCTCCTGATATGTACTAAGGAAACAAGGTACCTTCCCGGTGTAGTTTTTGATGCCAACCAATCAGGCGTGTGCTTCTTCGCCCCCGAGCTAGCCTCAAGTGCGCTTCTCTCCCTCTTCGTGCAAGCCATAAGTTGCTAACTTGCACAAAGACACCAAGTTAAAAATGAACCATTACCATGTTTATGATAACAACCATATAGACCCCCTCCTCTCGTCCATCTACCAAGAACATCAGTTCCAACTTTGTGGTTTCATGTTCTACTCTCTTAGACAAACACACCAAATCGATCATTGAGTATTTTTATACGCTCGGTAAGTGATATTGACGGGTTGTCAGGAAGGACAGGAAAGCATTGGCATTTAAAGTTGCAGTGGTCGCTCATGCGAAATAAAACGGCAGCGGCAGGATATCCAAAGACGGCTCGTTTTTGTTGCAGTGACTTGCGACATTTATTGCATAAGCTGAGGGGAGCGTCACTAGAGCCTGCGACCAGAACCCATTCAACCTGTACCCAGGCCAGAGGTGACCGGTTTTACTCCCAGATTCTCCTTCTTCCACAGCGTTCACTCTGCACTTGTAGGTGATTTTCTCAGGGTGCATTCCTCCTTCAAGGTGGGATGAGTGTTTTGCGTGCTACTACGGTTAGGCACCAATTTGGTTTATTGGCCTAATTACTCGGACTTGGGCCAGAACTCACAGATGAGAGATCTTTTTTCGTCCTTTGCAGCAATAATGACCGGTGAATGGAACAAAAAGCTCTTATTTCTATATCTTGAGACATTCCTCTTTGCATTTCTTACAATAGAACTATGGAAGTCTCCAAACCCATCAGAATAGTTGCGGCGGGCAACACCATTAATCATCAAAAGAAGATATTGCCGTTCGCAACATAAGTAAGCAGCGGCCAATGAAAAAAATATATATCAGGAAATTTTTTAGAAAAAAAGTTGTGTTGCGCCATTTCCTTATCTTAATCAGACATCTTATACGAGCGGTAAGATAATCGAGTTACTCGTTATATCATCATCAATCAGGGGTAGAGGTAAGTAAAAGGAACGCTGATGGGATACGCCAGGGGCCGTGATATAAACCACGTTTATTAGTTGGCCAGCAATATGGATATGGGTTGGTTTGGCCTGGAAGCGTCTTGACTTTGAAAGAAAGAGCACTTTGTCCTTGTAATTAAAGTAGCGTCTCCACTAATTACAGCTGAAAGGCTCATCTAATAATGAAACTGCTTTTTGGTTATTCTGATTAGCAGTGTTTTGTTATTGAGTGGGTATGTGCAATGAAATACTTCTTCCAAACCATATATCTAAATCATTTGGCTTATTTCGTAATGTGTTTAGGCCATAATTAGATAAGGTTGACAAGAGGACTCAAAACACTATACGAGAGTCGGGAGGGGTGAACCTCTAAGTTTTTACTTGCATTCCACCTGACGAAATCATCAACATCTTTTCTCGTCATTGATTCGTGAAAGATGCCAACATCATCGATCAGAAATTTTAAATGATTGATTATCAATGAACGTTTAATGGTGCCGAGCCCCGATTATTCCGTGACTTGTCAATTATCAATGAATACGGCGAAGCCAGTGAGACGTTAAACACGAGGTATTCGCAACCATTTTTCGCAGCAGCAGAGCAGATGGGTTCCTGATTCTCCGTCCGCTCTTGGGAAGTTATGCATGTGTGGTTTTGCATGGTGGTTTCTAACAAGGTGTTTAGTCCTTTCTGGTACAAGGGCACCCACAGTCTCCGAACAAAGAAAAAAATGTTTTATGCGTACGCGAGTTCGTTCATGCATAACTAATCGTGGTGATCACTTTGGCAGTTGTTCAGGCAGGCAGCAGTGGTAACAGTGTATTATGTCATCACCCGTCACCCATTCCATTTGCCAGATTAACTGCGAATACGACAACCAAGATCTGTCATGCATGAGCGATATCGCGTACGAATAAAATAATTTTGTGGTGACAAGTGCTTTGATGTGTTGGTGTCGAGTATCGATCTCAATACGAGTTTGACAACTTAACAACCAGACCACATGAACCACCCACTGAGTTCAAGTCAATGAACCCAACAAGTAGAATGCTCATACCCTCTCTACTGTGTCCTTAAATCTCAGTCCCCCGTCACCATGTCATCCTTTTGACTTGTTTGGAAGATTTTTCGAAGTGATTAGGATTTTCAAACATAATCTCATTGGTTGGAAAGAGAATGAATGATGTTTATCCCGTTGGGACTTGGCAAAGACTTTCAGTGGCGGCTTCATTGAATTAGTCTGAGCACATCGGGCCGCGTCAATGTTTTATCTTTTCAAATATTTTTGAGATGACAGGATACATTGGAAAGTCCATTGAGTTTTATCTTTAATATCTTTCATGAAGTTCGCATTCAAATCGGCCTATAAATTAAGCAGAGGATTATGATTGATTGATAAAACCACATCAAAGGTCTTAAAGTACATCGGAGGTCACTGTTGATTCACGCTTTGTTGATGAATAAGGCACTCTTTGAACGCGACCTGTCACACTGTACATGATGCGATGAGATCTGGTCGAGTTGTTAAGATGAGGGAGTCTTAATGCAAGTGTCATGGGTTCGATACCCACAACTCAACCCGCTTTCCTCAATTGTTACGACCTTAACTGAGATTCTAGTTGGTGTTTCTGCTTTCATTGCTAAAGATTAAACCATCCACAGTTGGCCTATTTACCTCGACTACGGTTTATTGCCATTAACGTTATTGTTAATAATGAAACCCAGCAATAAACATCAAAGTACAATACCATAACTGATGGAGAACTCTCGGAGAATAAAACCTTATTTACGGCGTCCCAACAGAATATAAAGCTAAAGATTAAACCATCCGCAGTTGGTCTGCCTCACCTAAATGATACTCAACTTATCTGTACATTTCATTGGGGCGCTGTGCATAAATGCACATGTGTTTTCAGCATTGTTGGTTGAAAGTAATTATTGAGGAAATCTACTAAATGTAATGAACTGATAGGTTTGGCAATAAGGTGTTCCTTACTTTGTATAATGTTTAATTCATATGTTTCATTTGGTAGACCTGGAATAACTGTGCTCTATCTACACGTTATCCATGTGTGTCTTTGACATTGTAAGAGTGCAAGATACAGTGTGTCCCATAAAAAGTGTCTCTGAGCTGTATCAATCATAAGTCTTTAGATGGTCGCCCCAAAGCAATGGTGGTTTGATCATGACCAAGTGACCAAGTATCACTCAAATTGTCTCTGTAATCTCCATATTTAAAAACGGTCATCTTTGTAAGTGCGTCGGTTTGTTTTAAAATCTATACAAATTGTTCCAAAATAATCCCTTATCTTTTCCTTCTCTTAGAACGTCAATAAATATAACTAAATATACCAGATACATGTATTTAAATGAAAAACATCTTCACCAACCCATTTTATGCTAATTTCGAATGAGCAGCCGCAATTTCAAGTGTTTTTTTTTTGTTAGAATCCAGTTTTGTCTTTATGAACTGCTGCTCACAACCTTCAAATGTACCAAATATACATTTTTAGAGCAGTGACGTTCGTTTTGGCCTTGGATTTATTCTAATTTTGTAAATCTGCCGCAGTTTTAAAGTGAAATTATTCTTTTGTCTCATGTTTGCTTATCTCTTATCTTTTCAGGTGAGTATTTTTAATATCGAAGATTATGATAAAAGCAATGATCCAGGTAGGAAGCGGTACTTCTTTGATGTAGCCGGTCGCAATTATGCGGGACTTTAATCTTGCCGAGTACATCTTTTATGGAAATTGTGTCAAGATGTGTTCTGTTTACTTAACGTTTTCATTGCTGGACTCATATACAGAAGATAACGGGATACAATCAGCTGAGCCCAAGACCCATGGGCCTCTTGTTAAGATTGTTGACTTCTTTGACAGGCCTATGAACTAAGGCACTTTCCCTCTGCCCGAGGCCCAAAACATCAGATGTCTCTGAGTGGGAATGTCTTTTATCATCACTTTGTCTCTCGCAATGCATAACTCAGTTCATCTCAGTCAGCAAACATTTGATTGTTCCAACTGAAAATATTCTCGTGTTACCATTGGTGTGAATTTGATCGTGATAGAATCATGGTAAACACTCTTGGTGAGGTCCCTGCATGCTGACACGTCATCCATCCATAATGCAGACCATAATTTAATCATCTCAATGCGAAACAGTAGAGTGACTCACGACTATTCAATTTTTCATGTCAGGTCATGCAATATCGACTTTTTTCGTAGAAGGGAGAAAAAGAAAAAGTGACCGTAACAAACCCTGATTGAATCTTATAGAAACTGAGGAAGATGTGGACAGATTTCTCATTGGTGACGAGCAATTTGCAGAATAATTCAACGAAAATGCAGTTTGTTTTTTGGTAATTTTTATCTGTTTTGATACAGTTTGTGATTTCATGTGGTGTGAAATTGCTTAGGTTCTGACTGAGAACTTCTTTTAGGCAATTGAACTACAACTGACAGTCAACCAAGTGATGTGTTTCAGTGAATGAAACTCATGTATTACTGGAGTAATTGCGTGGGCGTCTCGGAGTCACTATTTGAGGAGAATTGTTCATCATGAATTATAAAAGAAGCCACATATCAGTTCAGACTGATTGGAACCACCTGCGAGATTGGTCTCTTTATAATCCAGAGAAAGATAATTTCGGCGCCCATTGCCGCGGCCATCTTGGCAACCCATGCATTAATCAGCCAGGATGAATGAAGATTGAATCGAATCTGGCCTCCAGGAATCCCTGGACCATGTCTGAGGTGTTATTTTTCTATGATTAATGGACCATGTAATCTTACATACTGTGTATCATGTCGTACTGGTGAATGAATGTCATAGATACATCGATGAAGAATACGATATCTTAGAGTTCTTAGAAGCTTGGAGATCCAATCTCGAATCTTGCAAATTATTCATCAACTTCTGTAATTGAGTTTCTGCGAGGCGTCGGTAACCACATTGAACTTGTAGGCACTGGTTTGCCTCAACATCCATTCTAGAGGAAAGGAACGTTGTGCGCCAGAAACAACTATCTATTTCTGGATAGACACCCGTATCTTAGCAAGGTTCGGGATGTGCAGACGAAGGAGGTTATCGGGAATCGGAATTGAACCTATTTTAGAATGGGATGTCATGATAGGTACATGTATCTCCCCTCCACCCATCACTCTAGACACTGAAAATTGAGCAGCTGCAATCTGCTTCCAGTAATAAAGTCTGAATGTAGCTTGCCCAGTAGCCTAGAGCAGTAGCAGTCCTTCTTTTTTCCAAAACAGTAGGCTTGATTTGTTGCATATTTCACGTTTTGAGAAAATACGCTGATGATGATATGATAGTTGGCTTCCCACGAGCTGTAGGTGTCTGAGTTAAGCGGGTGAGCCGCCAGCTTCCCGACATGCTACCGACAAGCCCCAGGCAGAGTCGTCAACAGGTTTCCCTTGACTGTCATGTCATCTCCAACACGTTCGGCGGATCACGTTCATTAGCCAAAGTTGATGTCTCAACCGAGTTGCACAAAGATCATCGGCAGAAAGTTGTATTGAGTGTTCTGTTTGAAGTGATTCCGGGAGTCATCATGGAGAATTAATTTTGAATCAATGTCTGAGTGAGAATAAAGCTGTGAGGAAGCACCCGTAATCCAAGTCACTTCTTCTTATTGATTCGCTCACGATGTTCAAACATTTCAAATTGCGATCAATATCATCTCAGTCGTCAGGCGCTAAGTCAGATATTGAATATAGTAATCCAATCTGAGCCCACTCATCGTTGAAAATGTCGATCAAGAAATGGGGAAGATTTATCGATTTTGAATTTGCCCTTGATACAGTAAGCCGCCGAATTTTTACATGTACTTTGTTATTTGCAAAGATTCTGATTTGCCGCTATTTGGTAAGTGTGTAGCAACCTAAGAGTTGTGGATATCACTTTAGTCCAGATTTCGTCATGTGTTGAGCACCAGCTGGCTAGCTAACAGTTTGAATGACCACTTTTGTGTCCGAAGGGCCTCCAATCAAGTAACGGCTACAGTTCTTGTTTTGTCACCAACTGCTTCTCTTCTCATTGAGAGAAGTCATGATTCCATAAGCAATTCGCTGGGCAAGTTTAGTATAAAAGGAACCTCATTCCCTGCAAAACCACCTCAGACATTTTTCACCACTAATTGCTTCTTTCGTTACTGTGAGAAGCTTCCATCAGGTATTCTGCACCAAGCTTCCAACAGCTTTTTCCAGAGCTTGACCAGTCGCTGACTGATTACTCGATGTGCTCTGATTGTCCTCAGCAGAGACCCACCATAATCAGGACAGGGACTACTTATCTACGTTTTTTGGTCATGTTCCTACAGGTCAACGGTAGTCATGTTCCTACAGGTCAACGGTAGTCATGTTCCTACAGGTCAACGGTAGTCATGTTCCTACAGGTCAACGGTAGTCATGTTCCTACAGGTCAACGGTAGTCATGTTCCTACAGGTCAACGGTAGTCATGTTCCTACAGGTCAACGGTAGTCATGTTCCTACAGGTCAACGGTAGTCATGTTCCTACAGGTCAACGGTAGTCATGTTCCTACAGGTCAACGGTAGTCATGTTCCTACAGGTCAACGGTAGTCATGTTCCTACAGGTCAACGGTAGTCATGTTCCTACAGGTCAACGGTAGTCATGTTCCTACAGGTCAACGGTAGTCATGTTCCTACAGGTCAACGGTAGTCATGTTCCTACAGGTCAACGGTAGTCATGTTCCTACAGGTCAACGGTAGTCATGCTCCTACAGGTCAACGGTAGTCATGTTCCTACAGGTCAACGGTAGTCATGTTCCTACAGGTCAACGGTAGTCATGTTCCTACAGGTCAACGGATTTGACCTGTCGGGGACTGCCAGAACCAGCTCCAAAACACGTATGCCTGATACACATGCAGTCAGCAGTGCTGGTGTGATGTCGCGGCCTTCAAGGACCAGTGCAGGTTTTCAGGCATAAAGTGCTTTTGATTCAAGTTAGTTGGCTGCCGTGGGCCGGGGCAGTTTAGAACATGTCAACTCTCAGTGATACTTTGACATCTTGATCCGCAATGTTTTGAGATCGCTAAATCACTCACCCACTTGATCTCGATAGTGGTGACGCAAACGCACGAGAGTCACAGGGTGTACTTTGAGGGAACGATTGTGGGGAACTTTTCGAAAGTTATGCACCACCTTAGTCCTGATGTGGAGATTGTAATTTGGTCGCAAAAAATCGAGGCGACCAAATAGAGAACTAATTGGCCGCCGCCTTGTCTCTAAAGCCTTTTGTCCAACTCCAATAATTACTTGTTCTTTCTTTCGTGATTGCCGCTGCTGATGAGATTGATTGGGTGGAAAGACATTTTGCCAGCTGGTTTCGTAATTACTCACCAAGGCACTCGGTAAAGGTTGCCAAATGCTCGATTCTGAATCAATGATGACAGCGCTATTTTTTTCCATCGGTACAAAAATAGGATATCGACGCTCCTTGAGATTGGGCGTGATCGTTGCCACGTTCTCTGTGGCGACATTGAGCACAATAAAGAAGGTGATATGAGAACAAGCGCCGGGGAGTGCATTGGTGGGGTTGATCTCCTGTGCCCAATATTGTTTGTAGAGCTTATAATGGCCTAGTTGTCGCTCAGCTCTCAACTCAATTTAAAAAAAATCTCATGTGAGTTCTCTTTATCGAAGAAACTGCCTGAGTGGCACAGTTGAAAAATAGTGTCAGTCGTCAGTGATAATTCTTTGTTCGAGGTATAGATTGGCCTTTGAGGTCTTGGGTCAAGAAGATCTTTCGGCTGCTTGAAAAAACGCAAGGAAAGTGACTGGAATTTATGGGCGCTAATTACCGTTAGGTCCACAGATAGAGTATGTATTTCCCACAGCATTGAATTCATGGAATGCAATAACGCTAAGCATGAAAAACCCAAGTTTTCCTTCAGCAAGAATGTCATAAGATGAAGTGTTCCAATCATAAGATAGAGCAAAGAACGGACTAATGACCAGTAAAGAACATTATCTATTTGGCGATCAGAATTTCCTTGGCAGTTCTGTGGTGATAAATGAGCTGTGGCAATAAAGGCAGAGACGAAAAACCAAGGCTGTGTCTGCAGCAGGAGAATCTGCTGGTGACACGTTAGTAACCTCGGGGTCATGAGGATGAGAAGTGAAGGAGGAAAGATCTAGGAAAAACGATTTTCTGTTTGGAGAGTTTTTCTTGGGCCCAGCACTCCGGTTGAATAGAGGCAAAGAGGAACCAAAAAGGTTCCACTTCTGCGGGAAATGTCTCTGCTGATGACATGTCAATGGCCTTGAGACTATTATGAGTCATGTTAGGGTCGAATTGTCTTAACGTTGAGAACAGCAATCTCTCCAGTAAGGTGTCCTCTGCCGTTCAACACCGACTCTGCCCTCAATCAAGCCATGATGTTACTGGCAGTAATAACAATGAGACGGCCATGAGCCAGTGTCGAATCTTAACTATAGGCGTGATGCGAGGAGCAATCTCTCCAACAAATCGAATCATTTCTCAATCGACCACTCACTAGTACTAACGTGGCTAGTTCTCTACGTATTAATCATGTAAAATGTCCACAGGCGATGCTGGGTCTACTGTCTCATCTGCACCCAAGCCGGAGTGTGGCTGCGGGCAACTGCGCGAATGTGATACCTGCTGTTCATTCAAGGACTTGTCTGGAGATTGCCTCCTGGGGAATCTTGTGGGATGTTATGCACGAAAGACATCTTCAATCGAACAACCCGTTACCTGACTTCTTAGGGGACGTGCTAGAGCCTCTAATGTACAGATGACTTGTATCAATAGAGTAATTGCTTGGGCACGTCCAGGGTCATGTGTTTGGCACTTGAAGTTGACATCTGCTGTCCATGCAAAACAAACTGAAAGCATTGTTTGGGCATGTCCGTGGTCGTTGCGCACTAAAAGTGGGCAGATCTACTGCCCATGCAAAGCCAACTTGAAGCGAGGTACCAGATGATGGTTATACACCCTTTAACTCTGTCGGCAAAAATACAAAAGTTTTCTAACATCTAAATTTAGAATACAAATCTGTATGTTTACTCAAGATTGGTGCGGAAATGTTAGAATAGAGAAGAAGGAAGCTTAGACTTGGCTGTAAAAGGGTTTTTACAAAAGAAATTATCACAAAACAACAGGTTTTTCACGTAAATCAAAGCTGCTTCAATTCTGTTTTGATCATTAGATTGTTCAGTGCAGCCACTCCTTAATCTCTTTTTATTTTTCTATTTAAGTTTTAATCAGGAAACACAACAAGAAAATTGCTCCGTTGAAATCTTTTTGTGTTTTGAATTCTTGTTTGATTAGGATATCCGTAGATTACGTAGAGGTTAAAAACACGTTGGTTCATTAATTGAAGTCTTACAAGTTATAATCATTCTGCATAAAAAGGTTGACACGAACAAAGGAAAGAGACGTGTGGTTTGATTAGAAAGTGATGTAAGTTGTTCTAGAAAACGATGGTTTTCTTTTTCTAAGTTATCTCTAGTTTAACAAGGATTAAAGCAAAGGATTTACGTAATGTATCATGTATCATGTATGTCAGAACAAGTTATTCTCTCACGTCGGTCCCTCAATGGCGATACCTATTAGCTCTGCATAGATTGTTGTGAGTAGACTTGACATTAAGGAACCCACCCAAAACTTATTAAACAAATCAAATTATTCTACCAAACACTCAATGGAATATCCTATATTAAACCTTGGTACTTATGCAATAAGTTGCCATATTAAAACTATATTGGTTTGTTGTGATCTCCATTCAGCCATTATTTGCAATGATTAATTCAATATCCGATATGTGAACACGTAGGCAGCTGTGGGACGTGTGTATGGCAGCAACACGCTGTCGGCTCAGGGGAAAACCCCAGTAATACTGACTTGATTGGACTATCTGGGAAGATGGGCTTGATTGGACTATCTGGAAAGATGGGCTGTGACACATTTCAGAGAATAGAACCCATGAACATTCTCGGTCTTTCCTTTGTCTCTGTTGCCGCTGTTGTAAACCCCCAGATCATAAACACTGTGGGAAACTGTTGTTTATTCATTCAAAGATTACGGCCCGTAATGTATCTCATGCTCATACATATTCAACAGCTGATTGAAGACATTTGATAGGTTCTAATTACATGCTAATTTGCATATTGTTTTCGCGGTGGTGGGCAGATGGATTGGATTGTTAGGATCCGTGGCGACACAGCCATTGTAACTGGATTAGCATACTAAAGTTAGGTTTCAGAGTATTCTGGCTCTAACTGTAGCATAATTTGCATAATCATTATGCAACAGTCAGTTTCAAAAAGTGGTTGTCGGATTTTTTGAAGCGCAGGGTTTCTAACAGAGATAGATTGAGACTTATTTGCATATTTCCCGGCAGCTTTGAGACACTTGCAATCTTGATGACAGACTAGTGGTGATTGGGCAACTGGTTTCTAACCAAACACTGCGAATGTGGAGCTGAAAATGTAGGCCGAATGTCCGCAAGGTTTCCTCACCTGCTTTCCAGTTGTGGTGGTTGTTGTTGTTGTTGTTGTTGATGTTGTTATCTCACGACCGCAGTAGTGCTCCTCGGCAAGAGAGCGAGGTGTTCATTACAATAGAGGCAAGGGGGGGGGGGGTTAATGTAATTGAATCGGAAGGAGGAAGGCCTGTCTTGGACATGAGCTTCCTATTCCGTTAAATTCAGTGAACCTAATTTCCGATTGTAATTTGGGTGAAGTTGATTGATAGAGTGTTGACTGACTTGCAAAGGCCAAGGTTAGATGGAAGCTAACCCCAAGTGTTGACTGGCTTGTAAAGGTCAAGGTCAGATAGAAGCTCACCACACGTGTACTTGACTGGCTTGTAAAGGTCAAGGTCAGATAGAAGCTCACCACACGTGTACTTGACTGGCTTGTTAAGGTCAAGGTCAGATAGAAGCTCACCACACGTGTACTTGACTGGCTTGTAAAGGTCAAGGTCAGATAGAAGCTCACCACACGTGTACTTGACTGGCTTGTAAAGGTCAAGGTCAGATAGAAGCTCACCACACGTGTACTTGACTGGCTTGTAAAGGCCAAGGTCAGATAGAAGCTCACCACACGTGTACTTGACTGGCTTGTAAAGGTCAAGGTCAGATAGAAGCAACTTGATTATAACAAATTACTTTGGTTCTTGCAATCATGATACTCCAGTAAGGTCCCATTTTGGACAGGTCCTGCCCTTACGAAAAAGATCTGCAATCAAGAGCATTTGAAGAATTGCGAATAAAGCGCTCGCGAACATTTTCACTTTTAACAGAATCCAAAATACCTGATTTTCCTGATTCCTGACGCGCAATGCGCCAAGTGGTTAAAAGCAGGCCTCATCTCGTGCCCATCTAATGGCCTACGATGATCAATGTGATCAGCGCTTTTAGCGACTTGCGTGAAATCCTGAATCGGATTATCTGGAGCTGGTTCGTCACGAAATGAAATATGATCAAAATAGAACGACCATTGATTCAAGCCACTTATCGAAAATTCTCGTATTTTACTATAAATAGCTACCGTAGTTTTGTTTATCGCTAATTAAGCGGATGTGATGTTATATTTAGCGCGGTATTGACTATTTTTAGAATAATGATCTGGCTCGGAGTAATTAGACAGGGTTGGAGTTAATTAGTGTGGGGAATGGTTGGCGGCAGTCTGCACAGCTGGAGTCTGGGGAATATGACGTCTTGATGAAGATATCAACAACCAAGATAAAGGCTGAAAGGAAAACACATTTCAGGACATTTTCATTGTTTCACTGATAGCTGCTCCTTGCTCTATTATTCTTATTTGCATAGATATATGAGCTGACGTGTTCTTTTCAATTTAGCATCTACCATTTCTGGTTATATTCTTACCTCGGCATATCTGACCAACTTAAAATCACGTATGGTACATTTTGCAATGCTTCATGTTGATACAGTGAAAACGATTTCTATCTGTTTTATGCTGAGCATAACTCATTAGTCGATAGCGAATTACCACATATATCATGATAACTGTCGTGTAGAACGCAACTGAACAACCGGATGACTGGATGTCCAGGGACTCTTCCATAACAAGTCACCCACTTTATGTGGCACGAGCCCCGTACAAATGAATCAAGGTCATTTACTGTCTTTTCATGTGACCTCGTATCAGGAGAAGTTGTTTATGTTTAGAACCATTAGTTGACCTAGTATCAATTGATCTGTAACCTTGGATATGAAATGTAATCCGTTTTATCATCGTGGTTACTAACTTGATCAAATGTAGTTGCTAACCTTGTTTGTCATGTGTAATATCTTGTGATCATTAGGTGAAGCGACCGATACAAGATGTTACAATAGTCATTGGGGCTGTGTAGGGCTGTTTCGGCCCATGCTGATGGCTATAGACACTGGGGCGCCTGTGCAGGGCCGTATTAGCCAGAACTGATAATGGCTATAGTAGTCACTGGGTTAATTTAGGGCCATTTTGACCCAGACTCATAGTCACTGAGCCTATGTAGGGCCGTATTTAGCCAAAACTGATAATGGTTAAAGTAATCACTGGGCCTTAGACTCACAATGGCTATAGTAGTAAGTGGGCCAATATGTAGGGCCGTTTTGACCTGAAAGTGCAATGATACCAAAGGCTGCCATGAATTCCCCAAACGCAATTATTAATGTTATGATAAACATTGTTCATAATTCATGGCAGATGATAACCACAAGATTGTCTTTAATGGACGACATAAATCCAACACATTATGTTACAAGTCAATGAGATAGTGACTAAAGGGATTGAGCAAATCCTTGGGGCATGAAGGCTGCTATGGTCACGGTATATGAGTGAGATTAACAACGCTGATTGATCGTGACTTATAATGGCACTGATGACCTTGGAAACGGGAACATGTCACGATTATTGGTCACATTCAGTTGGTAACATGAGTCCTTCCATCATTGACTTCTGTGTTCACTCCAGTTAGCATCTCAGCGAAATAATTTTAACAGGGCGTAGCGCTGTGGCTTTTCTCAATTTTCTCTTTTTGCCCTGCCTTTATCAAAAGTGGCCAATGCATTTCCTTTTAAAGCAGGGTGCTGTAATACTCCCTGAGAGAGTAAAGCTTCAACCACGACTAGGCTAATAGCTCGGGGCAATAATGTGAAGTGCTTTGAGTGACTGAACCCAGTTGGATTTAGCGCTAAATAAGCCTCGTAATTATTTTAGAGGCTGTGCCAAGCCTTTTCAGAATATCATGGTCAGCAAGGTCTTTTTTCATCACAGAAATTATTGGTAACACATTTCCTTTTACGTATGACTCATGCAGATCAGCATGCATTATTCCTACAGCCAGCTTTCATGGCCACTAATTGATTTCTGTTTGCTTTGTTAATAGGCCTCTAGGGGGCGCTGTCAGGCCAAATCTACCGTTGTGTCAATAAAGGATTTAGGCGTTAGTGCTGAAAACCGTAAATAGTGGTTAAACAGGTTGGAATCTCCTGGGTATGGTTAACCTTTAGAATCGTGTGTGACTGAAAAAGCCATATTCGAACTCTTCCCCAAGAACGCCATAGGACTTGAGTGTGATATTAAAATGTGAGACTGCTTTAGCTTTACAAAATAAAAGCCATAAAATCAGTATTTTTAATCAAAACTAGAGCTGAGTTGTTATGCTCTGAATAAAAAGAAGTAAGTCGCATTTTGCCAAAAGGTAATAATTAGCGTCCTTGTTTCCATGGGAATAACCGTCTTATTCTAATTCAAGTTGACGACTTTGATTTTGTTCCGCTCAAGAAGATGAAAATATTATCTCAATTACGCCTTCGTGGTTTTCTCCTCATCATCATTATTCGAAAAGACGTTCAAACTCCAGTGGCGCGTAGAATATTTCCATCATCGTAGCTTATTGATTGTAACGAATGTCTTAGTTGAGGAACGTAAATTAGATTAAAGAGGTTACCTCAGGTATGATGGAAAAGGTATGAAAGTCAAGGTTTTGTTTATTCGCGGAATGGCAGAATTATACCTAAATGTGATCTGAATATACATATAATATCTTAGAATTGTCCGATCTCCCTAACTGCATAACGTTGTGGAACAGTTAGCCTGATTGCAGTAGCTTGGCCAGACAGGTATTGGTTGTGGAACACTGAGTTAGCCTGATTGCAGTAGCTTGGCTAGACAGGTATTGGTTGTGGAACACTGAGTTAGCCTGATTGCAGTAGCTTGGCCAGACAGGTATTGGTTGTGGAACAGTTAGCCTGATTGCAGTAGCTTGGCCAGACAGGTATTGGTTGTGGAACACTGAGTTAGCCTGATTGCAGTAGCTTGACCAGACAGGTATTGGTTGTGGAACACTGAGTTAGCCTGATTGCAGTAGCTTGGCCAGACAGGTATTGGTTGTGGAACACTGATTTAGCCTGATTGCAGTAGCTTGGCCAGACAGGTATTGGTTGTGGAACAGTTAGCCTGATTGCAGTAGCTTGGCCAGACAGGTATTGGTTGTGGAACAGTTAGCCTGATTGCAGTAGCTTGGCCAGACAGGTATTGGTTAAATCCAAGGAGTTTTGGTACATTGCCTTACTGTTTGACAGCTTTGTTCAATTCCTGGCAGGCAACAGATATCATTTTCAGTTCTCAGTTGGGTTTAAATTTTCATATTCTTTTCAACAAGAGACAGATAACCATCTTTGAAGCGTAAACATCTTTCAAAGATGTCATTCATAAACTTCGTCAAACAAAGATAAATTTACACCAATCTTTCAAATAAATTCTTGACATGTTTTTCTAATGTTTGCACTCTGATGCTAATAGTGAGTTTAAGAAACTGCGAACAAAATTGCATCTAACGACTTTGAAGATTTATTTTGAGAGGAAAATTTCGTATGAATTTTGAAATGCAAATGACTCTTCCTAATTCTAAAATGAGACTTCATAAGGAAGAGCACAAATGTAAAGCTGTTGGCATCGAGACTGATTCACTGTCTGGTTACACTTAATCAGCTTGGTAATTTGAGAATAGAATTCATATAAATTCTGCTTTATGCCAATAACATTAGGTCTGAGAGGCGACTTAATAAATAGACCCAAATTCAATCACGAAGCATTAAGTTGCATTTAACGAGTTTGATGATTTATTTGGAGAAGAAAATTCATATCAATCTGCTTCATACTAATGACACCAGGATTAGCTTGGCTCTTTGAAAATGGCTGCTGTGAATGCACATTTTTTTAGTTAGAGTGTAAATTATGCCATCTTTTATGAAGATTTATGATAAACTGCATAACAGTGGCAACACAATTTTGAATGTTTTTTTAGCAATTGATGTACAGTTTAATAAATTGATGCCAAACTGGAGGTGTTGTTGACAACTTTGCTTATCGTCACACTAATAACATAAGAGCCTAACTCACATTTTGGCAAATTTGAGATTGTCAATAGTGTCCTGTAAGCAGAAGTAAAACCATTCGGGTAAACCGAACATGTTTATCCTGAATGAAAAGCAGCTTTTTGAAGACATTTCAGTGTCCATGAGGGGTTTGAAGTTTGAGCATGGAAGAGCCAAATATTTCGCAATTGCTGGTACACAAATCTCTATTCTTAATCGATGTTCTGGAGAAAAAACATGTCATCACACTTTTCTTCATTGATGACAAGAAGAAAAAACCCGTCATCACTAATTATTTCACCAAATGACGCAACAGACGACCCTGTAGTTTGAAATTCCTAAGGGATAAAACAACTTTGACAAAAACATTGTAGAAATCATACAAAAACGTGTCCAATTAACGTGACAGGTTGTCAACAATGGCACCAAAGGGAACAACCATTGATCAATAATTACGTTTTTGCTTGCATTAAAAGACGGCGTATCCTGCAGGTATTTAACACATGAAATTAAATCACGCTGCTACGTGCTGCCGAGGCAGATAGAGGTGGCTGTTTTTACTCGCTTGATTGGGTTTGCAGATAATTTTTCTCGTCTTCTCCCGCCCCAAGGTGGTGCTTTTTATTCGGTGTTTTGTAGCTTAACAAACTTGATATGAATGACACTCAGCCTTAGCTTCTTCCGGGCTAAACTAAAAAGCCTAAGCTATCTTTTGCACCCTTTGGACACATTAACTGAGGCTGGATTAATCCAGATTCTGAAGTTTCGAAAGCATTGTTTCGTTGGCATGTCTATCGATGTACTTGGCACTATACTGAGAGAGAAGAGACTGATAAACAAAAGGCCGGGTCTATTTGGCAAGCCGCTCGCCGAACAGGCATCTTTTTTTGTCCTGTTTGGAGAGCCGCTTGCCAAACAGCACTAAAAAGCCACCCTGTTCGGCCAGCCGGGCTTGCCAAACAGGTAAAAAATCTACCCTGTTTGGCGAACTGGAGACTTTACTTTAATATTAATGAGTTCGGCTCTCCATTCAGGACAAGAAAAAGTCGCTGTTTGGTAAGCCGGGCTTGCCAAGTAGTCACTTCCTAAACAAAAACACATGTTTTACGTAACGTCATCACCTGCCGTGCTCGAGGGACAGACAAAAGAAAGCAAGCCCAAATGACCATGACGGCATTTAATTCGGTCAAGTCAGGCAAGACTAATCAATGTTCAGCCCTCCATGACTGACCATGAAAACAATATACATGTATAGAATAGTCCACGCGTTCTCCTAGTATAATCATGAGTCAACCACAGTGGTCCAGTCATCTAGGATTCAGAGAAAGTTGGCATTGTGGTGAATTTCAAAGATTTTTCTGAAATAAGGGGTTGAACCCTGCCAATACGCCCCCTGGATCCGCCTCTGGTATCACTGAACTCTGACCCCTCTTAGTCATCATCAACTAGCAACATGTGGTTCACCATCACCGGTCGTATATCGAGGGTTATTGGTCGATAATGTGATTTCTGTCCATTACCGCTGGTGTATTATGTTGCTTCACAGATACTCCGATGTTTAATTACCTTTTAATATTAATGAGCTTATTAGCAGATCAGGTGTCGGCGACTTCTTTGATGCATTGCCTTCCACCGAGAATGTCAATATCTCATGTGCATCAATACACTATGTCAGGCGTAAAATGTACATCGCTCCAACATGGAATGAAGTATACGTGGTGTTTCACCCTAAGAAATCTATGCATCCTGTGCATTAACGCACTGTTTCGATGTAAAATGTACAATTCACTGTGCCCATGAGGCGAGACCGATAAACATATTGTCTGCAGTTAGTTTTCCACACTTAGTAAGTCAGACTTCGATAAACACTGTGTATTGTCTTCAGTACAGGTGATTTTGCCAATGTTAAGTGAAACGGGACATAAAATTGGTTATTATTCCAATTAAGGACTGTCACTTGTGTTTGAGTGGCTTCGCTGGCGGCCTTTTTGTTCAGAAGCCAGGGGTAATCAAGCCGCAGAAAGACCTTGGATTAATGGTGTATGATGTTTTCAGTCTCATATCAAATGTAGACCATCCCAAGCCGAATGAATGGGTTGCTTCAAAATCAGCCAGTATAGAGGCTCTAGCTTGGACATCTGTCTGATCGTGTGCATCACACGGAGAAGAGAATGTCGCCTTGAAGTGGCATCCGTGACGTACAGAACGCTATCACGACCAGTTTATGTAATACTGTACGGTTTCCTCAGTTATAAAACCATGGAAAAGCAGTTCCAATGTCAGAAAGAACACGGAAAAAAGCCAATTCAGTATCCCGTTGCGACTTTTTCCAATGCTTCTATGCCTGTGCGAAGCTGAGTGACCTTCATTTGTCATTGAAGGAATCCAAGGTTTATGCGCCCCTGGAATTCCACAAATATCTAAATAAGAAAAAGAAAAACCTCTCTGTGAGAAGGAAACCCTTGGGATTGAAGAGTGCTGTCCTTGAAAGGCCAGTAGTGCAGAATGACCTGTTTGGGGTCAAAATCACTGTCGCTAATCAAAAGGGTTTCCTGCTAACAGAGGTGTCGGCTAAGAGAGGTTCGACAGACAATGTATACATGTAATCTTCTTGGTTGCTGTCATCTTGTAACTCGAGAGTCTTATTCTCTGTTTTCGAGGTAAGTACCTTCATATAATCTCTTCAAGAACATCCTTCATGTGCAATGATGTGCCTTGTGTGAAGAGAGCACGAGACAGGTAGATGATACGGGATATCATGTTCAAGAGCATGGTGCAACCTTGGGACTGGGGAAGGGGGGGGGGGCACAAGGGACAAGCATCTAAGGCACGTCACGGTAGATAATATCATCAAAGTCTGCTTCCTATCCCGTTTGACGAGGAGTATCATCTTCAAGTCCATTGGTGTACATTTGGGGCGGTAAGGGGTTTATCTGTGTATTAGGTGATTGGCACTTAACTTTATTTGATGAGTGAAATGATTCATTGCAAAACTTATATCACACGAAAAAGAGCACATAACACCCAAAAAATTGTCATTTCCACTTCAGCAGACAGCTGTATATCACGTGAGCGTCTCCACCCACAGCCGTCAGTCCCTCGACGGTCTTCACAGCCGCTATCTGGTAATCACGCCAAAATGAGATTTTCTAATTTTATTGTTTCTCACTCAGACATGCTAGACACAAACCCCAAGTGTATTCCGTGATTTAGCTAATGGTCTTGTGTCGTCGGATGGAGATTGAGATTTTTTGGGAATAGATTTCTGTTCGAGACATCTGAGTTGCGATATCAATTTTCTGTTTGCATCATAAAGTACATTACCTGTTAACTGGATGATGAAATGTTCCGAGGTCAGAAACATAGATGTTCACCCCTGATCGACCAAAGTCTCCGTGATGCCTCAACCTGCCTTTTTGGTTTCCCTTAAGCAAGATACTCTCTCAAACGAATGACGAATGAATTCATTTCTCATCAAATGGTCATCACTAGTTTTTGCGGTAACCCTTCATATTAACTTCAACAGCCCGTGACTGCCTCGTATGAAATGTTTCTGGGTCAAAAACCTTGGTCATCGCCCATGATCTGCCACTTTTTCCAAGTCTTAGAGATGTCTCCACCTATCCTACTCGTGGAAGGTTCTTATAGGGTGGTACATGCATGACATGGGTGACACATGCTCACACACCATCCACCGGTCATTGCTGATGTCTGAGATCATGTTTATCATCCCAGTAATCTACCAGATTGTCCAAGTTACGAGCAGTTTCTCCACCTGAGACGTGATTAACATGCGTGGCAATCAGATTAGGCGATGAATCATGTGTAGGTGACTCATTGACAGCTGGGCAATAGTGGAGGTGACACGTCAACAAGTTGTGGCGACAACCACGATCCCAGCAACGTCTATCATGGCCAAGTCGGCAACATTGACAACGACAAATGTCATCTGTGCCCTTGTCAAGGTTGTAATTGGCGAAAATAACAAGTTCCAGGAACCATCACGACAGCAATCAAAAGAGCGTGATGGTGAGACATATGTTGTTCGGAGAGATTTATCTAATGGGGATTTTTAGTTGACCCCCGACGAACCCACCAACATCTATCATGGCCAAGTGTACAGCTCATCAGTGACTTGTGTCAGCTGTGTCCTTGTTAGGCTCTGACTGAGCAGTTTGGCAGAGTCGTCCAATCAGGACACTGCTTCCATTTGCCCCACCAGTTGCTCCAAAATTAAGTCGCAGCAATGCATCACGTTTTCGGTAATGAAGTCTGCTGTCCCAAAGACTTCCATCACAGAGCCCCAGGGCCCTAGAGCCCCAGAGCCCCAGAGCCGCAGAGCTTTGTGGTCAGGGTGGTGTCCTCTGGCCAGTGTACCTCTCTGTACTTTTTGAGGGAGCTGCCCTGAACAAGATACCAAACTGCCAATCAACAGGCCAATGCACAGCTATACAATCCATTGAAAGCTCTCAAAGCCTTAACCTGCTTGAGCTCAGGAAGGCACTAATTTCCTCAACTAAACTATCAAAGCAAATACAAATCAAGAATACAGCAGTCAATAGAGGAAGAAATTTATATTCGCTGCTAGTGCAGTTATTAATTTCCCTCTTCAAAGGATCGGTGAGTTCTTGGTGGATTTTTTCAACACCACTTATTACCGTTTAGTGATGGTTTCCACTCTTAGTTGCTTGTGTGGTAAAAACTGCTCAACTGCTGCTGGTATCCGGGACTTTGAGAGTGATATCGTGCTCGTTGACACCCGATGGTTTACCTTGTAAAGAAATTGTATAGGATGCAAGGAGCTGATCCGTGTGCATAACACATTTGGTTATTGGGTTTCTGAGGTGGTTGATCAAGGATAAAAAGGAGTGTGCTTTATCATAGGCGGATCCAAGAGCACAGCAGAGGCGCACCACTTTCAGAAAAAAAATTTGACATGAGAACGAAGTTCTGAGACTTTGTAAAAATCTTTAAACTTGACCAGAATTTTGAGTATTCTCTTTGTCTGGATCCTGAATCGCACCTGTTTCCTGCTCTGGTGACTGACTTAAAGAATGTCTGGAGTTAGCAATCGATTATCTGAGTTTGACTTAAGCGTAGCATTTCTTTCCATTTCCCGATATTGTTTTAGTTTGATAATCATAAATGTTTTAATCAACGGTGATGACTGGTAGCGGATATTCGCGGACCCCTGGACGATATCCAGGGGCTGTTTCACAAAAGCATGGGTCTTCATCTTCTTTACCAGGCAGATCACATGAAGTCAAGAGCTACTAACATCTACTGTTTCTAAGGGATGTTGCCTTTTAATCCAGTCCCGTGGCAGACTGGCTCGTCCAAGAAAGTCACATCAGGTGTAATTGTGTACCAACGTTGTCTCCTGTACTCCCTGGCAACCAGCCAGGTCTGTGTAATATCTAACAGCTACTCGTAAGTCATCTTCCAAGTCATGTCTCATATCCCGGGCCCTCGACGAGATCCAGGGGCCAGGATACGAGGGTTAATCTCGCAGCTCGATCATCCACAAACTTAGCGGTCGTTATCCTCATAAAGGTTGACTAGTGGGACTGGCGTCCCGGATGAAGCGATCATGGCTTGGCAGAAAGGTTGACTGAACTGGTTGTAAGCCTGGATGAACGGCTGTAACTGTAACTCAGAAGACTATCAATTCAGTGCCCACCATCTTCACCCTGAAGTTTTAGATCCACTCCGCCGACTGGGACTCCGTTAGAGGTTACGGACGGAGTACCTCTGATGGTGCAGAACGGTGCCAACTGAAATCTCTCATTTTGTTGAACCATTTAGACCTCGAGTTTTCCCCAGTTCTTCCATCTTCCTACATTTAATCAGCTCCTTCTCCGCCTCCGGCCAGATTCCTTGCAGTAGACACCCAACTCATCATCAGCAGGCGGTGGCAAATCAAACGCATAATGATGCGACCAACAATCTATTGTTCTGTCTCCCTGGGACATTTTCATGGTGTTTACAAATCTCATTCCCTTGACGCTGCATGCGCTTAGTTCTTAGTTGTCAAAAACTAAAGCCAGAACCTGGCCGCCAGATACGAGTCTCTGAGAGTATTAAAGGTAGAAGCTATATTGTTCGTATTCTTTGGTTACAGACGTCATTCCGTTTGAACTTTCATCGAGGTTGCAAAGTAAGGCAGTGTGCGTTCTTTGGAAACTTTGAATATTGTTCTCAGTATCTCATTGTTAAATGCCATTTCCTTGCGAGACCGTTTACATTTTGTAAAGGTTATTGAGAAAGCAATACTTCCTTGGTTGAAATCCTGGCATTTAGAAGTTTATTGTTATCACTGTTCAAATTAAGATGTCGTTATCTTTGTCGTCTGCAACTTTTTCTAAAGGTCAAGGATCAAGGTCATGTGAATATTTGTTGGCAACTGTGTATTTTAAAGACAGGATGTGCCTCTGCTAATCGTCTTTTGAAGATTTCGTAGTCATGAAAAAAGAAGTCCCCTTGCCGAATCTCCGAGTAAAGGAGGCAGGACACCTAATCAACTGAGTGACATCAAATGTTACAAAAATCCTGATTCTTATTGATGGACAACTTTAGGAAAAAATCATCCATGCAGTATACACAGAGGGTCTGTTGACTTACAGAAGCAAACCAATGCACTGTTCAAAGCACTGAGTGTTTGGCAGTAGAATAAACAAAGGTTCCTTCCTTCTTCCAGGTATAATCCTGTAGCAGCACCCTGGATCTGGTGCCCCAATTCCCCTTTCTCACCAAATGGCATTCGCCCGTTTTTAAAGAAACATACCACAAAGAATAAACCCTAAGTAAGAGAAGATAACATTCTTTTCTTGCTGTTATACTCCTGACAAAACGTGTCAACAGCGATACAGTTGTCGCGGGGATAAGTGTAATCTGTGCATTGCTTTACCGAGAAAAGAATTGATTAAGCTGCCAGCAATGTACCGACCGTCATCCGGGTTTTGGGGCGAGTTTTTTTCTGATTTCCATCTGCGGTGTACTTTGGCAAGATATGACAATAACGCAGCATTCGAGAGGAAAAGAACCCGGGGAAAAATACCAAGATCTTCTTATTTTGGCGCTGCAGTTGTCGGGTGAGATTGTGACGCATATTACACAACAATATAGATTTGTTTTCTTTTAGTCAGAAGTTAGTTCCGACAAGAGGCATCATTCTCAGCTTTGTTTTTTACCTATCATCGACTAATCTCTTCTAACAAGCAATTAAAAGAAAGGAGCTGACATCTTCGCAACTAATCTTTCCATTTGAACTCCAATAACTCTTTCCAATTAATCAGGTATTGTGTACAATGACACTCTCTCCCTGCTATCTATCGCCCGCTAACCAATTGAGAAACGTTCACGATGAAATAGTGATGATTTATTGCATCGAGGCCAAACGTCCCACGAGTTGAGATAAAACTTGTAATTGATGATGAAAGAATCGATCTTCATTGAAAGAAGAATATCCAATGTAAGATTGCGTAGTTGTTTGCGCCTGTGGTCGGCAGCCTTGAAGGACGCCTCAGGTGATCGTTTTTAACCTTGTGTTATCAATCACGAGTGTTGTTTCTTACCAACACCCCAAGGCACTATTGACGAGTGCAGCGATTGGAGAATTCGTTTTTCATTTTGCATTTTTGCATCAACACAATTGCCTTGGAGCCTCGATGTCAAAATGACAGGTAAATGGTACTCAAATCTCACATAAACCATGGAACAGGTGGGTAAATATAGGAAGAGGAGTCAGCTTGCATGTAAGAAACAACTCTAAGTTGAAATGTTTGCCAAGACCTACAGCATGTTAACAGAAACAGGGAAGGAGGGGCCTTGTGGTAAAGGGAGAGTCGTTCTGGCTTGAAGCTGATTATCCAGCCTCAGTGAGGTCAGAGAACAGATGTTCATTCCGCCCTCATGTCGTGACTGCATGTCTTGATTGACTGCATCACCAACATCACCGTACATCTTACTAAAGAACTAAGTAGCTGATGAGACCTCTTACGCCCGAATGTCAGAGCAGACATTGGTGGAAGCTGTGGCTTTGATACTCCATTGCTGTATCATTTCCCTACTTTATGCAGTTTGCCATATCACATTGTGCCATTAATGGCACCCATTGTGATCAACAAGCCTGATGGAGTAGGGAACCGTGTTAGCCATTTAGAGAGGGTATTCGTTACAGTTGTAGATGGTTAAGGTTTCTGATGATACAAGCAATAGGGAGAGTGATACTGCAGTGATATCGTAATTGGTTGTAATGACATGGATATCGGTCTCCCTGGAGACTGTTGCTGAACCATCTTCGGCGTCCTAAGACTTGCTATGGCCCCATGGCCAGAGTTTGCAATTGTATTGTATATGGAGTTGTCACCCAACTTTTACTTCCGTCTAGAGTTGGAAGAGGGGTCATTTGATAACCATTGTTTGTTGCGATATGTCTCTTTCTGAAGACTGGCATCATCTGGGACTCGCCTCAAGGGTGGCATAACAGGTCATATGATCTATAATTGAATGGACATTACGTTGTCTCTGGATATCATACAAGCCAACCAGAGTACTTCAAGTTCCTTCAGAAATGTACAAAAATCGCCCTTGTAACAAAAGCACTTTACTGCTGGTCAAGAAATGAATCTGGTGAACAACATCGTCAACATGTAATAAGGCAAATCAGATAGCTTGGTGCAGAGGGTTGCACTTTGTTCATTCATTGTGAAGGGGTATACTAGAGAATGGACTATGTAACTTCTGATTCTGTTTCATATCATATGGTAACCCTTTGACAAGGGAATACTAGAGACAGTGTATCTTGTAGCTCTGTTTCTGCTTATCATCCTTTGAAAGGCTGACTGATTCGACTTTGTGATTTACTTGGGAAATGACTCGATCAGTGCTATACAGGGTGTCCCAAATTTGTGCTGGTCACTTTCATATTGCATCCTCTACAGGCCGCTCAGTTACATCTTTTGACGGGTACATCCTGCTAAGACCAAGACATGTTGATTATTTGATTAGGTTTCGTGTCGACATAAACTTTTCTGAATCTCATGGGACATCCGGTCCAGCAATCAACATTTGTCTTCATCTCACAAACAACTGAAACACAAGGTCGGCACTCCTTGTGATCCTGTTCCGGCTTACCATGACAATCAGATCTCCTCAAGCTCTCCATTGCAATAACCCTATCAGCCAATCAGAGCAAACTATTGCAATTCTCATAACACCACAAGACAGGATCATAATGTCGACAATGTCACGTAGCCCATCGTAAGACTCAGTCATTATTTCGACAAGAGACCTACGCAGAGTCGCAAAGTTGACGACAGCCAATCCTATCCGAGGTGACAGGTAGTGTATCCGGTATGATCATGAAACCCTTGCGAGGTTTATGAGCAATATGATCACTGGAGACTTGGGACTCTTGGGAAGTGTACTAATTGGATCACAGACATGACCATTACACATTAGGTTTGTTAGTGGCCACGGTACTCTGAACGCGCTTTGGGCAATATTATGGATAGAAGTCTCATCATTATTATCAAGTAGGTTGCACCTGCTTAAGTCGACGGGATGGCAGTTAAAGTTTAACAAAGGTTATCATAGAAAAATGACAAAGTATGATTTTGTAACTGTAAATGGGTCAAAAATAGCCCAAGGTAACATTTATACTACTCGTATCCGTTGCTTGAAAAATTGAAGAACACATTATTAATTCTCCACGCAAGTGAAACAAAGTTTATAATTTTTCTTCTCAACGTGATATTGAATAACGAAAAACACATTTTTAATTCTTTACAAATGTGGCAGCCTTGGTTCCTAATTGTAACCTATAATGACAGACAATCAACTTCGTCTGTATCATCTCCTGCTTCAATGCTTAACTCGAAACCTCCAGCGCATTCCTGCGCATACTAAAAAGTAGCTAAATGATTAAATTAATTGCGCTATCACAATTTCTCCCCAAATCAAGTTATTGCTTTTAGAGCAAGTCACTTGAAATACAATGTAGCTCAAACTCACTCCTGATCCTGACATCATTGTTAGCTAGTCACAAGTGGCAAACCTGCTGTTTGTCGTGTTTCCATGGCAACCTCTCTAACAGAATCTCGACACTTAGCGACAAGGCTATTGGGATTTGAACGCGCGCCTTTCCTTTAAGTCGACAGTAAATTGAAATTGACAGAGATAGTTTAATCCTGAGGATTAAAGTGAATTTAAATCTGACAGTTGTCAGAATTCCATATCAAACTAACGCTAATACGACTTTCCTTGACAGTTCAATGAAGCACAGCAATGGAACTCATCCTTCCGTGTTTTGGTTAACCTCTCATAATATTTTGATTTCAATTTTACTCGGAAACTGCTCGGTTTGCCTCAAGTTGCAGCTAAAGAAAGTAAACAAATGCTAAAAGAGAAAGTGAGTTTGACTACTGTTCAAGTGTCATGTTCAGAATGAGCTATTTCGGTTGATAAAAAATTCTGTAATTTAAATGACATTAAAAACTAATTAGAGCAGTTATCTGCAAGCAAATTGTCATTGTGAAAAATGAAGCCATCAAACCCCGTGGAGACATCTGTATTTGTCACTGTGGAAGCATAAAGAAGACTGATGGGGGAACTTGGCGTTGTGTTGATTACGGCCGGCAGCTGTGGAGTAGATACCCCAAATGGTTGGAGTTTTTTTTTTTTTTTTGGGGGGGGGGGGTTATCCCATTAACTGTCTAGTGCTCCAAATGTTAGGTAATGTACTGGGGGATAGCGGCACGAAGCTTGAGGCTGTCACATGGAGTTGACACGGCGAAGGCTTCAAGTGCCTTGGCGAGTGAGGCAGCGTTAACACTGATGACTGCATCAGTGTTTTTGCTGCAAAATGTTCAGCAGCTGAATGTGAAGAATACGGGAGACAAGGAGACACTTTCCTGCCTTACGATGGCATCACATCATAATGGAGACACTGCTGATGATGCTGAAGAAGCTAAACTGGCATGTTATTCATATTCACCAAACATTTCATGCCACTCACGGCTCATTGGCAGTACTGATAACGCACCAAATAATTGCATTGTCTGAATCATCTAGTTTGCATCCCTCTGGATCAACTGAGGAATTGATCAGCGGAGCGAAGATGCAATTAGCATGCAATTGCAATAATCCCTCAGCATTGTGGAAAAACAATCCGACGCGCCTAGTAACAAAACGGAGTGATGCACTTTTGCTGATCCGTGCGTTCTGTATCTTGTCACTCTATCTTCACCATAACTGGTGATATGATGATCGACGTGATATAGTGTTGGTGCCAGACACATGATGATGTGTTTCTTGCCGCAGTAAGCTGGAGCGGAGGGCAGAAGAGGCAACAAGTCTTCACCGGTGGTCTTTCGTTTAATTTGCTCATAATTTTCCCTTTCTTTATCATTTCAGGTAAGTAGAGTAGATCACCAATTCTTTTTCCAAACTGTCAGGTAGGATAAAATACGTTCCTCTGACTTGTTGCCAAAGTGTGACTCAAGTCTGGTATTCTCCAATACCTAATTAAACAAGAACCCGAGATAAAAGTTGGCTCACTTTTCCCAAAATGTCTCCCTTGGTATCAGCAATGAGACGGGCAGCTTATCGTCTCTGCCCCAACCATCGGAATGATCGATTCATCTGCCTCCAATGACCCATCGTGGTCAGTCTTACACATGCCTAGGGACACTTTATTGAAATAGCCTCGTTATGCAGTCAGGTCATGTACGATGTATCAAGCGATGTCCAATCATATTGGAGATGGAAAGTTTCTTTGGCGAAAGACCGAGACGAGAAGTTTTCTTGTCTTTTAGGTCATATAATGTCAATTAGGGGTCCAAGGGTGCATCACAAAATCCGAAAGGCATGCTTTTCCGGTGAAAGAAGCATGACCTTTTGGAGGTTGGATGGAGACAAAATGGAAGTGAACATTTGGAAGCTGATGGGGTTCTAAGCCTAATGTCCTGTTGGCAGTAAGGATTGACTTGGCAGAATGGGGTGCTTCGCGTACTCCAAACGGCATGATTCACAGATGAATTGAAGTTTGGATGGATATGATGTTGAATCAAACGAAGCTCAGAGGTCCAATGTTGGTTGGAAAGTAACACTACTAACACAGCATGTAAACATATGAGACCTCACCCTCACCGTGACCACCGACAACAATGATCAGGGTGACTAACTCCCCTACACGCGCACACAGCCGATTGCCTCCAACAATAATCATGGTAATTTATCTGTAATAAAGCTCTCCCACCGCTTATATACCAACAACCATTTACAGAGGACCTTTGGGACCAGGCTACGGCATCACTAGCAATTAGCTAATACTACTATCAGGCTCATTTATATTAAAATTCATGGTCTATTTGGATGAAGACCCATAATGGCAGCTTGGATCGAGTCAGGATTATGGTTGTTTTGTTTAATGTTATTGTTCGGGCAGTATCAGTCTCAGACCAAGCTGATTGATGGTGATGGAGTGTAACTCTAAGCTTATGTACCTCTACTGGGGCGAAAGTGGGAACCATGCAGCTTTCGCAGGTGTCAGATTGATTTCAACAATATTGGCTCAGTAATTACAAATGACAGCAAAGCGTGTTAGAGCGGCAAAACTTCGTCGGTAAACAGCTTTTAATCAGAAGCCATAAGATGACATGATGGTTCTGATAAGGTAGTAGTCACTTGGCGCTGCTATTCCGGTTGATGACATTTGGCAAACTATTACTGGCATCTAACGGCATCTAACTGTTCAGTAGTCGGAGTATGCACTGTCCTTCAAGCACCAGTAGGCCATTAGAAGCAAAAGAAACCCTCATTTGTATGCAAGCCATTCGTCATGGGTTGAACATCGGGGACGATGGGATCCTTTTAATCGTATCAATTAGCAGTTTCTTTTCCCAAAACTTCGCGTCTGCTTGTAAATTCAAGGGGCTGATATGCCACAAGGGTACAGTGTTTGGTGGCTATCGAGTTAGTATTCCCAATCATGCACTGCCCGTCATCCATTTGTAGGCCAGTGAAAACAACATCAAAAAAGTATTAATGGGTTGAACGTTGACACCGTAACGATGGTTAGAATCTGATATAATCAATTAACGACCATCATAAAGCTGGGTAACTATCATTTAGATTCATGCATGGCCATGATCCGTCTGTAGACCAGTGAAAAAAAACTTATTTTCATAAAAACCAACAGTCATAGGTAGAACATCAGGACTGGCATTGTTTGAATCGTCTCAATTAGCACAGTTTCTCCTCTTGAGAATGACATCTGCCTCAGAATATGGGGGTATGATATACTGCTACATGTATACAGGTTAGATCTCTATCCGGTTTGTATTCTGAGTCATGTACTGTTGGTCATCCATCAGTGGGCCATTTGAAGTAAAGGACGCTAATTGTGTATAAACCAGATATCAACTCCGTTTGTCCCTGTGATGGAATGCCATGAAATATTCATCTTGGCAGACATCCAAGACGAGGAATGGAGATGATTAGTTAAAAGGTTTAGTTTTTTGAGTAATCAGTTGGTACAAGAAAAGGTTCGGGTATCGGGGCAGTTGGGAGTGTGTAAGTTATCTTCGTAGCCATTGTTTTGAATCAGAGGCCATTGGGGCATTTCGTTTTGTCTCTCTATCCCTGTCCCTGAATGGTGAGGGGCTCTGGTACAGTCCATCACCTGAGATCGGTCTGTGAAGGACAATGTTGTAACCAGATTCAAGCCTACGACATCAGACGAAAGAATATATAATCAGACGCCAGGAATACCTTGGGACTCACACCCATTGATGGATTGTGAGTAACACTGACAGTGAGAGTTGTATTCGAAGAAAAACTTATTTCCGTGGGTCATTTGTGACATTCTGTTTGCTTTGTGACTAGTAAGTGGTTACAGAGTCTGCCGAGACTTAGGTATTTCAAAGAAACACTTGAGGTGTCAGCAACTATAGATATCGTGGGACTATCGATTGTACCTTCTGACGAATATGTCGTAGCGTGGACGTTTGTCAATAGCTTGTTGTGGTTGGTGGACAGAAGATATGATCCCACGTGATGAGTGATTTCTTTTCATAAGCTGGTCACGATAAGTACCATTGGCATGCACTTGTGCTTTCTGATGAATGAGCTGCTATATTGAATTTGACTGCTGGTGTGCGGCTGCGGCTGATGAGTGAGAAGAAGTAATTGTCATCTGTGCTTGTGGTGCTGCTTTGGACTTGTGGCTCGAACACTCGACTAGCAGCGAACAAATCCTTGGTTCCATCACCACAGCTGTCGTAAGACTCCAGGCAGGTCTGTTTGTATAATTCGACTTCCTCAATCAAGTTCTGCAAATGGGAACCGGTCAGACATACTCAGCTTGTGGTACTGAATGAGCAGCTCATCTGTGTTTTACTAAAAGGTTTGAGGATAGAGCGAGGTGAAAGCGTGAAGCCGGATGACAACCTGAACCTCTACCTTAGTTTGATATCAGACTAAACCCCATCTTTGACTTTAAACTTTTCGCTTTATCCTTTGCTAGAATCTTGGCATTGTGTTGGCAAGTAGGATCTTAAGTATAAGAGTCCTTTGGGCAGCCTATCAATCTAGAGCAGCGTATAACAGCTGTATAACCAGGCTAGACAGGCATATAGCTTGAGTATCTGTGACCGATATACCTTTTCTGGTAGATTGCACTGCACGGACATTGATCTCAGTGGACAATGGTTTTATTGACCAAGAGATGAGCACGGGAGCTCTGGGGCATCCGCTTTGCTCATTTAAGGGGAAGTGATTATGACAGTACAGTGGGTTTCTCTATTGAGGATATTTGGGCTAGACTGGGTGCAGTCCATCAGGATAGCTGATGGTTGCACTTTTGGAAGGTCGTATCACTTGCTACTGATTAGGTGGACGGAAAACATAGACCGCAGCTCAAATTGTTCACATATTTTGTCATCATCTGTCAAAAAACCTGGTCTGCCTAATTGGAGAAAGTGTATTTTTTTTGGAAATAATTACTATTTTCTCCCCACTTGTTGATGACTCTCTTAATGTGCCGGAATCTTGTGACGTTTCCTAACTGAAGCTATTTCATCGCGAAATACGTCGTTCATTCATCAACATACTGACACTAATACCACGGTTTGTCTGAAAGCATGACAGCCTCTTTCGCAGGTTGCTTAATATAGCTCACCGTGACAGAATGGAGTTGTTTGTTTGGTGTCCATTCATCATTATTTAGTGACCTACGCCAACTAGTCAGGAAGCTGTCACTTGGGAAACACTACGCAACCTTTCGTTTTCTTTTGGGAAAATGAATATGTTTTGGCCAATAATAACTTACCCTGGTAGGTGTTGTATGCGGTTTATTCATCATTATTAGCTGACCTACGCCAACTGGCTTGAGGAAACAGTTCGTTGGGGGAACACTACCAGTTGCTGCAATTTGCTGACCTCAAACTGCTTTTAAGCTTCTCCTGCAACACAACTCATTATGTGAATGAATAAATATAGAACTAAACAGCGGAAATCTCGACATACACACGACTGTTTCCTAAACACATCAACAATAAAATATCCATCACACATATCGTGACGACAACGCTTAGACAAAAAAGTGCTTTTATCACGGGTCATTTGATATTATTGGTCGTAGATTATCTGCAGCTCAACACCATGAATCAAGCGGTGATCGACCCTTTTCAACTTAGCGGCTAATGACCGTTGTTAATGCGCCAATTCATCAGATGTTTAAGCTGGGTTGGAAACGTTGACAGAGCGATTTGACCCAATTATTAACATCACCCTCGCAAGGAGGATTAGCAGATGACGTGGAACTGTAGAACTGATCAGAATCAAAAGAAGTAAATGACGCACATTTGGCTCTGAAAATGACAGCTTGAAATCACTATCTTGTCCACACAAGTTATCAATAACCTGTCTGAAATGTAAATGATGCCTCAATGTCATCATTCTTCAGACAAGGAACATGCAAGTCTTTTCATGGGATCAACATTTGAGGAGTTATGAGGTCAAGGGCAAACCGCAAACTGGAAATGCCTAGTGCTGTAAATGCAGACCTGGTACTGGCTCATTCTGATTAGAGAACCTGCCAATAACGTTTTGAGACAGAGGGAAAAGCCACTAACTGGCAATGCCCACCTGTGTTGTAAATGCTGACATGGTACTCGCCCCCTCTGACAAGGGCACCTGCCAATAACCATGCATACAATCAATTTTTTGAAACGGATGGAAAAGCTGGCAGTGTCCACCTGTGCTGTAAATGCTGACTTGTTACTGGCTTTCTCTGACAAGTGCACCTGCCAGTAACCGGACAGAAGATCAAGTTTTGAGTCAGATGGCATAAACACAAACTTAATATCTATTGAGATGTAAATATGCAGGAACGTCTTCCAAGCCAAACTAAGAAATCATTCTCAATACACGGCATTGGTTTGGACCAAACAGAATAACGACATCCAAGTATTGCCTTCCATCCTTTAATGATGTGATATGAGACCAAATAGAGTTAATGTTACAAGTGCCATCTCACCAAATCACAAAGCATGCTTATCCCAGCAGATCTGGTCTTACAAGTGCAGATGCACTTTATCAATCTCACATCAAACGGATTATAGCTTCTGGGGATCTTTAGATGCAGCGCTTTACGCAGAAGATGGCTTTAGTGGTCGTTGAATGAGGCTCTTTTGACCAGGTCAAAGGTTTTATGCAACTGGTCTTTTGGCATCGGCAATTTGGATTCTCTGAGAAAATGAGAGAAACTGCATAATGTATGGGATGAGGTGTCTGTTACCATCAGAAAGAGCTGAGTGAAAGTAAGGCCCTTTATTTTTGCACGCCTAGATGTTCGTAACCATTTTAGATGCACGATGGAGATACAGTTAAGATGGAGATGTGGTTACTTTGATACTATTCAGCATCATTATTGCGTTCGGAGAACCAATGATTGAGAAATGATGATGTACTAGTGCTGTCCTCTGGCATAACTCTAATGAACTTACCAGATCTGTTGCCACTATTTGATACTGTGACGAATGAATACTTGAAAAACCGTGAGGTAAGATCGTATTCACTTTGCGGAAAAAGTGTCATTTCCATTGAGGGTTTATTAAAGATGTGACCCAGGAACCTCAAGGTAATGCATCAGTAATGTTGTTATGACGATACAACTCATACTTTCTCAGCCATCATAGCCAATTACTGTCATGTGTGACATTCCCGTCTTACCGCCAACGTAGCAGTTGTTATGGGCGCCGTGTTTGATTGGCTTTCATTAGGACCAATCAGTGATGTTGAAAGGCTGGCGCGTGATATTGGACGGGTTCCTTATTCGGCTGTGTTATTGATATCATGCGATGTGGTAACAAACAAGTCGTGAGTAGCTGTTTGCAAGGATATGACCTACCGGAAGTCCGTCACATCCACATACTTGATATATGCTTAAACATATTATCATGAGCAGGGCCGGGCATTCAACACTGATCTGACGAACACCTTTGTTAGTCGCTAGGTCGAGGGTGTAATCATAAGTGGATAGATCATGTTCTGCGTAAGAAGCCATACACTTGGTCAGGGAACATGTACTGCCCAAGATGCCATCTTGGTCTGTAAGTTTGGTTCCACAGAGCCAACCGGGTACTACTGCTCGTCCAGCTCGCAATAGAGCCTTGCTCAGAATCTAGGGGAAAACTCTGAACTGTGTCTCTGAGTTTTGCGAGAGAAAAATACATTGCTGCGTACAGTGTTTTGAAAGGTGGGTATATTCTTCGGCAAATCTTAGGAATTACCCTGCAGTATCACTGAGATAATGTTTTGGTTTTATCATCCTATATATTTGTAAGCAGACCTAAGCTTAGGAAAGCTTTCTGCTTCCTTCTCTGGTTCATTTTGGCTGGTCAGAACACCTGTACATTGATGTATATTAATATTACTAAAGATAACATGCGCAGGTGAAACCTCAGCAAGTTTATTCCGGGGTTTATTCCGCCTTCATGCAATTGGTTCCAGTAACTTATCATTTGTAACTTTCAGACCTAGGGGAATTGGTTAGACTTTTCATTTGGAATATTAGGACTCGTGTTTTTCATGTGTAAGGATTATATGCAGTCATATCTAACTTAGATTATCATGTACGGATCATGTACTTTCAAATTTCATTAGGTGTGGGATTTAAGAGACGTTTGATTGGTCAGTACTTTCGCTTTATTTGTCGATTTCATTTGGATCAACATCCTTGGAGTCTCCTTCCATGGTTCTTCCGTCAACATGGTGCCATATTCATGATTTGAGATGAACGTTAGTCCATTTCCTGCTGTCATAGAAAGTTCCACCCAGTCCCAGATGTGGTGAGGGTGGTGTCCTTTGGCCAGTATTTCTCTCTACTCTTCTTTAGGGAGCAAGCCTGAATCACATGAGCTGGAGTGGCCCAGATGTGGTTAGGGTGGTGTCCTTTGGCCAGTATTTCTCTCTACTCTTCTTTAGGGAGCAAGCCTGAATCACATGAGCTGGAGTGGCCCAGATGTGGTTAGGGTGGTGTCCTTTGGCCAGTATTTCTCTTTACTCTTCTTTAGGGAGCAAGCCTGAATCACATGAGCTGGAGTGGCCCAGATGTGGTTAGGGTGGTGTCCTTTGGCCAGTATTTCTCTCTACTCTTCTTTAGGGAGCAAGCCTGAATCACATGAGCTGGAGTGGCCCAGATGCGGTTAGGGTGGTGTCCTTTGGCCAGTATTTCTCTCTACTCTTCTTTAGGGAGCAAACCTGAATCACGAGCTGGAGTCGGGTCTCCAGATCGACATTCGCATCGAGCCAAAGAATGCGTTATGTTTTTCGGGGTTTTTTTTAGTTTTTCGTTTTGATTAGATATTTTCATGTCAGGTGACCTCCTTCCTGTTTCTGGAAACGATATCATATTACAGTGGGATTCTTTACCTTGGGTGGATATCAAAAATGTTATCCGTTCTAGCTGGATTGTGTGGGAGAATATTTGCAGATATTATTGTTGGACTCTTGGGAATTCGTTACTTATCATCTTTAGGATAGGATATCAGCAGGAGTCACTCCGGTGAATCAGTTCCCCTACTGACTGAGAATACCAAGTCTCATGGACTTAAACCATGTTAACGCCAGCGTTAGTGACTTGACATGCTTTGAAAACCAGACCTTGATACGCGACGATATTATCTATTGGCGCCAAACATTTCTTAATTATGAATTGAATTGTGTCCATAAACATGTGGGCCCTAACTGAATGGCCTGTTCGTGACAGATCATAATTTTTCATAAGAGAAAACTTTGTGTGCACACTGCTCAGAAATCAGGCGATGTACCATCAATAAGTTTGGATGGTCGTCTGCTGCCTTATTTTGGTTATTTATCATTGCGTCGTGAAATGACAGTCGCGTAATGCTGGATGGTGACAGCAGCAATACTTCCATACCACCACGGTCACTGTATCATGAAGGCTTACACTTGACTGTCAACAGAAATGATGATCTGAGTAAACAAGTAGGAAAGGATTGCAGTGAGCGCCATCTCACATGTTCCTCTAGTTTACAGTCTACCTGAATCTCGATCTGTCAATAGGTCAGGTCTCTCTATCAGATGAAGACCACAACCTTCAATCACTCAGCTTGAGTCAAGTGTCCTCAACCTGAAGTTTCGATCAAACTAGCCGCTAGTTGGTTCCGCTGGTGAGGCTCGGGCCACTCTCTCTTCTCGCAGTTTCCTCCGACAGTGCACTACATATTATCCATATTGCCAAAGAAGTGTTAATGTTCCTGATGACCTTAGTTCCAGCCTTCCTGTTTCATTTTTTGCTTCTTTCATCGCTGCAGCTAATGCGTTTTATTTGCTATCGTTTGATGAACCAAGCCACTTGTCCCACAGCGCAATTTGCTCCCCTCGAGCTCAAAGGCCACATCAAACTATTGATATCGTCAATATTGCCAGACAGCAGATTTATCAAGTGATATCGCCGATTCTATGATGCTGACAAGGTGGTGGTGATCCTTTGTGATTCGCGACCGGTGTGAAGTCTAGTGCAGCTGCGATCTTTGTTGTGTTAGGTATTGCTTCATCACCTGGGTTTGCATTTGCTCCTTCATTCCGTGTAGGATTCGTTGCTGGTCATGGTAGGATTCATAAAGCCATATCTCGGAATCTGTCATGTTCGTCGATGATCTCGGCAGTGTGTCGCGGTGATCCCACCGCTGTGGTTTGCCGACCAGTCTACTAAAGAGGGGATTTTACCTGCGATTTCTTGTATCAGGCCGGTGCATCAGTTTGGTATGATCCTTGATTCGTTGCTGGAATATCATGTCTTGTTAAGGATGCTGTGATTCCAGGACAAGTGCATTGTAGTGATTATCTATGCCTTTGTCTCAAGAGAGTGCAGTTATGCATATTCGTGGCTGGTGTGAGGGTTCCCTTTCAATATTGGAATCGATTATGATCTGTCATTTCTGGTAGATTCATCTCTGGAATATGGCCAAGTTGCATTGTGTACTGTTTTTGAGATTCTACTTCCTCATCTATGGAATTCTTGCAGTGTTTAGTAGGTTACTGGTTATGTATACGTCCTGTCTAGAGGTATCGCTGACATTGGCGATCCACCAAGTTCCATTATTACTTTGCAATACTGCTTGTCATAACGTAGCCTTTGCAGGCCTAACATTATTTCAAAGTGAGGGTCAGCTGCTACTCCATAACATGACAATATCATTCAAACTTCAAATAAATCTGCTGCTCGTCAAACGAATCGAATAAAATTCATTCGCATCTGTTATCATCGTGAATATCATGTCAGAAACCCGCTCGTCGCCACAGCTGGGCGATATGCATTGAGCCTGGCCAATCAAAAAACTCTATTCTTAGGAAAGAATAGAATGATCAATAACTTCATTGATGAACGTCATAAAAGGTAACATTCGCTCGGAAGGGAATCAAATGTTTGAGTTTGAATTTGAATTGCAAGTTTTGGTTTAAAACCAACAAGACGTGGAACACTGCTATTGAATTATCAATATCGATTGATCAAGTTTTATTGGGATGTATAATGCATGTGCATTACATGGGCATGTGGCATGTGGATTAAATGAGTTGGGTCATTTGAATGTACTCTTCCTTTAAGTTCTTTTGGTCTTTATTGAGGGAAGTAGTATGCGAATTGTGTACATAATAATAACTGTCATTCCGCGACAGATGTGTTAAAGTCGCAATGCGCTCGCGAAGAAACTTAGAATTAGCATTTGAGAAAATCACAATTTTGTTGAATTGCATTGATTATGAAGGTCAATTATGCTGTTGTGTGCTTAGGTATAACAACACTGTACTTGCCAAGTTTGATTGCACTTACATGTGATATAAGTGAACTAATACCATGTTTATTTTATATTTCAAGTTAACCAAAAATAGCAATGTCCACAAACTGGCTGAACCTTTAAGATTGTTCAAGATTATCTACATGAAGTAAACTCACTGCGTGGTATAAATATGAAACAATAAACGGTCATAATTGTACGCTGGTATGGTTTGGTTGGGATGACCAAGGATATTTCACTGAGGAATATCTCGTGTAAGATGGAACCAAATACAGCGAAAGCAAGAGATGAATTTCTGCCTAAACGTAGGTCGTTGTTATTCCCTCTATCTCTCTAGCAACCCTTCAAATCATCGGTTCCTTGGTGCCCAGCTGTACTCTTAGTATCAAGAGTGTGGATAATTTGTATCTGTAGTAAAGGGTTGACCATAGGCACCGCTGCACCATTTTGGTTAGAACTTAAGTCCTAAAGCAGCTAGAACTCATTCAAATTGAAGTGAATGCCAATTTCAAGGGTGGGAGCCTGTTGTTTGGAAAACAAAGAACTGACTCCAACCCTTACAAACTTGACATTGGCATTCACTTCGTTCTCAGATAGTACGGAGAGTACTAGTTGTTTTCTAGTGGTTTATACTGTTGAGTAGGTCTGCCTCAAAGTAGGTTACACAGCTGTCACTGTGGGGGGTTTTAATAAGGTTAGTGGTCTGTTGAGCTTGACTGGGGGACAATTAGACTACCAGCTGATGGTTCACACAAACAACCCATGGAACCTGGACAAACCTTAACAAGTGCATTACGGTGGAAGTCATCTCTACCTGACGACCAATATTCGTGAACGGATGATTCACAGTAAACCTTAGTCATCTCTATGACCAATATTTGCGACAAGATCACTGGAGGACCTAAGGTGATATTGAATGTTGTATTGGCCACTCTAACCATGATCAATTGACCGTCCACTTGTACTCTCCGACCATCTGTATATTACCATTGACTTACTAACCAATATCTGGTGACACACCTGGCTTTAATATACCAATAACCCTTGGTATGACCACGGTTTCCGATCAAAGACCAAATTATTTTACTCCGCTCATGCATAACTAATCGTGGTGACTTTTGCAGTTGTTCAGGCAGGCAGCAGGGGTAACAGCGTATTATGTAATCACCCGTCACCCCTTCAATTTGCCAGGTTAACTGCGAAAACGACAACCAAAATTACATGTAGTTTTGTATGAGCGATATCGCGTATATGAATGAAATAATGTCGTCTTTGATCGGAGACCGTGGTGAGCATTGGTTACAGAAATGCGCTAGTTCACAAGTTACTCTTCTTACACTTCTGGGTTGTACTAGGGTTTCGCACGCCTAACGTCCACTGCAGTAAGCCTATGTGTTCATTTTGGTAGGCCCACGACGGAAGTAAGTTCCTTGATTGATTGACCAGCAGCATCAATGGCAATAGTGGCTTGAATAGAAGGCCTAAAATTTCCCCCATTACGGGAAATGTGCACTATGTCAAGATATGGCTGGACGTTAGAAGTGAGAAACTAGAGTAGTTGAGACGTCTTTATATGAAGATATCAATTCCACGAGCCTGTAATGAGAAACAGGTTAAGCTTCATTCCCAATGCTCGCTGTTCAACAGGGTCAGGCGTTTCATCCTCAGTCTGGTCACCGGCCAAGGCAAAGGAGCGACATCTACCCGGGTTTGTTGTTCGGAGCGATCCTTCTTCTAAACTGGTGCCGGCCAGGGCTAACGAGCGACAGCTTCCCGAGTTTGTCGTTCGGAGTGTTCCTTCTTCTAGACTGGTGCCGGCCAAGGCTAACGAGTGACATCTACCCGGGTTTGTTGTTCGGAGTGTTCCTTCTTCTAGGCTGGTTGCCGATCAAGGCTAACGAGCGACATCTACCCGGATTTGTTGTTCGGAGTGTTCCTCCTTCTAAACTGTTGCCGTTCAAGGCTAACGGGCGACATCTACCCGGGTTAGTTGTTTGGAGTGTTCCTTCTTCTAAACTGGTTGCCGGCCAAGGCTAACGGGCGACATCTACCCGGGTAAGTTGTTCGGAGCGATCCTTCTTCTAGACATGTTGCCGTTCAAGGCTAAGGAGCGACATCTACCCGGGTTTGTCGTTCGGAGCGATCCTTATTCTAAACTGGTTGCCGTACAAGGCTAACGAGCGACATCTACCCGGGTTTGTCGTTCGGAGTGTTCCTCCTTCTTAACTGGTTGCCGTACAAGGCTAACGAGCGACATGTACCCAGGTTTGTTGTTCGGAGTGTTCCTTCTTCTAGACTGATCGCCGGCCAAGGCTAAGGAGGCTAGTCTCATAGTCTTCACATTTGTCGTTTCTTCTCATGACATTGTTTAAGCAGTCACTAATATGTCTGCCAATCATGTTTTCCCAAAAAACAGTTTGCTGTTTTTGAAGACTAGAATTGATTACCTTTGCCTGAGCCGGCAACATGGCAGCGGGATGTTGTATGTAAACGTGCTTGGATGTGACAACGGGCATGTCAAGAGTCTGTCTGTCCATTATTGTGGCGTCTGCTGACGGTTTATTTACATGGTTTTCATCGTCTTATTCTATCAACTTGTTTGCTATGTTCGGGCCATCAACCTCGTTTGTGCCTGACGGGACAATTGTGACTTCATACGTGTTTAAACATCTGAACGATTGGGTTCTGTTTTCAATACCTTGTGGCATATCGGGTTTCGATACAAGACAGTTTCAACAGTAGAATGGCGGTCTTAAGAGGTTTGTGGTGAACATTTTGTATTGAATTCTTTCTTGGATGGCGTGGATCATCCTGAACCTCATGGTCTATACGCCAATCAAACGTATGTAGCCGTGGTGTAAATCTCGATGAGATGCAAAAACCTTGGTGGTCACGATGGGTGTGGCCATGTGTGTTGTTAGATGTTCCTCTTTAAGAATGTGTCGCATCATTGAATACAGGACTTGCAGCGTCACGCAGTATTAAAATAATGCATTTTTGGGCCGTCACATCACGTCATCGTCTCGTAACAACATCTCTGATGCGAACCAAGGATGTGACGCAACTCTTAGTTTTTCCCGTGAGCCAGAAGTTTGATCATCCGAAAAATACCCTCTTTCGACACTGTGTGGCGCTGCAGATCAGAATGGCTTGTCAGCACAACTTCTTCTGCGATTATTTGATGTCCTCTTTAACACTCCAAGTCTTATAACTTTATAAACTTCTCATATGTCGGTGTATGAAATAACGCTTCTCTATACTGCAATAATGTTGGATCGTTCGTTTTGAAATTACCCATATCCTGTTAGCCTCACCAATAAACTGCTGCTGATGCAAGAGTTCTAGGATTACTGTTATTGGATTAAACTTCAGTTGCGCAGCTTGGGATAATGAATCTATTGTACTGCGCCGTTGGTGATTGAAATGTTGCAGAGTAACAGCTTTCATTGCTCTTTCAAACTTGTGCACTGTTCGTTATGAGTTAATCTTTAACATAGGATTGTTCCAGCCTACGAATGGATGTAGGAATTATTGACTTACGATATTGAATTATGTATTGAGGAAAGGAATATGCTTTATGCCGCTGTTATGATACTGGACTGTAGCCCGAAGTGTCTATGAAGTTCAGGGTAGCAGTTCTTAATGTTCTCGTGCCCTTTTCAACCTATCCACTGACTTGAGCCTCGGATGACATCAGCAGAAACTGGAGGAGATAGGATGAAGTTACAATTGTATTGATATAACGTTGCATTGATGATAATGACAGGAGTGGCGCTAATCATCATTGGCTCTTAAAATACCGGACAAGAGTCGAGGTTACGATACAAAGTTGTGGCTGAGACGGTTATGTGTGGTTTTCAATAGACGTTTTGCTGCTTGAACCAGTGAAATAGTTGGGACGGATTAGTGTTAGTCACCGTCATGGCTGTTGACTTTAACTTCAGATAAGGACAGTTAGATCAGTTTGAAAGGCATATGGATTAAAGTGATCGTGGAAGACTAGAACTATGAGTATTGACAAGCTAATCAACCAGGGGAAGTGTAAGTTTTGTATGCTCTTTACTTGTTATTTTATTCTGTTGTTGTTCGGTCATGCTGCTCCTGTATAATACTTCAACAGTGCTTCCCTGTGTGTTGCTCTGGTATCTGTGAGAAACGCTGGTAACAATGTTAGTTGTCATCAGTGTTACTCACCATCTTTCATTGAGTGATATCACTGGTGGTCGCATAGGCCGCTTGTTTGTAACCTCAGCTCTGCCTTTGTTGATGATGATGAAGATGATGATGGTGATGGTGATGACAATGATGATGACAGCGACAATGATGGCTTCCCCATCTTCTTCACAGCTTCATTCCTTCATAGTTCTCATTTCTTAATTTGCCACTCATTAAACTACACCAGATAGTTGGTCAGAATGTTCGGGTATTTTTCAGCTGTTCTTCAATAGCAAGTTGTTAGATACACCTGTGTGTAGCAAGCCATGTTGCTGGATTTTACTACTTTGTAACGTTTCTTCTACATATTTTCTTCCCTTCTTTCTCTTGTAGTAAGTATGGTATTAGGCCAGGTTGGAGAAGGTAGGGGCTTTAATATCCCCTTGGGAAGTAAGCATTTAAGAAGGTTTTGAGCCTGTTCAGAATCAGATACAACAAGAATGTTATAATAGTCATAACCAGGTATTCTTTGGTAGGGTACTTCTTTGTAGAAGATCGTATGATTCTTTCTTCGGAGCCAACACGAAAATAGGGATTGTTTGAGTCACGTTCACCCTTCATACCAGCACTTGAAACATGACAGACAAGTAGCGACTGGTCTCACTTGACTGCACAAACAACAAATTCATTGACGAGACAAGTCACAGAGACCCTCTCGTGTGAAGAAAAAGTGAAAAAAGTTCTCGAGCAGGTTCGAACTCGGAACCCTCGTCACTTGATCCTGGCCGTCTTACCCACTATGCCATGAAGCCTTGTTGGATATGATTGTGATATTGTTCAGTCTTACAATTCACGTACAAGCTTGACAGACTGGCGTCTGTTGTGCCATATGTACCATTTTCAGTTGAGACAACGCGCGTCTGATAGTATGGGCGGAGGTAACGGAGGCAATACCACTGGAGGTTCAGTATGGGAAGACTGATGCCCTCTACCCTTTCTCACCAACCACACCCAGGTCAAGACGCTCGCTGGCTGAATAGATCGTGATATCACCCACCAATTAAACAATAACCAAGATAATGAATTCATTCAGGATTTAATAACTCAGGGTGTGATGGCTCAGGCTATCTTTGGACTGAGGTGGATCAATGTTTAAAGGGGTAATGATCAAAGATATCTCTATTTTGAAAATGACAAGGACCAAACCAGAGTATGTATACATGTGTATATCTCAATTTTTAAAGGTATCTAGAGTCTTAAAGGGACAGTGGCCTGTAATATGCAGATAAAATATTGAAGATTAATTATCTGTGGGTTTGATGGTTCAGTCTCAGGAGATGGATCGATCATTAAAGGGACAATCTCCAAAGATATTCTAGTCCTTAAAGGGACGATGGTAAAAAGCAATTATTTTGGGACCTTTAATCCACAATTTGGGTTTGAAAACATTGCATTTCATATACGGCTTTCCTTCTTATCCCAAACAATAAAGCAATGGTTGCTGCCAACTTCTTTTACAAAAGGAATTAACAAATTTGAAGAAGAAAAAACTCATTTGAGCTGCTATATCTTAATTACCTTACGAGTTTAATCAACAGCATCCAGAAACACTTGTCTCTAAAATTCCGCATTCCCGCTGAAGTTGTACAAGCCGGGTTTATTCTCATACAGCCCATAATCAGCCGTCATCCAAAATCATGATTACGATTATGCTGGTACGATCATTTGGCAAATTGGCTCTCGTTCGTGAGCTCTGTTACAGGGCAAGGCCAGAGGGAAAATTGAGGGTGAATTAGTCTATGTCACACGAATTGACAAAGTGTACTATACAGCTGTATGAGAAGCTCATGCATCAGTGGTCATGAGATTTCTGTACAATTAGGGGTGATCATCTTGACCACCAAGTCTCTTCATTCAGAAGATAATTGAAGAGGCTGATAGTTACATAGAAGTTGACGACTCATATTCTTATGTCATTCCTCATTAATTAGAACCTTACATGGGATGTTTTAAGGCGGGCTTTGAAATGAGAAGAATCCACCAGAGATTCGATGTCATACCGGCTAATGTTTCCCATTGGGATTCTTTCATTAAACCAACAAGTAAGAAAAGCCACCAGAATATAAACCTCATTATACGATTCGCGTATCATTGTCCAACAATTATCGCCTCAGGATTACCAACTAGTATTCTTTGCATGAAAAGATACTTCAAAGAACCGCAGTTTAAAAATAACGCAGCGTTACTATAAATAGTGTGCTATGTTACTATAAATAGAATTGCTTATCGGTGGGTTAGCGCGGGGTACTAACGATGCGTTCTGAAGATGATTAGACGCCGCGTCAAGGCTTTCCTTACATCAAAGACAACCGATAAGAGATAATTAGGTAAGTTGGGCGAATAAGGTGACAATCACAAATATCTGGTGTCTGGCTAGAGAGGTGAGAATTACATGTGTGTGGCTATCATATGTGGTCTTTCCTTAGCATAAAGCACCTGCTTTGGCCAGAAACATCTTTCTGCAGAGGCACTCCCATGATGGTCGTCTTTAGCGTTCGCTCTTGACTTTGTGTAGTTATTCTCAAAGGAGTATTAAGCTTGATGCGGAATCCCTGACAAATGCTTCAAGGGGGGGGGGGGCAGCTAGCACAAGGGCCCTGGCCCAAGGCTGGCATAAACCTGGCAAGCCCTGGCTCCACCATGCCAGGGCATTACCAAGGCCTGGGCCAGGGCTGGCTCCACTGACGCTGCCAGCCAGGCCGGAACCAAGGATGGCCCAGCACTAGTGTACATTATAATGATTGTTTAATATGGTAATGGATAAACTGAATTAATTGAGATCATTTTCAAACAAGGGTGGTACCAACCCTGGCCCAGGGCTGGTCAAGCCTAGCCAGTTCTTGCAAACTTCGGGCCAGGGCTGAGCAAATGGTCTAGGGCATGGCTTGAGTGACCCACTCACACAAACGGTAATACAACAAATAAAAAATCACTTTTTTGCTCAAAATCAATTAATAAGAAAACACATATGTATCATAATTACCCAAATAATTAAAAAGAAGAGCAATGCAAGTGACTATAATTGCAGTTGAGTTGCCAAAACAAACCGGAAATTCCAATAACGCAAACCACGGAAGTTAAGATGTGAATTGAGATCTAATAACTTTTTTCGCTTCAAGTCAGAACATCTACTTTAGTAGCTTGCTAGTTACTGGGAGTTAGACTGAGGCAAACTACAGACTCTGAAACCTAACTACCCACAACGATAGTTTCCTTCTCCCATTGGAACTTTAAAATTCCCTTTGATCAGTTGATGAACCACAGAAGGCCAGAGCCAGGCCAATCACTCTATACTACCCAGCTGGCTTCTGACCCTGTGAGCACAATGAGCAAATTGAGTGCATCATATGGTTGTCCTGCTGTAATTTTGGGTGATTATTGTCCCAATGACCATCAGTCGCTCTCAATACCAGCATGGGATCCATCACAAACAACAGGTCAACTCATGTAATACAAACAGGCTATGAAGGCCTCTATTTACTACCATATATTAAGATATAAGATGTTTCCAAAATTGGACTTTCGCAGTCTCATGAAAGCAGTGGAACAAAGGATTTCGCCCTGTGACCGGATACATTTGTGCGCGCTCATGAAGTTGTGTGCAACATTTGTGTCAATTGTTCTAATTCAGATACCAAATGATTGATCGTTTAAAATGCCACAGGACTTAGTGCTTACTGTGCACTGTACAAGTAACAAAGCATGAAGTTGCTCTAAATATTTGAACATGTTTGATGTATTTATTGCAGCTGCTCTTTAGGATTACAACTCTTTAGTTTCATGTACAATTCTTCAAAAAAGGGATTTACAGTTTTCTAGCTTGACCGATTGGATTGAAATCAGGCATGGAATCCCAACCATGTACTTAAATCAAAGATTTTCTCCAAATACTTCTGTCATATTGGAACCATGGAATTCGAAATGAAAAGCGGGCCTTCCAAGGAAGAAGACACGACATTGACCTTGGAATCCAAGGTCGGCGACAATGTCAAGGACACAGATCTCATAGCAACTACATCAGCAGATGGTCTGATGGCAGAGGTGGATGTGGATACCTTGAAGCGGAATCTCGTTGTCAGGGATGGAGATTGTCAGGAAATGGTTCATGATGTTTTACATAACTTGTACACTACTTTAGGAATCAGTTCTGGTAAGGATCTTCAATATTGATGGAAACAGCACAACTTTCATGACCATTTCATAACCATTTCGTAACAATAACACCAGAAACTTTTTCTTTCCAGACTACAGGCCTCAAAATCAACAATTGTTCCAAAGAATCAGGATGGTCACAATCTAAAATCTGATCATTTCTCTTCCTTTATATTTTCCAGATAGCAACTTTGTCCTTGGCAATGCACAAGCAAAAGGCTACCCGATCGTCTACTGCTCAGATGGGTTCTGTGAACTCACAGGCTTCCCGCGGGCCCAGGTTATGTCCAAGAGCTGCGCGTGTAACTTTTTATACGGGACCGACACGGACAGCGAAGAGAAGACGAAAATTGAAGATGCGTTGGATGCATTATCAGAACTTAAAACAGAGCTCATATTCTACAGGAAAAATGGTAAGAAAGGTGTATGTTGACAACTTTCCATCTGATTAGGTTTTGTGTCGCACAGTAGTGTGACATCAGACACCCCAAAAAAACATCATCAGTCCCAAAAATTGTTTGAATTTTTTTCTTTTTTTTGGTTGAATTTTCAGAATTTTGAACTTATAAAAAAATTCAAATCTGAAAGATGAAAAAATTCAAAATATTTTTTTCACTTGTTTTATTTTTCTGCGAAAAATGAAGAAATATCATCAGCCCCAAAAGATTTTTGACTTTGAAAATTTTTCAGAATTTTGAATTTTGAATGCAGATCTCACCATGGTAAATCTGAATTCACCATGGTAAATCTGAGAGATTGGTGGATGAGGTTTGTGGAGGTGATTGAGGGTGTGAGCCATTCTCAAGAACGCTTTGTGATCTTTGATCAAATAATCGAAACATTGTGAATTTCAGCTCCAACAAACCTAAACAATATCAATCATGCCAAACTCCTCCAAATAATATCTCTTCTGTTTTAGCTTCATCCAAAAAATGGGATCCTCTGAAATCAAAAAGTGTGTAACATTAATTTGTTGAAATGTTTTATTCTTTTCATTGTGATGATGTAATAGCACCTCAGTTTCAATCAAGTGTTCGTTCCAGATATTTAGCGAGTTTCAGTGATCGTTGTTCAGCTTGATTTCATGGGAAAATGTGTCAAAATTTGCAAAAAGCTGATTTCTTCTGGCACCTTGTGGTTTTAGTGACGGCTATTTAAACCGAGAATCAAGTTAGTACTTGCTATGTTGTTTCACTCGTAATTTCAATTCAAATTCGAGTACTGATATGTAATCTCACTCGTCTGTGCTGGTGAAGGGTTTCAGTTTTTCTGAATCTTGATTTTGTCATGTATCGCTGTATTTCATTCAAGTGGTATTCAAAGTGTGCATTTCATGGTGGATTATTGTCCAGGTTTGTACCTTCAAAGTTACCCAGACAATTTGTAAGAGTGCTCCTAAAGGTTCAATAAGTTCGCTTTTGAAATCTACTCTTATATCCTTGGTGCGCCTGATTCAGATTTATTGTACCAGTTCTAGGCCGACAGAAATAGACGATAGACTCATAGGAAACCTTTATAGCTGGTGAAAATGAGAAGGGAAAGGATTGAAGAGCCCTCCTTGTGCACCCCTCAGTGTCGACCAGCCACACAGGACCCCTCTTATTCCTTGTTTCGTATCTCTGTTTGATTCAAGATTTCTTTTACAACAACTTCGCTCTCACAGGATCAACAAGTAAACTTTTATATAATACAATATGGTTGTCACTTGGTCATCTCTAGTAGGCTTGTCACTTGAGCTTCAAATCTACAGTACCCATCTAAAGTTACATTCATCACATGAGCTTCAATAGTGTTATTCTGATGATGAATCTGTGAATAGTGGTTCTGACAGACATTCAAGTTACAAGCCTGCTGAATTGTTCGACATGCACAGTGATGTATGTGTATATGTACACTGCACAAACTACAAAATACAATAAAAGATAGGCAAAGCTATTGGATGAAGCATTGTATTTCGTAAGGGATGCTACTTCTGACCAGCACTGTGACACTTTATCACCAGCCTGACCTGGTGTCAGTGGATGTCAATATAAAGTCACTTACACACAAAAAGTTGATTAAATTAAACTGCACTCAGATCTAATTGGCTGTTACATGTCATTGTCCAGTCTAGATAATATTGTCATGTTTATGTTTATGATGTTCCATGTAAGTTAAATAGTTCTAATTGTCAGATGACATGAAACAATAGCAGTTAGGAGAAACATTGCAGTAAATAGCAATGAAAAGCAACATCCTTCAATAGACAAGACGTCTCCTGACCTGAAATCATTTTAATAATCATAGTTGAAAGTCTCAAACTCAAATCCAAGGTCAATTCACTGGTGATGGAAAGAAGCCAGTGGTATGAGGTAGTGCCCATCTACTTGGCTAGGTGGCGCAGTCTGTCAAGTACCTTTTCATGGTCTGTGTTGTTGGGTACGTGACTATCTGTGCCATCTATAGCTTGCTTCCTCATTTTGACCATTCTAAAAGGTTGGGAGAGTGCTGGTGTAGTGGTTTGAATGCTAACCGAGAAGTTGTCGGTTCACACCCTTCTGATCCACATTTTGCTTTAGCATGTTGAAGAATGTCTTCTGTTTGTAACAGGCCAGTGGTTGGACATAATAACCTCTAAGGATGGCTGAGTTCTTGTCCATTTTCCCTATTCATCTTGAGTGCTAGCCTTTTGATAAAAATTGCTTCTAACGATTACATGTTCATGAAGTTAGAGTTGTATGAAAAACTCTAACTTTGCCCTCCGTCTATTTGCAGGTAGTCCGTTCTGGTGTCTCCTTGACATTGTGCCCATCAAGAATGAGAAAGGACAAGTTGTCTTATTCCTCGCTTCCCATAAAGACATCACACGAGACAAAGTGGGCGATTTCAGTGGAGACAGTCCGACAGGTGCGTCATGGGAAAGATTTGGCAGGAACTTCTCTTTATTCAAATCTGCTTCTTTATTGAATGGAGCAAACTTAGAAACCATAATCATCATCACAGTATTTTTAGATTTTTAAACTTGGGTCAAGTGTTTTGAGGCAGTATGTATTTCCTCTTATTTTGCGTTTATGACTTGGTTGGTTTGACCTTACAGCTTCAGAAACGCCCACACCAGTATCACCGGGGCCACCTGGTAAGTGTTAGATATACATGTTGTGGATGAGTGATTTGCCCAAACCCTTCTAACAGCTTCATGATACAGCGCACATAGGTGACTAAGTCTTGAGCAAACATTGAGCAAAACAGAGTATATGCTAGTTGACATATCCACCAAAGTCTTGAGCAAACATTGAGCAAAACAGAGTATATGCTAGTTGACATATCCACCAAAGTCTTGAGCAAACATTGAGCAAAACAGAGTATATGCTAGTTGACATATCCACCAAAAGCTCACAAGGAAAATCCTCTCTTGAACCCCCGCATGAACCTTAAGCTAGGTTCAGGGTTGAGTCATTTGTAAACTACTACTGTATGTACTTGTTTGGTGTTTTGATTGAGAAGTGAAACTAGATTCCTCATGCCTGGTGACAGAGGAAGAGCCATCCAGTGAGAAACATGGGTAGCTTGTGGTGGAATTCTCCCTGTGAAGTGAGCTACATCAGTCACCCAATTACTACCCTGCAAATGCTGAGAAACAACAGATGATAAAATTTGTTTAAATGAAACTTTGTGTTACTCTGATGGGCAGTCTCTTAAGTTGCTCATGTGCACTGTGTTCTATAAGCACCATCTCAATTTGCTTTGATGCCAAAACAACAAACCTGTTTTTCTTTCTGACACTACATTGACTGACAAAGGAATAAGTGTATACTCCTTAGGAAGAATGTGTTGGTAGGTTTTGGTATCAAAGTAGCGCTTTGCTGTGGTCATTGCGGATATCTTCCAGTAACGATAGTAGATCATACATCGATCTCCTAGGCCTTACAGCTTCTTGATTGCATTGAACTTCTTTGATGAAAGTAGTGCTTGACATTATGATTGCCATTGTAGCTGGGCATGGATGCTTGTTCATAGCAGCCTTTAAAGAATGTCTGCCCCTTCTGTTTTTAGATCTCTGTCTTTGATTGATTGATAGTTGCAGTCAGTTTGATACACGTTGAAGCATCTTGTAAAGACCTTGGTCAGGTTGTTCAAAACTAGCTACTTACCAACTTGGCTATGAGTCTGATGGAGATATTGCCAAGATGGTGACAGGTATTTGAACAACGTGGCCAAATAAGGCCATTGTCAGTAGGCAGTATCTTAGACTTGCATCTCTACTCTAACTAAAGTACTAATTTTCCACAATTTTGCAACTGAGGTCATCATGAGTGCAATGAGACAAGCATGCCCATGTCATGTAAGAAAGATGGATGTGCCACTTCATTCAAGGTCTGTAACAGCATTTGCCTGCCAAAAATCATGTTTTGGGACCAATGAATTTATGGTACATAACAAATTGAATGTTACTTGATGTCATGGGTGGTGTCAAACATGTTAGTGACGTATGTGACATCACCAATGACATCACACAACCCTTGATTTGTTCCAAACACATGATTTCTTTCTTGGTTGCAAAGAGTGTCGCCGGGTCTTGGACAGATGTGGTAGGCCCAGCATTGAAAGACTTATTGTGATGAGCAAAAGGCGTATAAAATGTGATTTTGTGCTTACATATCCCTACGGAGAATCAAACATACCAGGTTTGACATTTTAAACTTTTACCTGGTATCCTGTGAGATCCTACCCTCTTTGCATGTACCTTATTCCTCACATCCATGGTGCTTACTTATTGAAAGGGAGGGCCACTCATCTTTGGTACCGGTATCAAACTTCCTCGAGATTTTGGGGTCAGTTTAAACTTTGAAAAAGTTGGGAGATGAGAATATGGGATGAGTTTTGTTGTACTGTAGGAGGAAACCTACGCAGACACGGGATCCTGTTGTTGGTGTCATCAACCTTGTTGAACATCTGCTGTTAAGGGGCGCATAAATCTGTGAGAGTGTGGGTTGACCCCTGCTAATGTTAACTCTTAACAACAGTATATTTGGCCAGTGACAAATGTTGAAAAGGCTGTGTTCATTGCACCATGGATTCTTACTTCTTCCACTTGTGTCCTCTTCTCTTCTTCTTCTTCATGTCCTTGAAATGTTTTAAAGTGTAAAATGTTGTGAATGTTGATGATGCCTGTGAAAGCCACGCGGATTGCCATTTTGGCTGCTGTCGTGGAGATCAAGCTACTTCAGCTCCAGGTTCCTGTCTACCATATCCTTCCATTATATTGTCAGTTCCTATGTTGAGATGAGATATTGGTCTTCTAATCTTTCTTTCCCAAAGCAGTGATGATGTGAAGTTCTCCTGTATTCTGTTGTGCATTCATGTATTCTCGTATTTTGTTAAAGTGCCTGTTTTATTGTTTTGAGTTGATTTTCAGAAGTTTGGAGATCACCCGTGCTGTCTCACACTTGATAATTGGCTGTTAAAGATATGCACCTTATTGCAGGATGAAGTTTTGATGTGCCATAATCAAACTCAGTGTTTAACTATAAGGGTACCATGGATCATTGGGACACCATTTGTAGAGCTGGTCAGAGCTTTCTTGCCAGCTGGTTGGCCGGTTCAAAGCTGAAAAACTCTTCCTGATTAGCCATGTCAAATTTGCCACAAGATCACAGTATATTGGACTACCCCCCCCCCCCCCCATGCAGTGTAGCTGCTTCAGATGTTATATTTCTAGTAGGCATCGTTACAGATCTGCACTTTGACCTACCGGATGAGCTGAAAGGAGAAGGAATGACCCCTAATGGTGACTTCAAGTACCACCGACGACGGAGTCGCGCCGTGTTGTATCATCTCTCAGGGCAGTTTGATAAACAGAGCAAGAGTAAGCTACAGTTGAATAAAGTAAGTACAGTGTTGGTCTGAAGAACATAACCCCAGTCACAGAGCAAGCTAATTACAGTCATTGTCAGATGAAACTTCCCTCAGGGAGATATGGTATAACAGTAATGAATAGGAGGCTGGCCATCTTGACCTGCAAGGTTTTGAGTCACTCACAGATGGAGGCTTGCCTGTCAACACTACCAGGAGCTGCCTTGAATGGTAACCTCATGCCTACCTTCTGAGGGCTCAAGTTTGAGGACTTTTTGACCACTTTATCATTTGAACGTGTTGCGTAATGTCAGAACAAGTCCTTCCTGATAGGACAGCTTTGTTTTGTTTATTGGATAGGATAACAGGACAACTGTCTCCTGACTTCTGTCTTTGGGATTCTGGGATCTGCGTAAACCTTTCCTAATATTTACGCCTTTTTCAGATCCAGAACCTGTCGGGCAAGAACACACTTCCAGAATACAAAGTACAAGATGCTCGCAATCAAAAATCACACTTCATCCTCTTGCATTATGGGATATTCAAGATCGGCTGGGATTGGTTGATTCTTCTGTGTACATTCTATATTGCTGTCGTCGTGCCATATAACGCTGCGTTCCTTCAGAACGACAAGAAAGAGTTACTTGTTCCCGATGTGACTGTAGAGGTGCTTTTTATCATTGGTAAGTGGCAAGTTTGAGTCTAAAGGTGGCGCTGATTATCAACTCAGTTAAAGATGCACGGCACAGCTGCAGCGATGGTTACATCAGTGACAGCATGCATTGACACCTTGTTGATTGAAATGCACAATTCAGTATCACGCCATCTATAGGCCAGAACAGAGTTGAGTGTCAGTGCCATGGTATGGGCACAGCTGTACCCCACTACTCTGATCATGGATAGGCTACTCGGCAAAAACTTATCTGCACAGGGGTGTTCAATAGTTGGTTTCTTAATGTTGTAAACTTGGACTCGATGTTGATGTTGTATTCCCCTGGTAGTCTAGCTGGTGAATTAGGCCTACCCTTGTCATTGTGGGTTGGTTTGCATGGGTGCTTTGGGAATCCTAGGAACTATATCCCCTTGTTGTGGGAACTCCCATTCACCCGAAGCTACACTCTAGACACTGAGGGTTACACGCTGGCACATGCTGGACATTGGAACAGCTCATCTCCTCTAAACTTACGTTCTTGCTTCATTAACATCAATCCTCCCTTGTGGTCATTATTTCTTGTATTTCCATGTAGATGCAATTATAGAATTTGCCTTTATCTTTGGTAAGTTAAATTCTTGATGGAGGCAAAGGGTTCACTTTAGAGGGGTTCAGATATACCTGAGTGTAGTTGAACCTCCACTCTGCTTTATTTTGTGGTGATACTCCAACCTCATCCCTAGGAAACAAATGATTCTCAATGGTAATACCACGGGTTTTATTATCAAAAATCCATTGAACTTGTTTACATACTGGCTCACTAGGAAGTGTAAGTGCTTCTCCATAAATGGCACCTCCTGTGGAGGTGGCAATAGGCCGGGGCCAGAAGGCCACTTTGTCAACAGCCTGGAACATAATTTTCAGAGCGTTATAAGAATCTTAAGATACCGTTGAGAATCAGAAGTTTTTTGTTATCTTAGATAATTTTTCAAGGCATAAAAGGTGCCCTGGACTACTATGACTTAGTTTCTTCATACGAGATTACTGAGGGTCATCCATGTAGTTAGTGGGATCCATCAGATATCAACTTCGGGATGTAGTATATTCCTTTGATGACATAGATCAGCCCAAAAAAAGTTTTGACTTCGAAAATTTTTCAGAATTTTGAACTTTGAAAAAGATGTTAGATCTGGACATTTTGTTCTAAATTCTGCCAAATTCAGCTGATTCCAAACCTCAAAGGAATCCTCAGGTCATAGTATCCTGGCTCAACCTTTTAGAGTGTGGTGGTGAAGGTGAAATTCAAAATGTTCTTTTATCTGGGTTTTATCTTGCAGCAAGTAAAACACCATTACCTTCTTTTGAGATTGGCGATTTTTAAGAGAAGGTACTTTTTTATTGTATCATTTTTAACGAATCAACCTCTGCAGTTGATTTTCTAACTACACCTGGCAGAATCAGCATGTTGAACTGGGCCTTAGAACACAAAGATGGTCACCTGGCCGAATCAGCATGTTGAACTGGGCCTTAGAACACAAAGATGGTCACCTGGCATAATCAGCATGTTGAACTGGGCCTTAGAACACAAAGATGGTCACCTGGCCGAATCAGCATGTTGAACTGGGCCTTAGAACACAAAGATGGTCACCTGGCAGAATCAGCATGTTGAACTGGGCCTTAGAACACAGAGATGGTCACCTGGCATAATCAGCATGTTGAACTGGGCCTTAGAACACAGAGATGGTCACCTGGCAGAATCAGCATGTTGAACTGGGCCTTAGAACACAGAGATGGTCACCTGGCATAATCAGCATGTTGGACTGGGCCTTAGAACACAAAGATGGTCACCTGGCAGAATCAGCATGTTGGACTGGGCCTTAGAACACAAAGATGGTCACCTGGCAGAATCAGCATGCTGAACTGGGCCTTAGAACACAAAGATGGTCACCTGGCAGAATCAGCATGTTGAACTGGGCCTTAGAACACAAAGATGGTCACCTGGCAGAATCAGCATGCTGAACTGGGCCTTAGAACACAAAGATGGTCACCTGGCAGAATCAGCATGTTGAACTGGGTCTTAGAACACAAAGATGGTCACCTGGCAGAATCAGCATGCTGAACTGGGCCTTAGAACACAAAGATGGTCACCTGGCAGAATCAGCATGTTGAACTGGGCCTTAGAACACAAAGATGGTCACCTGGCAGAATCAGCATGTTGAACTGGGCCTTAGAACACTCATTTTCAGGTGTACACACCTAAAGGTAAGGTGAGCCCATGGCTAGTCATGTATTTCAGTTGAGCGCCAGGCCCTTGGGCCTCTTGTTATTTCACCAACAAGTTGATTTACCTTTACTTTTCCTCATTTCAGACATTATATTCAACTTTCGGACGACGTACGTAAGTCGGGGTGGTCAGGTGGTGTACGACCCAAAGCTTATAGCCCTAAACTATATAAAAGGCTGGTTCCTATTGGATCTGCTGGCAGCAATACCCTTCGATCTTTTCTATGCATTCCAAGTGGGAGATGCTGTAAGTAGGAGATTCCCTTTAGGTGGCTCTTCACAGTGTGGGTCGCATCGTGGCTATGTGGCTATCGTGGTAAAGTAACCAAGGTGTCTCCACTACCTTTCAGTACAGACTGTGTTAGGACTCACCAAGTCAAACCTGATGAAGTTCCTTAATGTGCATATGATCTCCTGACAGACCACCAATCCAACCCCTAGCTCCTGCCTATAGACTGGTAGAACCCATTATAGACTCACAATTGACAAAGACTTCCTCTAAACATTGTATGCTATCTTATGGTTTTGATCTTCATTACAGTTAATGCAGGGACCCGAGAAAAAAATCCATCTCCTAAAGTTAGCGAGGATGTTACGACTTGCTCGGTTACTGCAAAAAATCGACCGTTATTCCCAATATAGTGCGGTGGTTCTCGCACTGCTCATGTCTACATTTGGCCTTATTGCTCATTGGTTGGCCTGCATATGGTATGTGATAGGAATCGAGGAGATCGGCCAGAACCCGCCATCTTGGAAAATAGGTGAGTTGTCATCAGTCGCTTGACGTCTGATGTTTCGTTAAAAGGAAAACCAAGTATTTTGAAGTTCATGGGTGAAGGTGTTTGTCCCTTAATGAAATCTCTTACTTGCACTGGTACACTGGACCCTTTAAGCAGTATCAGATAGAAACCTAATGTTCTATTGTCCGATCAGTATCCCACAGGGATTACCAGGCTGGGTTGTGCTGAGTATCCACCCTGGCTGTGTGTTCAGTGACAAATACCAAAGGACAGGCCTATGACTTATTATGTCCTCAAGATAAAAAGAACAACATAAATTCTTATCATGTCAAATTGAGCAATAAAAACTACCAAATAATAATTAATAACTTTTTACCTTCTTTTTCAGGATGGATTAACGATCTGGCAGAAAAATTAAATTTACAGTCAGACTTTGACAATGTGACGAACTTTCCTCCGATAGAGAGTTGTTACTTAACCGCCCTCTATTTTACATGTAGTAGTTTAACCAGTGTCGGATTCGGTAATGTCTCAGCGAATACGAACGTGGAAAAAATCTTCTCCATCTGTGCAATGTTAGTAGGAGGTGAGTAATGAGAGCCGATTGAACTAATCCAGACGTCTTTATAGACTCAGTGGAAAAGGTGACGAGGATCTCACAATATGGCACCCGTCCCTGCAAGACTATCTGCACGACTTCCTCATGCAACCATCTTGTTGTTGTTGACTCAACATGTTTGGGTCTGGTGATGTTGGTTCACTTTGAGCAGAAAAAAACCATTGAAAAAACTATTTGTGCTCAATCTTCATGACTTTATTCCAGCCCTCATGCATGCTGTAGTATTTGGAAACGTAACGGCCATCATTCAGAGAATGTACGCACGACGGGCATCGTATCAGTCTAAGACACGTGATCTCAAAGACTTCACACGTGTTCATCACATTCCTAAACCACTGAAACAGAGGATGCAGGAGTTTTTCCAGACGATGTGGTCGATAAACCATGGTATTGATACCTCAGAGGTAAGATAGGTGGCGTCCCACTTTGCCTTCGCGTGACGTTGGCTATTGATGTTGCCCTTGTAAAGGCTTTGTGAATTTCGTACTTGCATAAGCTGGTTTGGTCATCAGTAGGCCTATTTGGTGTATGTACTGATTGTTGATTAGTGTTCAAGTTGAAGAATAGCTGAACAGACTCAAGCCTATATCCATTACCATTGGAACAAGCTAATGACAGAATCTGTACTCTCACAGAAGGGAATCCAGTTCAACGCCAAGCCGAAGAGAAGCTAGTAGAGTAAGGCGTCTTGCCCAAGGACACCTGCAGACAGTATCGATATATTTTGTCGATTCACTCCACTCTCAACTCTTTCAGATCCTTCGTGACTTTCCAGAAGAGCTGAAGGGCGACATCGCAATCCACCTCAACCGGGAAATCCTCGCCTTACAATTGTTTGAAGCGTGCAGTCAGGGATGTTTGAAGCTACTCGCACAGGAGATCAAAACAACATTCTGTGCGCCGGGAGAGTACCTCGTCCACAAGGGCGACGTACTACAGTATATATACTTTGTTTGTAGTGGGTCCATGGAGATTTGGAAGGACGATACTGTGGTAGCTATTCTTGGTGAGTGTCGTGAATAAGTTGAGCCAGCTTCACATCCCTAATGTAAACAGTTTGTCTCACTTGGTGCCAGTCAGTTTGTACATCAGTTGATGTAGGCCTGGTGTAGTCACGGTGGTATCTAATGGTGTTGTCTTTTGCCACCGAGACAGATATCAGCTTAACAGTGAAGAATCAACAAAACCTATTGACATGACCATTCATTGGAAAGGTCTCGATGAGCTCTTTCTTTTGGCTTCATTGATTGATTGATTGATTTCAACTCTTCTCACAATTTGACTTTCAGGAAAAGGTGACCTCTTTGGGACGGATATCAACACGAATATGTTAAAAGAACATTTTAACTTGCGATCGAGCTGTGATGTGAAGTCGCTAACCTACTGTGATCTACAATGCATCTTCCTGAAAGGACTCATTCCTGTGCTCGATTTATATCCGGAATTTGGAGAAAAGTTCTGTGAGGATATTCAGCACGATCTGACGTATAATATGAGAGAAGGTTTTGAGGAGGAGGAGGTAGGTGTATTAGTGGAGTTCTGACCCGTTATGTTATGAATCCTGCTTTTGGTCCAGGTCTTTGAGCCAAATGTGAACCCTCGCCATGCTAAATTGTTTTTGGGTTTGTTAAGAAAATTACAAGAAAGGCCATTTATTTGAAACATTTAGAAGCAGATAGATTACTAATGTCAAGTGTAAGATAAAAAGAGAAATTGTCCAAGTTTTGCATCATCCTGAACCAAGGGTAACCATGATAAATGCAAGGGTTAAACACATTATATATATTTTGAATTCAGCAGCTTATATTTCACCAGAAACGTATGGTAAGCAATTTGAAGCACAAGTGTAACATTTCGGGTGTGCCACATGCAGACTATAAAGATTTTCATCATTTCATGCACGAAGTAAGATTGAGCATACACACTTCCATATTGGACACATTTCATTTGAATCACAAACATTGTTTTGATTGCTTGTTGCATGCTACGGCATTTTGGGTAATCGGTCAGGTGACCCGGTCTTCAGCGTCGGGGGATCAATCGCCTACCCAGGTCTCTCTCTTGAATGGGGTTGTTTGCTTGCCTTGCATGGCAAAGGTACCAGGTTCGAAGCATCGCGATAAGGCATTTGGAGTGAAGTGGCCTGCCCAGGATGAGTATCAAATCAATGATGAGTCAGATCATGAGTTTGACATCTTAAGGATCCTTATCCTGTCATGAGAATATTCGTCCTAAGTATGTTTAAGTGGGGTGTGAAAATGTAGTGGTCGCATCATGTTCCTTCAGTAATAGGCTAACATGGGACCAACTGTATCCCGCTGTGATGGAAAGACATCAAATCCTTAACATTGTTATGAATTCGATTCATCCCAGATTGACCAAAGTATGAAGCCAAAGTCACAAGCAGAATGAAGTGATATTGCTCCCTTAACCTCAGCACCCTTTCCATTCTTGTAACTTTTCATTGTTCTCTGTTTTAGGAGGAGCAAATGGAAATCCATCCTGCAATCACGTTACCATCGATATCAGAAGACGACGAGGAAGAAGACGAAAGTGACGAAGACGGTGAGACGTCTCCGCTGGCGTCGCCCGATATCAATAAAAACACCACCACCACAAATGTAAATACAGAAAATGTGTCAACTGCTCGGTCATTTTTGGATAAATCTAAAATGGACGCCACCATTAACCCTCTCAAACCTGAGTTTCCTTCCCGGTAAGTTATGCTGCCACCTAGTGGCAAGATTTTGATTTAAAGCACGCTTAATACACATATATTATGTCACCAGTCTCGTCCCAAAGACATAATTTAAAACCAGTCTCTGAGACTGCTGCTGTAACCAGTATTGGGACGGGATTGGCTGGCATGGGAAGTAGAACATCACAGAGGCCTCCCCTGGGTTCACGTACAATGCACACCCAAGCTTCCACGCTGAGAATAACACAGGATCGAGATGCACACGCATGGCTGTTGCCTCTGTGTTATATGGGCATGGTAACGAGGTTTAGAATCGTCCATGTTACGAGATAGAGAGTTTGTGTCAAAGAGTTGTTGTGAAACTGCACTGTTTTGAGGTTAAACTCACCATTTTAATTGGACGATTCTAGAACTCACAGATGTCTGTAAATAACCTATAACATTGTTGTCCCACCCTGACATATTAACTCTGAACTTCACTGGCAAAGCCTGATTAGGAGAGATTACCGGGGTAGGCCCTGGCAGTGTCAAGTATCCAAGTCGTCTGCCCAAACTGGAGAATCAAAGTTTACCTATGGTTGTCTCCAATGATGCATATCATGCTCATCAGAGTCTCAGCCAAGTCCGGTATGCTAAAGTTACGGCTTTCATCCTATCAGGCTGTGCCATGAAGGTCATGCATGTATAATAGTACCTCATTGAGGGGTACGTGTTGTACTTATAGGGAACACCTCGCTCATGCAGTACTCTTGTAAAAACTAACAGTTTATTTCAGTTTTTGAATTAAGATATTTCAAATTTATGCCGTCATGTGAAAACTACTCATTTCACTCATGAAATCTCTCATCGCAACAGAGGCCCAAGGTAGATCTTCATTTCTAACAAAGTGTTTCAGTCGTGAATAGTTTTGTTTTTTCTCAGATGGTCTTTTTATTCTATTGTTAGTGTGAAAGTAGAGTTGACCCAAATTATTCTGATTGGAAATATACAAGATTTGTGCAGGAGTTATGTTGATTTCCTTGCACTGTACACAACAGCAGATGAGAATGTATTCATGCAATTACGGCATTTCCTTCTCAATCAGAATACTTTGAAATGCTTCTCTCACTGTTTAAAAATGATGACTCAGTTTATAAGTTTTTCTTCTGAGCAAGAGAGTAAAGAAGTTGTTTTAGTTAAGACTGGCTGATTCTTCACTAAAGATTGTTTTGAATGTAGTTGCTGTCTTAGACATGTTAGATAGACAATGTAGACTTGTTGTTTTAACCCTTTCATTGCTGAGAGTAATGGTGGCCCGCTGTGCCACAGATAAAGAAAGCAACTTTTGAGAGAAAAAAACAGTGATGATAGCACCACCAGTACCGTCTGTCCCTCCACCATGACAGATGATAATGTCACGTGAAACCAGGTGCAGGCAAAATGGCGGCATTTGTTCATACACGGTACTACAGTGCTCAGCAGTGAAAGGGTTAATTTTGCTCAGTCAGCCATCTGCAATTAGGCAATTAGGCAAGCCTCCCGTAGCGACACCTATAACCAATGTCTCGTTGACCCTCGCTGTGTCGTTTGTAACCAAGAACCTCATATTTTTTCTGTTCAGCAATCAGTATTCACCGCTCAAAGGTAGTTCACGTCTTCCTAGCAAAAACAGGTAGATTATCGTATTAACTGTTTGCATTCATAGTCTCAGGCCAAGTGACATCATAGCGTATCCCTCAAGAATATCATGGCATCATTTGAACAGATAATATCCCTCCTGACCCTCCTAGAGCCTCATCTTGGCCTGACACTCATGGCCCCAGTCAGTGTTCAGTTGAATCATGACAGTACCACGAGTGACATCAGATATGTCACACCGTGACGTGTCTGGCATAACTCGTGACCTCATGTGTCTCGTAGTTTGTGTATTCACTTCACTTACACTTGACCTCTGAAGGTCAGTTGGACCGCTGAAGATCGGTTTGACCTCCGAAGGTCAGTTAGACCTCTGAAGATCGGTTTGACCTCCGAAGGTCAGTTAGACCTATCACCTTTCTTGCAGCCTGTTCTCAAGGCTTCTGATGCTATTCTGTCACTTGTGCCTAATATAAAACTTAAGTGCACCCCTGACCTTCCTCTTGCACAGTTTGACCTCCTGATGCACTCTTTAACCTTTGCTGCACTTGATGACCTCATTGACCCTAACTGCACTGCACTCTGCCAATATTTGCATTGAGCTTTGGAAACTGCTGCATGTTTCATCCTTCACCTGTTACTATGGTAACATAATGTCATTACCATGGTGACCGTATTGTTGCCCATGGCAATAGATACATTTCTTGGACATTTTTCATGAAAATGCCCTAGCAATGTCAGACATTTTACACTCTATGGCTTCTGTAAACCTGCATATTTTCACCAACAATCTACTGAGTTTGACACTGAGTTTGCCAATTTGCAATATGAACAGATGTGGTGTTGTGTGCTGCCAAAATCAAAAGGTGAAAACAGCTTGAAGGTATTCAGGTTTACGGGGAACTTTTGATGTGTCTTGTTTACTTTATTTGTAATACACAGTCATCTGTCTTGGAAGTTTCTTCAGAATGTGTTTCTCTGAGCCTTGTTGGTCTTCTATCAGTTGCATGACTTGTATGACATGTGGGTTTTATGTCTTGGTTCGAGATCCAGGCTTCTGAGAAAGAGGACGTCACCATGTGATTTTTGACAAAATTTCCCAAATTTATGGTCAATTTCTAAGAATATTCGTGGATGGCTGATACCTCCTGTCCTCCATCATCCAGGTTTCTTGTCAAGTTTAATGGCTGTGGTCTTCTTCTTGGTTTGTACATGTCTGATAGGGTTAACAGATGGATTCAACATCGCGTTATTGTCTTTTTTGTTTTGTTTTTTACTTTGATCTTCAATGCTTTCTTTGCATCGTTTCAAAACTGTAGGAAAACCATTTACCCGACGCAAGGTCTTGACAAAAACTCGAAAAGATCAACAACCAAAAACAACATTCATCTAACTTTCTTGCGCCATTTTTCAGCAAGACTCCAAGTCGCAGATGGGCTCAGGGAGGTTTCCCTGTTGACCAAAAAAAATATGAGAAGTAAGAGTTTAATATTCGCCTAATTTTATTTGGATTTTTAAATTTTATATTTTCATCCTTTTTATGTTGTGAATTTTCAACTTGATCAAATTTCAGTGAGGCACTTTTCAAATTCAGTTCTGCAATTGGGTGTTTTTGACCAAATTGTGAAATTAACCCTCTGTGGGAGGGTCCAAAAGAGACTTCCGGTATCTCTACTGATTCTGTATTCATTTGAACCACTTTTATTCTGTTGACTGGTGAATCTATTCATGGAGATATATACCTCCATGATCAATTTGACATGGCTGTGTCATGACAGTTTGCCTGGATCAACATTCATGTGTAGTTATTGGTACTAAATAGTTTGCTTATGGTGAAGGAAACCTAATGTTTTGGTAAACTTGGTGCACTAGATTTCTCTTCTTTGTATTGTTATGTATTGATAAGCAATCCTTTGACTCGCTTGACACATAAACTGATCTGAACATGAAATAAGTACAATCATTTAGGTGTCAAAATCAAACAATTTGAGTATTAGTGGATATCCATGGCAACAAGCTAGTGCTTGTATTCAGTTGACATTATATGAAATAATGGAGATTAGGTAGTCATGTAAGCCTGTAGGCCTATTCACACTTGTCCCATGTTACTTGGATATTTTTCTTATTCCTGTCATTTGTTCCATGTGCAGATACTTTCCGATGAAGAGATTGGAACCGTAAGTTTGGATTGTTTCTGGTCTTTTAGAGTTTGGGGTTCTGGTTCAAGCTTTGGCTTATCATCATCTGCTTAAAGGCCGAGTATCTCAGGTCACACCAGGCCGGCACTAATGCGGTGTGCACAGTTCCTGGACAGAGGGCAGTTCTGTGATGTATCAGAAAATATGTACAAATGTTGTAGAAAGTGTTTGAGCACTTGCTTTGAATGCGATCTGCAGGGGAACTGTGTAACTTTATAAGTGCCGGCCCCTCTCATGACACTTCTCCTTTACTGTTCCACAGATTTTCATATTTCCATGGCATTTCCATTTTGTACAATTTGAATTAAATTTTCTTCTTGATTTATAAAGTTTTGATCTTTGAGGTGACGGTGTCTATTTTCTTCTGTGGTATTTCTAAAATGTTGTGATCCCAAGGAGGACAGCCTACCTGGAAGTGGCCAAGGAGTTTGTGTTTAGAGAGCTGCACCACATGTTCATTTAGTTTCAATGATCTCCTCTTGAAAAAAGTAATGTTAAATTTGACCATAACTGTATTTACATTTGGTCTAGACTGTAGTTAGAAGTTTGCATACAATACTCATTAGATTTTATTGTTTACTTAACACTAGAAATCATCCTGTAATCAACAGGTTTCGTAATATTAACATACCTTCCCATTAAAACCTGCCTATCTTTATAAATATTCATTTTTCGTTTCATAATATCGTTTCAGATTCCATGAAACGTACGATGGTATATACACACGACGTCGAAGCTTTGAACTTTCCAAGAAACCTGGGGTCCACCCCTCGTGTCGGCGGACCCCGCTTAGTAGTGTGGCAGAGCCCCCTACTGGCTTTCTCCGACCTTGTCATACTGCTCCGTCACTTAATATTCCAGGTACCGTAATCAAGAAATTTTCATCTCTGGCATTTTATGTTTTTGTGCTTATGGCAATTTGCAGTCAAACCCAAAAAATTAAGCAACTCTCAAAATCCAACTTGTTGTTTTGCTGTCACGGGTCATATATTATCAGCTGAGTGTCAGGCTGTCTAGCCTCTAGTTCATGGTCTCCCTTCATTCTTTCAGGCAGTAAATCCCCCGCTCATTCCGCCTCTAGTGAATCCATTCCTACTGCTGTGCTCCACCAAGACCTGGAACAAACAAAAGAAAACATTAGTCGCCTTGACAACCAAGTTGCGACCTTGACCAATGATATTGGTTCATTGACAACGGACGTTAAAACGATGTTGAAATTACTAAATGGATTAGCTGGGAATAGTCCGCATTTGGAGTCACCGAGTACATCGCAGAGTTCTCCGCATAGTACGCCGCCTAGTGACGCAGGAAGTGAGAGACCATCGTTCTTCTTCGGACCTTGTTTGGATGCTGAGGTGAGCTGTGGCACCGGCGCGATAACTAAAAAAGCACAATCGCCTCAACGGCAGGCATCAGGAAAATCTCGTACAAAGTTAGAGAAAATGAACAGCGCCCCCTTGCCAAGTATGAGTGGAAATCCTCCGCATAATGACTTGTTGTTGAGTCATGAGAAGTGTACCGCACCACGATCTGCAACCGACTCTGCCTTGTTCAAAGCGATTAACCCCTTGAGTGTTAAGGACACTCCTCTGAGCCGAGGTGCGAGTGGAGATTCGACTTCCTTGGCAACACCGTTGTCACTGTTTGAAGTTGAGACTTCTCCACCGAGTACAAACTCTACAAGTACAGGTATCGTGTCTCCTGATGCACCCACTTCGGCGTCATCAGGAAATGCTAACACTGGGAATTCCCGGTTTAGTTTCTTTCCGCGGCGATTTAGCAATCGGCGGCGGAGTTCGCAAACGTCAACTCAAGGTACGGACGTCGAGGCACCGGCGAATTTACAATCTTCTGAGCTGTGATTGGTTGCTCATATGTTATGGTAATGAGGTGTTTTAGTTGCACAATTCTTTTAACAACGCATTTAAAGGGACAATGGTCTGTCATTATCTATCATGTAAAGGGATCGAGACAATGTTCTGTCATTATCTATTATTTAAAGGGACAATGGTCGGTCGTTATCTATCATTTAAAGGGACAATGGTCTGTCTATATCATCGGAGAGCTGGTTACCACCAATAATATTGCATAACTTGAAACTCAAGTTTCAGATTGGTGAAATTGCTACATATGGTCACTCTGTGTGTATGGTAGTATACTACAGTACTGATCAAAAAAATATCCTGCTTGCCCATAACAAAATAATCTACAAATGCACTCAATTGGGTTGGAGGTATGTATTGAAAGTGTTCACAAGCATCTATATCAGAAATGTGCTTTGCACACGGTTGTTTAAATTTAAGTGGGATATTTCTTCTGATCAGTACTGGACTTTGTAAATAGGTTTAAATCATGACAAAATTCCCATTCCGGCCTTCAGATTTTTCATGAAACTTAAGGAGTCAAAATGTACCAATATTTTTTGAATTTTTTTGTGATATCTGCTTAGAATTCCAAAGTGTTTGCTAATTTTAGATGATTTGCAAATACTCAATGGTAGTAAAAATGACGGTTGGTCCTCAATGTCTTGGAAGGGACATGGTGTAACACTGTGCTGCTCAGTTAATGTTATTTTCATGTGGGCAATGTTCAGTGTTGGAAGTGGGGCTAGGTTCAGTGTTGGGAGTTGGGCTCTCAGTGTTCAGTGTTGGGAGTTGGGCAATGTGCAGTGTGCTCTAATGTACAGTTTTATATCTTCCCATTGCATTTACCATGTTTTTTGTTCGATCTCTTCATATATACCATAGATTTACAATCAGTTCTCGAATCATGTGCAATATGAGTGAATCTCTAGTCAAATAGGTCATTAAAGGAAGATTATATCCACGGGGAGTTGCATCTCTCTGCAGAGGGTCTGAAAGGGGCGCCTATAAGTCTACCGCTAACCCTGTGCTTGTCTCTTGTTTATGTACATTTTCTGATGCATCCAAAGCCTAGTTTCTGTACAGGAATGCTTCAGACCAGACTGGTGGTGGGCAGGCATTATCTAAGGACACGCCTCATTAAATCAGTTCTGAAGTACATGTATATGACTTGCTTGAGTCTGGTGTTGGGTCAATTATAGTCCAAGCTATTATAAGGTGTCAAGATGTTACAGACTAGGGGTACTATGTATTCATTCATTCTTCTTTTTAAATACAATCAAAGCTTGGCATTTTGGTTTTTGATTTACTATTTATATGGAAAATGTAATATATTGGCAAGAAAATGCATAAATATTTGTGTTTAGCGAAAGGTGTACATGTTTCATTTCTCTGTGTACATTCTGTGTATAATATGAAGTGTGTACAGAGCCCATGCTTCTCTCTGTGTATATATTGGACATATACAAGGAAGATTTTTTATTTTTCAATATTTTGTACATATGAGCTAAGCTAAATATATTGGCAAATCTATATATATACATATGACATATGACATATGACATATGACATATGACATATGACATATGACATAATTCTTAAAATTCTCAATAGGAAATCTTTGTTTAAAAACAAGGTTCTAAATGTGAATTGTGATTTTAGTTTAGTGTATATATCTCAGTCATTTTACCACTATTCATGAGATAGGAAACTGTACAGGTGATTTATATGTAAATTCGGATGATTTATGTTAATTCTGTAATTATTTATATGTAAATCATGTTAACATACAGTGTGCGCTCTGTTAAATGAGTTATGGGCCATCCTATTTCATAATCATGATCCGTAAAACCAAAGTGGTTACTTGCTATAACTGTTGAAAGGTAAAAAGGCCCAAGCTCACATAACTATAAACAGTAGAAACAGCTTCATGTCAAGATATTGGGAACTTTCAGTCAAACTATCATTAATGCAACTTTCAATACATGTCTTATACTCCCCCTCCTCGACCAAAATGAGTACTGGCAAAGTCATGGTCGCTGAAAATACTATGGTATTGTATGGTTGATGCCACACTTTACATGTCACAGTGTTTAAAATACTTTTGCTATTGTAAGGTGTGTGAATTCATGTCAGTATTATTACACGGATTATTGTAACTCAGGTGTCTCAAAAATATATATCTCTGTTTTCAAAATATTTGTCTCTGGCAAATATTCAGATTAAAGCTTAATTCACAAGTAGCAAAAGTATTCTAGCACCAGGAGAGTTGAGACAGGTAATGTCAACATGGGGGCAAGCTAGACCCTGCCATTGTTCTCCATTCACAATTGAGTCTCTTTTCCTAATCTGATCAGTGCCCTTCGTGGTGTGACATATGATTGTGGGAAAACAAAATGGCTGACATTATTATGGGGTCAGCCCACTGTGGCAAGTAACAGGATTGTGGTTGGTTAAAAGCTAAACAGCTTGTTGATTGTGTCGAGAGAAGTGCCTGTTGATGGGAGGCCCGGGGAATGTTAGGTTGTTCCGATATGGAATATGATATTCGTACATTGCTCACTATTTTTGCATTTATCTTTGTTTTATCGAATTTCTTTATAAGAAACTTGATGTATTTATGATTCTTTGTTAATAGCTTTCCATTCCTCCGCTTGATGGTCAGGAACCATGTGTTGTGTATGGTGTCTTGAGACTGTTTCCACATTGCCAAATGTCACGCTTGTGTGGGGTGATTCACTCGCAACCCTGAAGACCCATGCTAGGAAAATCCCAGGTTTGCAAGTGGTTATTGGGGTGCTGAAGGCTGTGACACCAAGCATACCAGCAGAGGTATTGGGAGCCTCGTTTTTGCCACGGGTTGTATACACCCAATTTGATATCTTAGTTCAAAATGGCATGGGTCACGTTCCAGAACAAATCAACCAGCATGAGTACCCAGGGTATTGATGTGTTTCATCCCCCACAGTTTAAAGATTTGAATTACATACATGTCGAGCAAGTTGACTTGTAAAATCACTCAATTTGACATGGTTTATATTTTTACCCATTTCGTGATGTTGCTATGATCACTAAAGTTTGTAAACCCTTGAATAAGAACCAAGTTCTTTGATGGTATTCTGTCACAAACCAACCTTCTCAATGCCAATGCCTAAACTTTGGACTGTAGTTAAGACACACTATGACAAAAATGCCGAATACATTGCAGCTAAAATAGGTGATTTTACAGTACTTGAAGTTCAGGGTAATAGTTACTGTGTTGACACTATTGAGCTTGTTGTGGTGGGTCTGTTACACATAGGCCTATTACATGTTAATCGATGTGCAGGCCCCTTGTGCAAGCCCCCCCCCCTCAACCTGGTTTATAGCACCAACACAGCAGTGTCTTCAGTGTGAACTGTGAATTCTTGTCAAACGCAGACTTAAACCATAAAAATGTCACCTGTAATGGTTTAACCATTAAACTAAAGCAGCAAGTGCAGTCTAAATCATGTCACCGATCGTAAATTAGCCGGTTGCAAACATGTCACAGTTCACAATCTAGGCTTCATCTCGTATCAAGGTTATGGTATCTTCAGCCTGTTGTTCTCATGTTCCTCCATGTTTATTCCCATCTTATTACATTGTATTTCTACACAATATTATCAAATCAACTGTTTTTATCCAAAATAAAACTTGTAAGGAGACAAACATGTGTTTATCCTCAATCAACGTCAATGAAGTGTGATTATGATTTTGAAAGATTTGGGAGTTTAATCCCACCGCCAGCTGTCCTCACTGTCGTCGTCCAAGATGGAACTCCAAAGTCATCATGACAATGCTCTTTTCAATCTCAATCTCAATCCTCGGCCCATCCTCATTGCTGAAGCCCCCTATTCAATGTCAATATCATTGTTTTGACAACTTTGCCTGAACTCACCTCACAACTGAGGCCCAACTTCCAAGTGGGTTGATGATGTATTAGCTGTTCCCTCTCATCAAGTCTGTCAACGATGATCATGTGGGCTAAAGGGACTGGATTTGGAGAAAAGACGCGACAAAAAGACATCATTTCAACTACCGGTAAAATATTTTATTTCATCCCTTCAAAGAGCAAAACCTTGAACGTATTTAGTGAGACATCAATCAAGTGAGATGGCTATTTGGTGGATGGATGCCCCAGACACGCTGCACAGAAAACCCTTAACGAGAGAAGTGTCTTGAACATCATCACAACATCTATTAGTTCCTCTGCATGCCCTTTTTCACAGTTTATACACAAGAGTTCAATTCAATAGTATCAAAAGTTCATCCACTTCGTTTAGAGTTTTTTATTTCTTGAGACTTCGTTAGTTCCTTCATCGACTGAATGGTGGCGTTTCATCCACAATTTCTTTCGGCAGGAAGTGATTGAGTTTATTAACCATCCAATCATCGGCGACGCCCTTGGTGAATTCACGGATGAATCTGAAAGAATAAGAACCTGTTATTCCTGTAAACAGGTCAAGATGCCTGTGGAGAGCATCAATAGTCTCTTCCAGACACTCGGACACAATGTACTAATTAGATGAGTCTACCGAGGACTATATTTAGATCAGAGTGAATATTTGATCCAGTTATTCCAGAGGTGAACAACATCATGCATATTAACCATAGCTGTGATGATATGTAAATGGAGATGACAACAGAGCAGTTAGATAGGTCATCAAAGCTACACATGGAGATGACTAAGATGATTAAGGAATTTCGCGGATTGTTGAAGACAGAGCTGTTTAGTCAGGTGTGATCTTTTTATCTGTAAAGCGCCCGTGAACAAGCATTTTGCTTGAAACGGGCGCTATAGAAATATGGTATTTACATTACATTACATTACATGACTTAAATATTTAAGACTGCAAGAGAAAACAAAGAACATGTGAAATTGAGCAAAATCAACTGATAATTTCACCGAGGAATCGTTCCACGTAACATGTTTTGAACTTCTTGCCATCCTATATTGGAGATGTACCTACCTATAGTTACAGATGTATAACTTATCTGCGTTCTCTGCCACATATTTCTGTATCGCCCAAGGATCTCTCTTCCTCACCTCTGCAAGTCCCACGCACCCCTGGAACACGGTCGTTATCTCGACAAAACGTTTTTCTGCAAAAAAAAAATTGAGCAAGCTCAGAGGTATAGTTTGTGATTACATCTTGTATTGTACACCATGGCCACCCCAGTTTACAGGCTCTTCTCCCTATTATTTCCTTTATCCTCAGAAAGGATGCGATGCCTTGACTTGACCTCTATGGACAGGTCTGGGAGTCAGCAACCAAAACGTTTTAGACGTTCAGGTAGTGGTTGTACGCGAGTTAACAGTTGATGAGAAGGAGTAAAAATGGCGACAAGTGTCTGTGGTCAAGAAGCATTATATGCCGAGTAATACTCAATTGTCCTCTGACGCAACACGGATCATACCTGTCATATCATCAAAGATCATGCCGATTTCATAAATGTAACGAAAAAAGATGTCTTCTGGATCAACCTTGATAATCTGTCTCTGCGATACATTGAGGTCAGCATAGTGGACCTGGGCATCACCTATAGCCTGGAAGAAGATGAGAAACAACATTTCATTGTCAGGTAAATATTCTCCTGGGCTTCTCTGTCATCCAATTACCAGTACAATTAAGAATTACATACCTCGTCAGCAACCACATCAAGTTCCCGGAGATTTTGGAAATCCCCACCAGCAACCAAATCCGAGACAACGAACACTGCCTGAAAAAACAAGAGGTTGAAAGGCTTTGGATATGGCTAGTGACTTTCACTCAGTCTTAAGGTTATTTCCTGTTCTGGAGCATTGTTTATTGTTGTTTAATTATCTTTCGACTGTCAAGTTTGGATATGTCTTGGCCTGCTGAAACCATACCAAAGTTGTCCCTTCAACCTAGGCGTGGCATTTTCCAAATGAATTACAAGGGATTTGCTCAGGATGTTCGACATCAGTTTTCCATACCCACCTGCTCAGCACCATCAAGAAATCCCTTTGTTGAATAACTCTCATCCATGTATCCTCTGATTAAAAATGTCAGGAACCAATTCTTTAAGGTCTTCAAAACACTCGGCCATATTATGACAGGCCATCCAGACAGTCGAAGAGCGGCTGGCTTCTCCCTCCATGGAGGTTCATAATCAGGATCATCAGGGTCCTGGGGTGTTTTGTTGTCTCTAAAATATCTAGCACTTGTGTGAAAGTTTCTAGAAACTCTATAAGCCCCGTTTTGACTTTGCAACTTTCTTGAATATTCCAAAAACAGATTATTGCTGCAGGAATTAGCGTAGAGTAGTTTCCTAAAGTTCACGTTTCCTCCTAGGGCACTGCAAGGCAGACTGCATTGACTGGTTTCACTTTCAGCAGCAGAGGTTATGTGTGTACACACCGGACGCACTTGATGTACATTTTCACTACAGAAATTATTCAAGGAAGGATCGACCAAATATTGACTTGTCTTAAATTCTGAACGTGTTTTGTGTGGACAACCCGATAAAATCTTTGAAAAGTATCTAATGTTTCTATACATCAAATTTGAGCGTTGTACAAAGAGGCATTTATGCATATTTTTAATGAAATTAGTCAAATTTTGCGAGGAAAATTGCGTAATGGGCGCAGCCATTTTGACGCTCTTTAGCGTGCTGGGGGTTGAGGAGGTCTGAATAATCCACGGGTAGCCAGTCCTTTCGCTCCATGACTTTTCGCCCCCAGCCGTCCCCAAGATGTCAGCGCCCATTGGTGAAATTTCGATCGTCGAAAATTGCACAAAAGACGAATTTTTGACCAATCTATACCCTAAAGTACGGAATCAAGAGAGCTTTTTCTTTAAATACAACATTATCTTCAGTTTACTTTCACCTAATCTTCTATTTATTGCCTCTAAATCGTCAAAAACCATTTTAATTGTTGGTTATATAGGCTTGTATACAGGACAGGGTGTCCCGTAAAAATGTGCACATTTTCTTATTTTTTTTGATTTCCTGCTTTGAATCGATTCTAGACTGCTCTGGCCGATCACTTGTTTTTCATTAGTCAAATTCATGGGTCATTCATTGTTAACTTGCCTTTCCACAGAAGAGCAATGATTCGAAATAAAGGTTCTCAGTCTCTGAGCGATAGATCTTCACAGTCAAAGACGACAGACATGGCTTCAGGGCATTGTTTGACAGCCATTTTGCGGCATATTTTACTTAACATTTTCAAAGATATATCTGCCTTTAAATTCCAGCGCAAACCTGTGATATTGAGAGGCTTGGACATCGGACCATGCAAAGACAAGTGGACTGTTGATTATCTCAGTTCAAAAGGAGGAAATAAGGAGGTGAAGCTTCATGTCGCCCCATGTGCTCAAATGGACTTCATCCACAAGAACTTTGCCTATCGGTCACTGCCATTTGATGAGTTCATACAGAGAGCATCTCAGGATGTGAAAGCTGGATACTTCTTTCAAAAGGTAACAACTGGTTTACTTTTGCCTTCCATTGTATGGTCACATCACGTCTCAAATCAGACTCTCTGACTTCAACGGGACATATGGGCAAGATGTGCGTCCCTTAAAGAAAATATGTGGGGATCAAGCGAGGTCAAGGTCGGGAAGACAGACAGACTTATAGGGGCAATAATCTGTTCTGGAGAGACTGAACACTTGGAGGGTGGGCAGTGGCTGGTACTCTCAAGAACTTATTCAATGCCTTGGCCAGTTGATTGAAACTGCTGGCACCTAATGTCCTTTCTCAGACCACAGACTATGTCTCATTTTTTCAGGATGAGAGATACTACCTTCGGTCACTGGGAGATGACCCAAGGAAAAGTGTGGCAGACATCCGTGAACAGTTTCCAGAGATTGCAGACGACTTGAAAATTCCTGAGTTCTTTGACCAGGAAAAGTTCTTCTCAAGCGTGTTCCGGATTGGATCTGCTGGAGTTCAGCTGTGGACTCATTATGATGTGAGTTGAGTCTATTGTTTTTGCTTGAGAAACCTAGGCTTCATTTTGAGTGTTGTTTTGTCAAAATTTGAAGTTTGTTTTATGTCAGCAGTTCAGTTACAGCCCTAGTATCTCTGCAGGTTATGGACAACATCCTTATACAAGTCAAGGGAAGAAAACGAGCTGTCCTCTATGCCCCGAGTGATGCTCTCTACATGCATCTGAATGGTGAGTTGAATGTAGCCCTGTCAGACACCTCTTCTTAATGTTGAATTCAAGTCAACTTACTGCCAATCATTTCATCAAATGATGTGTATTATTGCCAGCAGCACTATCCAGGCTTGAACGAGGGAAGTCTCAAAGCCAGGTGGAATGACTGTATAACAAGGTATATGATCACAATCAGTTATTTCACAACAGTCACAGCCAGGCCACCTGATGTGTGAGGGACACTCTGACTGTTGCAGCAAGGGCGAGGCCACCGTAGCCAAAATACAATCGATAAGTGCACTGTTGAAGGCAGCAGCTCCAACTCTCATATCTGAGCTTTATGTTCTTATACTGGTAGTTTTATGTTAAAATTTACTATGTTGATTTCAGGGGATAAATCTGAAGTCCTGGACATAGACAACCCTGACTTCACAAAATATCCCGACTTCCTAAAAGCGAGGCGATACGAATGTTACCTTGAACCAGGGGATGTCCTCTTCATACCAGCTCTGTGGTTCCATAACATCATCGCTCTCGAATTTAGTGTTGCTGTCAATGTTTTCTGGAAACACCTTGACAACAGTTGCTACGACAACAAGGACACATACGGAAACAAGGACCCTTTAGCAGCGGGCAGAGCATTTCAGATTTTAGATCGTGCTTTAAAAACATTGGATGAACTACCAGAGGAATATTGTGACTTCTATGCTCGTCGATTGGTTGCTAGGATACAAAATAAATCATTTTTGAATTCTTAACATCTGTTTGTTTTATTTATGAGCTCTCTTCAGGGTAAGGGGCCATCCATGAAGTATTTTGCCATCGTAAAATCAACGATTACAAAGAAATCAGCCAAGATACATTTTATATTGCACAATTAGTATCATTTATTTACAATTCCAAGTACAAACTTGATTTAGATACTATACACAAGACCAAGAATGAGCAGGGAAGGTGAAGTGACTTGCTTGGGAGGGTGTTGCTTAGTTGTCTCTTTGAGAAGCTGTGTTCTGTGTGACACCAACAATGGCTCTTCCCAACACTTCAGCAAGGGCCATTGTCGGTATGCAATACAAATAATACCAGAAGACGACGGGCAGAATTCATCAAGGTTGATTAGCTCACACATGCTGACAGTCTACCAATTGGTGAAATGGCATTTTCAAAGGCTTATCACCCTTCATGAATGATGCCCTATGTGAATGAAGATCATTGTGTGAATATCATCTTCACACACCAAGGATGATTCCCCAACTCAATGCGGTTCATGTTTCAAGCAAAACATGACACCACATTTGATACATCAATCCTTGATCGGTCAAGATTTGAAATGAATTACACATACGACTCGTTATTTCATCCAATATAAATAGCGTAGCTTAGATACTGGCAGCGTGCTCATCATTGCCTACACTTTAACAAGCACCGCAACGGTGTAAACTATCAGAAAGACAAGTCTTCACATCTATAATCCATTAATACATCCTCAATGATCCCACAAAGTGACCAATCTGCACATTTTCTGACTTTGAGAAAGTACAAGGTTTTCCCACCTATATTGTTACTCAAAGGATTATAGCGATAATCAGCGCCATCTTTTTAGAAGCACTTGAAGCTCTGTGCTTTGGTATTTTCTAAATCTTCAAGTCACTTCCAGGCAGATTAGTCACTGTGAAATCAGCAATGATCTGACTCCATATTCTTCCAATTGTTTGTTTGTTCTTCTGGTCACAATAATAAACATAATCATCTCCAAAATACAACTATACACAGTTGACATTCTACTACTTAAATAATACAAACCTATGTACAAACTAAATGTTCAAGAAAATTGCGCTCGAGTTGCAAAAATAGTGAAACCTTGAGCAGGTCAAGTTAATCTGCTGGTTATAATGTCTCAGAATGAAAGGTGGCAAAGTTTCTTTTGGGTGGGGGATCGCTACTGTTCCAGTTTGGGGTCCTTTTGAAGAAGAAACAATTGAGACTCATTCTACCAAATTAAGACTCAATCGAAAGTTTCAGACATGATTTCCATGACTTTCATTATAAAGTTAAGACACTGAAAGATTAAATACTGAATCCAAAGAGTTGTTTACATTCATTCCTTGCATAATCCTAACATCAGCAAGACAACACTTGACTAACGATAAACACAACAAGCGCCATCTATGAGAAGTTATGGTAAAAAATTCATTGAAAACACAACGTATTAGCAAAAATCTAATACTGACCATTATCTGTCCATACAAAATTACAAAACCCAGGGAACCTTCTCGAAAAAAAGGTTTCTATCTTTCATAACGCTAATCTCTGCATAAACAAAGCTCTATAAAGTGACTTGCGCTACAAGAAGGAAGCAACGCGTGGTGCTAACTAAGAATTTTGTCTAGACTCTGTTAGGCATAACAGGAGGCTGCTGTTCTGACTCTGGTAATCCCCACTTTATCATGACTTTCTACTGACCATGTCATCATAACTAGAAAGAAACTCAGCTCACTCCACAGGGTGTGATATATGGTGTATTCCCTTGCTGATCTACAGTGTCTGCAGCCCACGCACAGGTATATCAAGCCTCACCCCAGGGGGTTTTATACGGGTATTGAACAAATGTACTTGAGAGTGACCACAACATGTTTTATAGTCTTACAAAATACCTAAAGTGTAGTATTGGACACTGATGCTAAAAACATACAAAATCACCAGTTAATGGAGATTCAGGCACAAGTCCACAGTGGTGAGCACTTACTGGCCGTTTGGTGCTTATCAAATATTTAAGTGCAAAACTTCATGGGAATGAATAAGGCTAGATATTGACTGTTTCAGCGTACTGACTGAACTATCATTGTCCTATTTCATTCCTACAAATGCTCTGCTTCATATGACCAAGCTTTCCTGTCATCCCAATCCTGACCTACATACCTACGTGGCACAAATAACTTACTCTACATCATCACAATTAGAAATATTCAACTCAGATCTCGAAGCTAAAAACTGGGATGCGATCTGGAACAACAGTCAAAATATACACCCTTGCTTTCCTTGATGGACTCATCATGCATGAACTTGAAGAGTCTAAAGATGACAAGTGTCACCATGTCTAGGACGCATCTGTTGCGACTAAACCTAGTGAGATGACCATTGATTAGAAAGCTTACAGTGAGAACTTTCTGACAGGACCATTAAGGTAACTTACAGATTGTTTTAAAGTTGGCTGTGGTCTCTTGACTGTTGTTCCAGTCAGCACCATGCATGCCTGGGAACCAGAATAAGAAGCTGAAAATAATGACATATACAGACTATGTACAGTATTCTATTTACATCTGGTGGTGAGGTTGATGTCTGCTTCCATACTGTATGGATCATATAGACTTACTCCAAATTTGCTAAGGAAGAGGCGGCCAACAGTGAAACGGTTCAATCTGTACACCATCATTACAATATGACAAGCAGACATGAATCACTTTTATCATTATTTTTATCCAACATTTACACCCCAAGTTTCTGGAATGGACTCTTCTGTTGCTTTAACTGGAAGAGTCTATACAGAGACGTGGGGGAGGGCAACTTAACTACAGCCCCAGTTTCTAGAATGGACTCTTCCAATACATTAACTGGAAGAATCAACATAGGGAAATGGGGGTGTTAAGCGTTGCCACCTTGAGAGTCTTGACAGCACAGAATGTTTCTAGTCTACATGTTGTACGCGACATAAATCGGGTCGAGTTGATCTGCGAGGAATCCGTCACGTAGATGCATCCTCTGCTTCTCACCGCGGGAATTTATAGGCACGACTCCAGGATCAACAACAACAACGACACCGACGACTAACTGATTATCCTCCAAGACGGCATTGGTCACGAGAGGCACAAGATCTAGAGCCTCATTTTCGTTTCCGTCCAGCTCGACGACAACAACAAGTAGATTGGTCCAGGTAAAGACAGCACTGAAATGGAGAATGCTCGCAGAATGACAAACGTGTCCAGAATGACGAACGCGTCCAGAATGACGAACGCGTCCAGAATGACGAACGCGTCCAGAATGATGATGTCATGTCTATTTTCATTCACAGATGAGAAAGAAAAAGAGATTCTGTGAAACTTAGCCTGATGTTTGAAAAGTACAGACTCACTCATTCCTTGTTAGGTGTCGATAGCGTGGTGTCATATTGTCAACAGGTATTGAATATGAAGTGATCAGCTGGACATGTTGAACAAGGCTCCTAACATTGTTGACCATGAAAGAGCCACTGAGTGCCCTCTCGTGTGATAACAGTGATCAAGTCAAGAGAGAAATACAAGTTTACTTACCATTCACAGATTTTCCTATGACATCTAAGCACACTATTTTCAATATCGATCGGATGAAAGCGCATGTTACGTAACATGACTGTTTCATCAAGAGCACCAACAACAAACATGGCATCGTGACGTTCTGAAAGAAAACACGCTCATCATTATCTGGATGGTTGACTGGAACAGGTGGGAAAGAGATTGAGAGCACCAACAACAAACATGGCATCGTGACGTTCTGAAAGAAAACACGCTCATCATTATCTGGAAGGTTGACTGGTACAGGTGGGAAAGTGATTGAGAGCTTCTGCCAGGTCCAAGAGAAAGGCCGAGCTTTTACAGCATCTAACAGAGACCAGGTCTGTCGCAAAGGACATCAGGACAACTGCTATTTTATTCTAGGTCTCCCCCAAACATTTCATAGGATGCCTTAATCAGCTCGGGTGACTTACCTCCGTCTGACTGAGTGAGTTCAGTTCGGCGTATGAATCCAAGGAATCCTGTGCGGGCATAAGACCCATGTATATCACCAGTCGCAAGGCGGGCATTGAAATGATCAGCATGGAGTGATTCCTCCCCATATATCGTGAAGTAACCTGAGGCATTGTGTGGACAAGCCACCCAGATCTGGAAACAACAAACAACATATGCAATGGGGACTATTTTCAGAAAATTTCCAAAGTTTTATCATCTCACATTCAAAAATCTTATCAATCTGCAAATGGTACCATCTGAAAATAACAAACATGAGCTTTGAAACAAATGGTCATATCAAGAGGTTTTGATATGTTTGGCATGAGATTGAAACGATAGCTTACCTCTCCGAGATGAGAATCAGCGCACTGTCCCTTGGTTTCTGGGTTGGCTATGATAACCTTGACCCCAGGCAACAGCTTGCCCGACTCCATCAGACACATACTGTTAGGACTGCCCTTCTCCACGAGAGCCACGCGATCATTACGCAACGCTCGCATGTCCACGTAGACGGAGGTCGTATCTGGACTTGAGGCACCCTGGAGAGAGGAACAACATGCTTTATAACATCTCTCCATCACATAAGTTTTTGAAATGTGAACTTCAACCACTGACCCGCATAGCCAGGTTGGCACTAACATGTCAGTGCCCAGCGTGCAAGCCAAAATGACTAGATGCAGAGACCCAATCGGATCATGTGCCAATAGTGACATCTTGATCTATCCTCATGGATTCAAAACACTAACTCCTCAGGTAGAACAAGACCTACTTTATACAAGGCTGTAACTTACCTGTAAACATATGCCAACGTTCACTCTACAACCAAAGCTTGTGCTGACAGCCCGAGGCGACAATCCAAGACTTGAGAAGAGTTTAGAGAAACTAGATGTCAACGCTATCCGCGGCCGTTCTTCTGCAATCACGACCAGCGTTCGCACGCATGACAGGTTGACGCCTTTCTGTTTGAGCGCGAGGGCAGAAGTGCCTAGGCCCTTACTACACAACTCCATCACACCATAGGAACAAAACGTATCACGAACTGCAAAGAAAAGGTGAATTGTAGGTAACCAGAACCCATGTCCAGGCCATCAAAGGCAGTCTATGCTTTCTCAGGCCACAATCAGTGTAGAGACCTATAATCAGGACCCATGTCCATGCCACAAGTGTAGAGCAAGCAAACACCGATACTGAAGAAGTCAAAAGCATTAGATGTGGCCAAAACTGAGTAATAAATTTCTGTTGTGTTCTTACCTTTGTGCTGACTGACCGTCGTTAACCAGGCTGCTGGGTTCGCCTCAACCTCACTGGGTGGAATTAGTATGGAATGATGACCTGAATAGATACTGCTTAAGCACCATAGTACAAAGCCTAGGCCGCAGTACGGGTCTAGGCAGAGAGCGACATCACGCGAGGGGTAGAGCTCACACTGTAGCTTCTGGGACCGACACAGGGCAGAGGTGGCAGCGTGTGACATCTGGAAGAGAGACAGAATGACATGTGTTAATGGAAGGCTTTCTTGACACTACCCAACTAGTCGTGCCGAGTGGGACCAGTGCCCTTGTTACCCGTCCAGCATTGCTACAGTCGGTGTCACAGCTGTCTTGAATGATTCCAACCCTTGAAACACTCATAAATGATGAAGAGTTTATACCTTCACGCCAGCTAACATGCCAGTCGTTGACACGCTGAAGTCAAGATAGCAGAGCATCTCTGGTGTGGGTGCGCGGTAGATGCCTGTCAGCTTCTTCTTCGATGTGTCGTCTGTGTCCAGAACCGTCGGCCAGGTCTTCGCATCAACGATAGCAGAAGCCTCCTGCAACACAACATTACCAAATGAGATAAGAAGTCATTTTTGATTGCGTGGCATAGAACATGTTTGATCTCTACAGCAATGATCGTATCTCAGCCAGCCAAAATGCAAACCGCCACCTGAAGAATCTGTCAAAACTTACTTTTGATTTGAGTAGTTTGATTGTTGCCGCGTTGGTCAAAATGGCTACCGACTTGCTCACTTCCACAACCATCCTCGCTGTGGGTAGGGTTGTCGAGATATTCTGCGGGTGGGGCGGTCGTACCGTCACAGGTACACATCCGACGTAGAGGCAGCCATAGAAGGCAGCGATTAAGTCCAATCCGGGTGAGAAGATCAGCGCGACGTGGTCACCTGTGTTCAGTTTGCCTTTCTCTAGTAGAAGGCAGCCGATACGCTCAGCCTTCTTGTGGAGTTGGATGCAGGTTAAGGAGGCCCCGACTGCGCCCTGTCAAGAAAAAAAGGTATTTTGTAGAATTCAGTTTCAGAGCAGAGCTAATAAAAGAATTAGATCGATGCTCAAATCAACATGTTTCATTCCTGGTCATAGAGAGGAAGACTCTCGAGGAGTTCTCCACCAGCACCACCTTCAGACATCTTTGGCATGTTCTTCTACCAAATCAAACAAATTCTTTCAGTACAAATCGATTAAATATTGTTCAGACAGTCGCCAGATAAACTTTCATTTATCCACATTCAAATTCAAGCCTCTATTTTTGAGAATATGTGTAAAAAGGCTATCGTCTGCTCAAAATCTGGTAGCGTCTGTTGGCGCTTACCTTTGCATTTATCAACGAAAACAGCATGTGGTCTGACGTGGTCATCGACCGCCATCGTAGAATCTCAGACAGGAATTGATAGCGCTTGGCTCCTTCACTCTCTTCATCCATCACACCGATATCCCGACCCTGTGCATAGGCCAGGCGTGCACCTTGGACTATGTTACCAACCATGACCGCTGATGGGCCGACATCTGTAACAAGAGGAAAACAACAATATGATTTCTTTCAATTACCCAAGTGATGTAAGATCAAAGAGAGTTTTATAACACCAATTATGATGAAGACGATTTCTACTGCGCCAACTGCTGCTGGGCGATACATTATCTGGACATCACACTCGGTGATCTATTTCATTGTTAAGACTGAAGACCCAGCAGCACCAGTGATGAGTCAATCTCTTCCTCAATCAATCCACTCCATTGAAGTGACTGTAGGTTCTTACCCGCCATTTGAAAACTACTCGAGTGTATTTCCCGTGGTTTTGGTAGATTCGTCACACACGTGTGCGGACACATCAGGAGGTTAGCCGGATGTAACGATCCTTCTAAGAACTTCTTCTTGGCCTCGTGGAGATGAATGCCACCTAGTGGCGTCTTGGGTAAATAGTTTGGCGGCACAAGAGCCAGGCAGTAAACGCCCACTTGGTGGATGCTGTCGACGGCTTGGAGAACTCGGCTCATCCATTGAAAACTCTGAAAAGAAGGTACGACTCATTACTGGCCTAGAATCACAATCCCAAACATGAACATGAACCGCACGTGGGTTGCTCAAACTTCGGGACTGGAAGAGAAAACAGTTTGTTTTTTGCAAAGTTTTCATCAACTCACCTCTTCTTCTGAACAATCAGGCCTCTGTTCCGCAATGATTATTATCCTCTCATCCTTCAGTACTCGTACAGAGAACACTGCTATCCGTCCCCGGTAAATGAATTTCATTGGTTCTACAGCGAGTACTGTGGCGATGATGTCATCAGTGTTGTGTCGTCTGCCTCCGACCGTCATCAGACCATCCCGGCTCCCGCAGATGAAGATCAGACCACCCTGGGGGAAAATTAACAAAGAATGAACGAAAAGGCAAGAAAACAATGTCTTCCCAAACATAACAGAGTTAAACTCAAGGGAAGCACAATGGCAAACAGGGACTAAGAAACTGTAACAAAGAACAATAACAACAGAATGAAGTGTCTGTACTCACCGGGCCAAGGAAACCAAGCAGTCCCGTCCTCACAAACGGTTGTTCCGAGATAGGGTTACCCTCTGGCATCAAGGCTTGCACTTTAAACATACTATTGGTGACCCCTTGTAGCCCCCAGTAGCCAGTGCCAGTGTAACCAGAGCTCAGACAGATCTCACCGACCTCGTCAGTCTTGCATAAATATGGCTGGCCGTCTGTCTTCACAACGACAGTCATTGCTGAAAACAAATATAAGTATATTGATAAAGTTATTGTCCACATTCAAAAGTCCGTCACATCAATTCTATTTTGACTGGATAGCCATTCCCGAATGTCAACTATTTGCGTTTCCTACCGTACAACGATGTTATCTAGCAACTGTTATTACTCATTTGAAAGAAAGTTTTGAACAAATTCTTCAAGCGGCAAGTGATTAGTCTTTGTCTTACCTCCGGGCATCACCTGACCACAGTCCTGTAACGTCAATGACGTCAAACTGTTCTCTGAGTCGACGCGGACCACACCGTAGCTGAGGCCTTGCATAGATAGCACTCCACGACCTGTAGCACTCGACCCAGTCTTGCCTGGCCTGCAACAAACATACAAACACTAACAATTACAATCAAACTGAATGAAAAATTGAGTGAACATTTCATGCATGCCCACATGCCTGGGCCCCACATGGCTTGGCCCCACATGGCTGGGCCAACATGGCTGGGCCCCACATGGCTGGGCCCCACATGGCTGGGCCCCACATGGCTGGGCCCAACATGGCTGGGCCCAACATGGCTGGGCCCAACATGGCTGGGCCCCTCATGGCTGGGCCCCACATGGCTGGGCATCTGTTAAGGCGATTGATCTAGTGACCCCATAATAAGCCTGAAGGAGGAGTCCATCAGAAGCTGCTTGGGTGTTTCGATAGTCACAAGATACAAGGAATCCTGATAATACCTCTCAATCAAAGGACTTTACAAGTTGAGTGTGAAGGGTGAAGGAAAACAAGTTACATTCTTAGTTCAGAACCTCAGGCAAGTTACTTTATTGTAATGGGGATCAAGAGCCTCTGGTCTGAAGTTTGTTTTAGAAGACACTGGGAGAGTAAAGCAGACACGAGGCCGGGGTTCAAACACACAACCCTTGGTTTGAGAGCCTAACACTTTAACCAATAGACTACCACAGCACATCTTACCTTCTGACTGAAACCGTCAAACCTTCTGCTGAACTCGCACAAGGACATATTGCCTCTGGTCTCAGACCTTTGTTTTGGAAGACGCTCAAAAACGAATCACAGGATGTTAACGACCCTGAAAAATATAAACGAGATAAATGTTTAAATTATCAGTAGATGAGAAGAGAAGGTCTTGAATAGGATGGATCTCTGGTCGACCTTGGCTGTCTTGTTACTCACTGCTAATCGTTCACTCAAATAAATGTCCAATAAATGTGTGGCGATATTTGAAGTTTTGAAGTTAAAAACCTTTGAAGAACTTTGTAATTCGATGAATGAAAACATGCAGTTTCCCATTTGACATGCACCATGTCAAAACATCAAATCGCTTTTTCAAAAAAAAGTTTATTTTAACGATTGTCATGCCATCCGACTCCCTGCAGCGCCGCCACCAAAGAAAGCAGACAACCAGACAGCTCAATATTCACTCACATGATCTCATATATTGAATCAAGCGACACTTTTACATGTCAGAAAATCACATCTCTGCGTACAATAGCATATACAGCCGAGTATCATTGCAGCTGACACATCTTCTCTAACAGTTAAGAGACCTCTCATGTCAGAGCTGATTTACAACTGTGACAAGAGCTCTCTCGTATCAGAGCAGTCCCAGGGGATAGGGGAATCTGAGATGCACTTATGACAGAATGGGATGCTAACACCATGCCATCAAACCTTATTGCTTCATCTTTATGCCTGCATGCAATCACGCTGCCAAGTATTGTAGTGTTATCCACTATTGGAAGAAAGTGATACAAAACAATTGTATACCATCGTTCAAGAGAGAATTTGAAACAACAACCGTACAGGGTCGTAAACAGTTAACCCCTCATGCCACACGAGCCAGCACCCCCGTGTACCCAACCAGGAACAACAACCAAAGAATCACTCTCTCTGAATACTGTGCAGTTCAACCTAACACCCAGGAATCCAGTATGTAGCAGCATAACCATGCTTGCTGGCTAGAAGCCTCCCTGGGTATAAGGTTAGGTTGGAGCAAGCCATATAAATAAACAGTGCCATCCCTAAAACCAGTCAAATTAAAGAGTCAAGATATCCCATTGTGATTGGGAGTTAACGGTTAGAAACAAAATAGCCATTTAACCTCAACTGAATAGGAATATTCTGATCTAAACAAGGTCTGCAAGACATGGTCTAATAAACTTGGATCAAAGTGCATGGCTCAGGATCTCAACACTTTGACCCAGTAACAAAGCTAAAGTACTTATGACTTATTCAATTGTTGTCAAAGAGTGACAATGCAGTGATAACAATAGAAAATCTTGTTAATCTTGCTCAGCTCTGTGAATCTAACGTTGGCACAATAATCAGTCAAAGAGCAGCCAACTATGACATGTGTATACTTCCAGCCACTGGCAATAGAACATCCTGTATGTATCAACTATGCTGCCCTTTAGGCCATTCTGGGGATACATACAGCAGTCCTTCTCTGCCTCATACAAGCCATGCATTTTACCACCTCTAAGAGTAATCTCATGCATTTCTGAAATCTGACAAAGACCCTTCTTATGACAAGCATGCAGTCATTGCCAGCTCAGCAGGGGTATGGGCTATCCAGCTTTCTCATTGTCACTATGACTACAACACTAGAAAGCCATAGAATTTGTGTCGTGTCAAACTTTTGTTACAATATCGCCAACGTGCCTATCATTTTCCCATCACATGCTTTTGGTGCAGTTAATATAAAGCCAAGCTTGCATGCGTTATCAATATAGGAGACCGAACTGGTTAATGTCAAACTGATAGCAGCGGTCTTGAGAATTCAACTTTCGACTTCCAAATCCGTTCATTCAGTCATCGGCGATTAACTGTGCAAGAGTTGAAGTGTTGAGATCTGAGGACAGCCATTGAAAACGATGAATATGTTTACTCTACCTGGTGGGGCTACTACACTCTTCCCTGAAGGAGGCACGCGGTCGGTTAGCGGTCATTCAAAACATCGTAACAATAATGGGTAGCCCACATTAAAGACAACTTTTTAGATTTGTGACGACAACCTGGGAACAAGACCATCGATAGCCATTTGAACAATCGACAACCGCTCTCCAATCACAATCATCACGTTGTCATGGCTAGGTCGCATGTTGCAGCGATAGGAATCAATCAGAGCGTGCATCACCTAGCCCCGGTACTCTCAGGCAATGTTACCAAGCATGCTAGTATAGTTAGCCCATAGTTCCTCATTCTAGCAGCTAGCATTATATCATGTTTTGTTCATTACTGGTGCAGCAGTACTTTCATGGCTCAACCAATCAAAATATGCCGTGTTCATATCACAGACAGTGAATGTGTTTGATATTTTGCTAACATTCCAGGTTCCAAACATTCTTGACATGATCCCATGCTCCATATATCCTCCAAGGAAACCTGTTGAAGCAGTACTGAAATTCACATACAACAAGAGAAGGGCATGGGCACTTCTGACAAGGCCTACACATGTTATCAATGAGCTGCCAGAGTGACTGAACATGACAAGAAAAGAGGGTTTAGCAACTGTTGAGGGACCTTCAAATCACACTCAATACACCAGATTCAAAAGTCACTCAATATTATATTAGTCTTCCATTCCTTCCCTGACATGTTCAACCACCTTGGCAGCTTGTGGCCAGGCCTAGCCTGATAGTCTTCAGAAGTGCCCATGAGAGAGTCACATCAGTCCCAAATAGACAACATGAAATTTGAAGAAGCTGATGAGGATTTGCTCATCTGAATCACTTACATGGATTAGCACCATCTGCTACCAACAGCATCCTCAGAGAGTGAAAGTTGATGTCCTTGTGGTCTTTCTGGGCGAGGAGGCCCCAGTGCATGTCTCGAGACTTCACCACCGCGATTGAGGCTGTAAACAATAAACAACAGATTAGTACGGCTAACACAAGCAAGACCCATCCCATCCCCAGCCCAGCTGGAGCCCACATGACAGGCACAGTTATAAATCAATATACACGTCCCAAAGCCTCAGTATATTTAAACCTGTTAGGGGTCTCATCAAGAAACTTGGTAACGATCTCTCTCAGCAGGTCAGACTTTCTCAAAGAGGCAGGGTAAATCTGAACAGCATTAGCAAGATGAACATGGGCAGCTTTTCTTACCTTTGAATTTCGTGATCATTTTCATCCAAGAAGCAGGATCTATCTTCATCAATGAGTACGGAATAAATATCACATGCATACCATTGAAGATACTCTGAAATGAAGGAAAGCGATGTATCAGGTAATATCTGATGTTCCTATTGTGAATATAGGCATGAGGACTGATAGCAAACAAAGACTACTTTGGAAGGAGTGAAAAACGTATGGTGAAGTCACCACCTGAACTTACCGTTAACACACCATGCCATAACCCAACGTCCCTCTTGAAATCGAGCACACACACCATGACCTCGCCTTCCGTATAGTTACACGCCACTGTGAGCGTGCGAGAGTGGTTCAGCATGTTGGCACGGGTCACCGTTACCCCCATCACGCTACCATCCTTGCCGGTCGTGTACTGAAAACAGATGGAGATATTGAGATGAGAACTCCTTCAAATCACTTACTCCACCTTTTGAAGGTCAGGTGATTTTCCTTGAAGCTGCTTCTCATCTTTCTTGGTCAGCCGTCAGGCGCTCGAACCACTTCACAACTCTGCCACCCATTTCAGTGCACCTTTCTATAAGTTCTTCCTGGGCCTATCACTCAACATGTCTGCCAACCTCCACATCTAAAACAGACAACTCTAGCACTCACCTCAACATAAGCTGGTGTCTCGTCTGATAGTCTTGGCGGGGGTAACCAGTCTCGTGGCGGTTTACTAAGATGCTCCGTCACAAACCAGTGGAGGCGAGGCCAGCCCTTAAACTGCATCACCTCACCACTCTGGATCCTAGGAAGGCCCTTATAGCATGGCTCAGACGTCAGTGCCACAGAGACACTCAGACTTCCAAGTAAAAATCCTATACCATTGCTGCCAGCATCCTGTAAGGTAGAAACTAAGACATTAGATTCTGAAACACACTCATCACTTTCTTCTAAATGCGTTCATATTTCCATGTATGACAGGTATAAAACTGACGATGTTCAGATAACAAGCCCGACACACTCAATGAAATCTTTCTTCACTCACCCTTTTAGATGTGGGCACTTCCACCGGGACAGGAACTACACCAGCCATGAGACAGCCGTAAAATGAACTAGTAAATGACAGCGGGTCGTTGTTCGGATAGACAAGGGCGACTCGGTCACCAGACTTCACACAAGCATCGCCCTTCATTTTGTTCAGGAGATTGTAGGCGATTTTCTGACTTCGGCTGAGTAATTTTCCTGAAATAAACAAAACGATTGGGTTTGTACCAATAGTAAACCTATTGACATGACCATTCATTGGAAAGTTCTTGATTAGCACTTTCTGATAGTTCCTGTGTTTTGACTCCATAGCTGTATACATACCATAAGTAAGTGTTATAGATGGCTTCCCGTTAGGATCAAGGGCAGTAATGGCTGTAGCTTTATAAGATGCTGATCCATAACGTTGTAAGGCAGACTCGAGATTTCTCGGCAAGCCGGTGGGCACAACTAATTGTTCTCCTAGAGCTGGGGTGATGATGCTACCTTCTGGCTTGGGGGCATTGGGGTCTGGTGGAGGCACTGAAAAGAGACAGATTATTGAGATTTCTGGGGAAGGCACTAGTTCCCCAAGGTTTAACTCTTAGGTGCACTCTACCTCACCAATCTTGGATAATGTGGCCTGGAGATGAGATTGCGTTTACTTACATTGCGTTTCTACGTCTTCCTCATCCAGGAAGAACTCTCTCAGTGGTTTTCTCTTTGGTCGTTTTAATGTATTTAACAGCTGTTGGATCTTGGCCGAAACCTTCCCTGCTCGGATCATCTCTGAAAAAGACAAAGTAAACTCAGTAACGCAATGAATAAATGTAACTTCTCATCGCGTTTTATCAGCATACGACTAAGAGTGCACATCCTGTGCTGCACTTGGCCGTCTTAAACCAAAGGTTCAGTTGAAAGCACCGAGTGGTTGAGCCTCGAATCCACCACCTTCAGAGCACAAGTCAGACACTCTTCCAGCCGTCAATTTCAAATCTAAGTAGATCTTCTTGGGGCAAGAACACCATGAGCCTCCATTCATTCCCAAGAAGCTTACCACTCTCCGTCTGCATGCCTGACATGACCCCAGATGACGTCATCCTCACTGACTGAGCATGCTGGGAACCATAGCGCTGGACACGGTCTGCTTGTTTCCTCAATGTGTTTGTGTTGCTCGTAACGTCAGGTGGCTGGCTCACATGTTGGGCTGAAATGGTGTGGAAAGTGTTTTATAGACTTGTGGGTGGAAAATATCTGAAGAAAAGTTCACATCATTAACCATCTGAAGAATGTTTCTTCAATTTTTTTCAAAAATATTTTGCGAGGTTAAGCAGACAACGTTACTGAAGTTCCCAATGGTAACAACTGGGTTGGACTAGCCAATCTGTAAATTCCTCCATCCCAGACTCCTATTAGAGACAAACACCATTAAGACACTTTACTCTGATTCACCAGCCTTGTTCCAATATAACAGGCTGAGCAGACGACGAATCATTTTACCAAGGAGACGTCACAAACCAACCAACTCACATCTGCGAGTATTCTGCATCACATCGGCGAGGGCACTCCTCGCTTGGTTGCTCGGGCCTTGAAACGAGTCTCTATTGTATCCACCGCCAGTATAACCTGAACTTGTCTGCGCCGTCGGAAGGCTGTCACGTTTATCTCGGTCGCGGGCCTGGTCAACATGGCGGCGTTCATATTGGCGACTGTGTTGTGATGATCGACTTTGGTCCTCCTCGAACACGCTGCTATCGTCATCAGATGACGAGTCTGAACGTGCCGGTTCTGGCGCGCGTGGTCGCGACTGTCCGGCATGCCCATAAACGGCTGATGTACGTTTTGATGGCATCGGCACGACAGGCACTTTCTTGCTGTGCATGGCGAGAGCTTGCATCACAGCTTCTGTGCGGATCTCTGGAAAGGAGAGGCAGATGATTGCATTATTTCAAAGACAGGATATCTGTGCCCCAGTGGATATCTGTGCCCCAGTGGACGTGACACACAAGGATGTTATCGCTGCTGTATCCATTCCAAGACAGACATACTGGGCATCTGCTTCTCTGGCGAGTCAATCTAGGTTTGATCAAGAGTCATGGCTACTCTATCACTCTATCACTCTCAAAGCACAACTGAAATGAAATGGAATGGAATTTCCCGGCCAGAATTGCTTATTTCCTTTGTTACATTTGAGCTTTCCAAGAAATACTTGATAGACAAGTTGACCCGGAAATCAACTGAAATGAAATGAGTTTAATCCATTCTCTGTACTAAAACTAGAGTTCGCCTGTAGAACTGATGGCGTCATACGAGACTCCTACTGCTCCCCATCCCAACATGAAAGCCAAACACTTCGAATGAAATACGATATACCAAGATGAATGTACAGTATGTATTGGATCTACAATCAAGAATGTAACTGTACACATACACAGACACTTAAAGGCCCGAGGTTATAAGGCTGATGGTCCAGTCGTGCTTACTCCAAGGCCAAGCGATCCCCCACCCCACCCTTCAGCGATCAGAAAAGAAAGTCCTACCGTTGCCAGCGTGGAGTATATCCATGTTGTCTGTACCGGACCTACAGTCAAGTATGGGCTTATTCAGGTTATTGTTGCACTCATAGAGAGATAATTAAATTATTAAATCATGCGTTGGTGTGAGTCCTCTCATGTATTTAGGTCCAGGTTCTAGCATGTCTAGACCAGCATGAACTTTTATACGGCCATGCATGGTGTTATTAGGCCAGATATCTTAATTGTTGGGTTCCGACCATGCGTGCCGAAACACACAGATTAGATTGATACCATGAATCTAACTCAGTGGCTGATTTAGGTGGTGGCATGAGGAGCATGCCCCTCCGTCCAAAATTTCTGGATCTGCCACTGAAACTGATCAATATGTTCCCACTGATTCAAACAGTTTCCCGAGGAGCCCCTTTAGAGCATTAGCCACATGAAGGTTTCATGCTGACCACCTCGTTTTCTTGAGTACAGGGAGCAAGATCGGTGGTTCTTGCTAGTTTCCAGTGGTCAGGGGTTTGCAAGAGGCGCATGCCTCCTGACCGAGGTGCATGAGATACAACCCCTCTATCACAAAAGGTGTTGAAGAAAGTTTTGATACAAACAATTTTTTAACTCAATCACTGCCTTTTCTTTGACAAAACTGATTCAATAGAATTTTCATGGAGCTGACTAATCTAAGGTCAATGCTTCATAAATCGGACAGCACAAACTATGTATTTTATTTACTTATCACAATAAAGCAGAATAAATCTTTGTTGTGCCCATAAACCAAACAAACCCTCTGACACAAGTAGCATAATTATCAGCGATTTACATTCATTGACATAGATTTCAAGCGTCATTGCCAATTAAGTCACTCTAAATATTACAGGCCAAGAGTTGGCAGGTTGAAAGTATAACAGACAAAACCATCTGAGTCATTGGTCACAACAGAAGAAGGAAAAAAGGACGTCCTGAATTCAGCGGCCTCTTCCAAACAGGCAGACCAACCCCATTATCTCAATCATCGTCACGAGCGTCAAGCAACAAATCCCATACTGTCAACTGACAAATTTTCGTGGGCATTTTAGTTTTGTAGATTTATATCTTTCCATGTACAATAACACACTTTGTACATGACCTGATCTGAAGGCTAATCTAGTATTTTATATGAATCAGAACCAAAGAAAAACATCCTCGTCACATCATCTTAGCTTTCAGCTTAAATACACCATCGCTTTGATCTTTCATCTAACAAATGAGAGAAGCAGCTTTGGATTTCCGATTGCACACCAAGCGCTCAATGGAAGAACGGTGGGATCGTAGAGTTATTGATTGTAGCTATCACAATGTACTGTGTCAGAGTGTACATTATTGTGATGATACGGACCCACTTACTTTGCCAGTGACAGCTCATTGTCATATGACATACATATGACATTTGTTGTCATTTGATGGATGGCCATGTAGTTTTGGGACCACCTGCAAATTCTTTCTTTGATATTCAGTTCAATAAAATATGTCTCCCAGGAGTGTGGCAAGAAGGGAATACTTCAACATTACTATTTTAAAGTATATATTTCTGTTGGCGCTCCTTTGTACACCCAAAACATGACTCAGATTATAGAATCAAGCCCAAATAAACTCATAAAGAGGTCACAGCCCCAGCCAAAGCTGACTGTCATCACAGTGCAAGTATGTGTCAAAGCCCACCAGACACTACACTATGTCTCAAAGCATGCACTGAATGCAGTGACATGCAGTATGCCTGTGCATCAAAGCTGACAGTACATGTATTATGTTTGTCGTCTTCCACTATGGGTTGTCCCCAGGGTAGCAAGCTTTAAGGCTTTAGCAATGCCTTATCATTCATGTCTGAGCTTCCTACTCCAGTGCAAGGTGTACCTTGCATCATGCACTCATTCCCCCAGATGATATTAGATTCCCTAACCTAGCATAGGCTTTGATCTGGGGTTCTACTAGACTGTCCAGCAGTGTTTTTCAGCACCCTGTCATAGTGTTTACACAGACCAGGCCATCTTATCATACAGCAAGTATCTGCATTCCGATCCAACCTTTCAACAAATCCACCATTATTTGTGCTCCAGTGCTTCGTGGACGGTATACATGGTATTTTCCTGTTTCATAAATATTTGAAACAGTCCAGAGATACAGTTAGAAACCATCATAAATAAACCATGATCTGGGCACTTTTCGATAGTGTGCTACTCAAAAATGAGTGTTTGTTTAGTGAAGAGCAGATCTAAGCACAACTTGTAGAGTACCTTAGTCATCAAGAATGTCATTTTGCCCCTCAACCTTTGGATCCACTCCACTGACCTGGACTCATTATGGCTCACCACCAATCGAGGCGCGCAATAAACAGATTTGTGGCATGTACTTCTTCTGAGGTATGATGGGAGGTAACGGAGGGACTACCTCTGATGGTTGAGAACGCATGAATGTTACTGTAGACTTCAGTGATAAGGCCAGTAAAATCAAATTTGTTGTTGATCGTCCCCAGAAAAATCAAATGCTTGGAAGGACATGAGGCCTACACTGCACTGATGCACCAAGAGTAGGTAGTCTAATTCAAGCAAGACAGCAGGAATATGACCAAGGATTTCAGAGAATTCACCAGGATCTGGACTTTTTCACACACCCAACTTTCCACTAACTGACTTTTTCCGCCTGACAATGATTCATGAATTAATACAATACAATGGTTAGATAGCATACATGCTGAAAGCCTATTGTTCCTGTTTACTATGGTAGAACGTCTACAATTGACATTTTAACTGTAGTGACAAAGCCACAAATCATTATCCAAGTGTCATGAGTTCAATTTCACACTGGTGACTGAGGAGGTAAAGTGGCCATGTCACTTCACCTATGCTTTTCATGCACTAGACCTTGTAGTACATCATATTGTAGCCATGGCAAGCTGACCTCATATGAGTTGACTCCTCCTCCTCCTTGGCTGAAGACCGAGTCATTCAGCCAATAGCCCAGACTGACCATATGTGAAAGAGCTCATACCACACTGACCATGATAAACTCTCTTCACCTATGCTTCTCATGCACTGAATCCCTTGCAGTACATCAGGCAAGGGCAAGCAGAAGGCCCCCATCCAACTGGCCTTTCTCTTATTGGCTGAAGTCCAATAACTCAGCTAATAACCCTGCCTGCCCAAAAAGAAAGAGCTCGTACCTGAATGATATCTGTTGTCTTCCCTGGTCAGTCTGCGATGAGCCCGTCGCTGTGCGGCCGTCGAGGGGCTTGGCTTGTTGCTTGCCTGAGCTGGAAAGACAAAACAATACAATGAGCAAGTCATCAATATCCACACCCACCTAATCTTTGAGGTCAACAGGCCTTCATACCATTCCAAACAAACACGCAATCAATATGAATGTGAAATATTCAAAAGGCTTGCTATGGGAGGATAACATTTTGGTAATAGTCTGGGCACGTCACTGCACCAGCAAGATCCTCCTGTACTGGGCAACGAGCACACCAGCTTGAACTAGCTGAGGGATATGGTGAGGAGTATCTGACTATTCAAATGTCATGACTTTACTTCATGTCCATGAGATCAGTAGGAAATCTCTCCAGCATAAAGAGCAGAATTGCCTAAGGACATCCCACTATTGAAGGTGGACAACAACGTGTGCTATCAGCATGAATCTGGCATTAGCCAACACGAGGACAGTATGAAACTCAGGTCAGCTTCAATCAGATCAGCTTTGGTGAGATTCAACAGTTTTGTTTTGGTGAACAGCTCATCCAGCCAGAGAAAGCCATTGATCCATTGATCTATTCCCCGGCCCCCTTTTTCTCTTCCCTAACTCCCCCATCCACCATCCAAGTTGTCAAAAGTACATACCAGACACAATATGATATTACAACAAAACACTGTACATCAGGATCCAGAACCTGGTATAAGCTGACATCAACATCACCATCAAATCCCCCATCAATCATGAATCAAACAACTGCTTCCATATCAACAAAATTAATCAACTGAACTATTGATGAAAACGGAAGTCAGTGGCAGGTTGGCATTTGGAGCAAAAATATACCGACTGATTCCACTGATACAGTGCCACAATTCCCTAATTAGAAACCCACTCAGTGCCATGTTAAAATTGATCCACAGCTCGGGTATGACTGCTATGGCTTCACTGTTCTAAAGGTTGAGGGGAGAGTGAGCAATGTCACACTTAAAGGGGATGGCCTCAGGAGATCTTGCTATTAGAAACAATTTCACAACAAAGCCAATGGTACTAAACCAATGTGAGAGCTGCTTTTTATTAATCTCAACTGCCACTGTTCAGGTCCACGAAGCCCGAGTGATAAAAAAACGCCACGTAGAATAGAGAGTCAGACTTACCTTCTGGAGTATTTTTGACGAAGGGCGCGAGCAACCGAGCTCGCTTTTTGTCATAGCCCTTCTGTGTTATATCACCTGGAATGAAAAGAAAGAATCACACATGAGATACAGTATCTATGACATATGGTAAGACAGGTTTCCTCCCACATTACAGTACAAATCAATCTTCTGAGTATCAAGAAGCCAGCAGACATGCAAGATTTTAGACGCTCTCCTTCTGTGTTCTACTTCTACACACTAGAATGAAATGACAGCTGGGATCAATGAGAAACAGGGCATGCAATCTATGCCAGCGTAGGTTTCCTCCTACAAGTACAGAGCATGACATAGGGTGCAAGCAGCATGATACTCTTCTACATAACATGGCATAGGGCCAGAGCACGTCAAGTCAAGTTTTTGTCTCATATCCCTTTTGATATGATGCCTGACAGCAAAAGTTTGCACAAATCACATTCACATAGCTATGTCATGTTGTGTCACCTCTCAGGTCTCTTCATTCAGATGATAGTGTAAAGTCTAGACTAGAATAAAAATCATCTCTTTCAATAGATGTCAAGTAGATTGGTAAACAAGGCCACTCATGATAGTACAGGTGACCTCACATTGGATCGAAGTGCCGATGAGTACCCAGTGTCCTCTTATCGGCTATAGCCATAGTCTAGTGTAATAATATCAACAGGATCACAGAGTGTTACTATCAATGTACCGGGAAGCAAAGCTCTCAGATTGGACAGACAATGATCAGCCTATAATGCATATACATCTGAAGATATTCGAAGCACACAGAAAATGCCACAGGGCCAAATATCTGCATTTCAGTTTTTCACATATCACCGGGGTGGATCGATTTGAATATGATCCTCTTGACAGGCGTCAAGACTTCAGTGTCAGAATGGCCCCCATATGTATATGAAGCTCCACCAGCAGTGTATTACCAGTCATACACTGCTGGTTACATGTATATGTTACACTGGCATCATCATTTGGCAGAATAAACTGCAACATGCACAGACATGTCGCATCCAGTTCAAGTTGGCAGTGGCAATATCGACGGTAACCGGAAAAACGCCGACCGACCGACCGACCGACCGACCGACCGACTGACCTGCCAACCTACCGTCATATGCAGTATCCCTTTCGCTTCTCTATAGCACATGTATCTGTGAAGTGCCCAGCGCAATGGACATGATGGAGTCCGACGTGTCGGACAGCAGCAGGTCATGTGAAATGAAATTGTAAACAAGCGCACGTGCGCTGTTCAAATGACAACAAATGCACATTGCGCGTTGCAGTTCATGCATTGCATCGGTCGAGACACTCGAGTAGAAAAACTACAGTGCATAGATTAGGCCCAAATCATGCTTTTATATCCACCGACCATGTAGACAAAGCATATCTTTAGAGTATCGTTATCAGTTCCTTACCGCGTGGGCTCGTTTTCCCGGTATAATTGACTGGAGATGCTGCTGTCAGACACGTCGGACTCCATCACGTCCATTGCGCTGGGCACTACACAGATACATGTGCTATAGAAAGCGAAAGGGATACTGCATATGACGGTAGGTTCGCAGGTCAGTCGGTCAGTCGGTCGGTCGGTCGGTCGGCGTTTTTCCAGTTACCAATATCGACTACTGCATTCCAACACAAATGTTCTAAATGCCCCCAGTCAGGTTTTATGACATCAAGTCCCTTCAGTGGGCTGCCCCCTGCTGGTTAATTCTACCAACGCTCTGACCCATGACAGAATTCAAATGTATTCAATTCAATGCTTCTGGATTTGTCAAAACCCCCTGCAGCATGTTGCTATTGTGGCCCTTTACTTGTTCAGGGGGGCCACCCGGAGGTCACAGTACCACATACACAGCACTGATGTGTATTATATTTGGGCACAACAGCTTGTCAACAGGCAAGTGGCCTGCATGCAGAAGCAGACAACATATTAATGAATTAATAGTACTTAGTATAATCACATATATGCAGGGCAAAGTCTTTCAGCCTAAACCTCTTCACAATCGGTAGGAAAATTTGAAATATAATTTTTCTATAGACAGACGTTGTGAACCATGGCCAGTATCCTCATGCCACCGAAAATGCCCACACGTTGTAGAATGATTGTGTACATTTCTGACTGACATATCGATGTAAGACCCTCCAAACAGGCAATTACTTGCTTACTGGCCCAAAGTTATCTCCTCCAATACTGACCTTCACATATTGACATGTTATGAGAGTAAACACTATAAACAAGCTATTTATTTGTTCAGCCTTACCAGGGGCAACCAAGGAGAGATACATGTATGTGGCAGTCATTATGAAGTACATGTCTGGTCTATTTTTAATGCATTCCAGGTAGGGTGCAGGTACTGATATCATTACTGGCTAGTCTATCAGGTACAGTGTGTGTCAAAACAACTTGCGATCGATCATTTAGTGTATTTGTAAGGATTAGTGTAGATGAATGCACAAGGATACTGGCAAACTTGGAAAGAAAAGGAAATTAAGCTGTACTTCATGCATGCAAAGTTCATTACCATGGTATCAATAATAAGTAATTTCAAAGGGACTGTAGCCTAACGGCAACATTGATGTTAAAGGGACTATGGTATTACGACTCCATCACTGGGTACCCAAGACAGGTTCGAGGTTTGGAGATAGTTTGAAAGGACCTGATAGGAAGCCCATCCGCCTGTGGAGGTAGATACGAAACAGAAGATTCCTACCATGAAGAGTTATTGCATGTAAAGCTTCATGATAAATCAAGTAAATGGCAGGTCAAAAGATCATGAGAAAATGGAGGGAACATGAGAACGGTTTTGACCTGGACACAACAATGGGCAAGGAAGGAATCAATATGGATGATAATCGGTGCCAACTGGACACCACAGTGATAAAACCAATGAAGGTGGCAAGGCGACTCAGGAGTGATTCTGCTTTACATGAAAGCTATAATTACCTCAAGATTCAAAGCCAGTTTTTAAGTTACATGCGCCGGGGGGAAATTTGCTGGGTTAATGCACACGACATGACATGATTATCAATGACACTTCCTCGAAGGACAGCCAATACTGCTGAGATTTCACCGCTAGCGTCAACTGGTACTGTCTTAACCTAAAATGCTCCAACATTAGTATTGATTGGTTTGCGTCTTCCCTCGGTGTGTAATTAGGAAGTTTGGCAGACTCCAGGATGTACTGAGGAAGCTGCTCATATAGACTGCCAGTGTACATCATATCACACAACCAGGTCAACTTCACTGATGGCGGAGATGGGGTAAAGTTGGCCACTGAACAGGAACCCTTTTCCTTGATAGATGAACAGAGGCTGTGGCTACATGTATAACTTGACACAGTTCAGCCACTCCCAAGTCCAAGGCAGAGGGGCGCTCTCTGGTATCAATCAGCCTGGCCTTCACTGTAGGCCCCCAAATTGACCAAAATAGACACTTACCACATGTACCAAGAGTAGGAGCCAGGTTCCATGTAAGCCTATCCTGCTCGTGTATCCATCTAACAATACCTCACAGTGCGGACTGACAGAGGTAGAGAGAGAACTATCCCATTTGTAAGAAGACATATCTTTATCGTAATCTGTAGAGAATGTTGCCAGGTTGTGGTTAACCCTTTAGACATGTTACACTGATACGCTTCTCTTTTATTCCCCTGACAACAGGTAGCTATACACCTTTCCAGAAATGGGGCGCTGAGTGTCCGAAATAGTGATGTCATAAGGGGAAACTAGGCCTTGTGGTGGAGGGACAAAGGAGATAGTCATGGTTGACCAACACTTACACACTTGAATGCCTTTAATGACGGACAAGGGGGAAAAAGTTAGTTCCAATGCAAGCCACCAATTTCGGGAAGCATGTATAGTCTACATCATGAGAAAATAGCACTCTTGAGTTTTGAACCCTGTGGTTCCATATCGCTGTAAGTTCTCCTCCCTTCCTCATACTAACAACAGAACTACAGCTACATTGGCTAGTCGAGCAGTCAGTATGACAGTCTGACATGGCAGGGGCGGGTCCCAATTTCAGTAGAAATCATTTTGGACCTTTGACACCTTTGCTGATTGTGAAGCACTATGGTGTCCCCACTTCCTGTGAATCATGGACCCACACATGCATGGTTCCCTGCCGTTATAACGTCCTCACTCCATTCTGACCCCGGCTGACACAACTCACAAGTAAGCTACAGAAGTGAGTTCAAACCCTCGGTTAGACCGGGTAAGATACTATCCCCAAGGTTCAATCAAAACTGCACTGATCCCATGATCTGGCTTCCCCATCGACATGCTCAGCTGATCAGGTAGCCATGCAGGAGCTCTCCACTCAGCCTGTTGCCATGGAGCTCATTAGCTGGTGATAATCCAGTTTTTGTAGCAACTGAGGCAATCCTGCCCTTCGTGACTGCCTTTATATCTGCTTTAGATCCCTTACAGTAGACGGACACGTCTGAGTTTAGGTATGTTTTGTATGGACAAGTTGCTTTTAAACTAGAGGTGTAATAGAATAAAGAATTAGCACCACACTGTTGGGTCTCTGTTGACCTGCTTAATGATCGAGACTGTTGGTCAGAACCAGATCACAGGTCACACTCACAGGGACAGGTCACAGGTCGCAGGGTCTGTGCATGAGTGAGATATCCCTGCTGAATTACCTCAACAGATCATACAATGCAGATTCCATGATATTCCTTATCATTTGGGTGGAGTGTTGATACAGCATTACCAGAGAAGCCTGCACCTATGCCACACTTGTTGTGTCTGTCAACAACCATCTCGCCTTATTACTGGAAGCTTGGGACATACCATGCAGACAGTGCATTTCAATCATGCATGCCACATGAACAGTTGCTAGAGCCCGGGACGAAGTGCACTTTCAGCATGAAATGAGAAATCAGCCAATTTCATTCAAAAAATCTGAAAATCTGCCTCAATTAGACAACAGTCAATTCCCCTTCTACATTGAGCTTTTTTACCTGCCCAAAACTATACAAATACAAAAACAGTGTAACTCAATACAAGACGTGTGTGTACAATATAGTACATACCTGATTATGAGGATCCCCCCATTGTTCTCCTAAGTATCAAGATACAATGTATGTTTCCACTGGGTGTGCCCCACCTCAGCAGCACAATCAATACGCACAAATACCAGACGCATGAACCTATTAATCAGACGTCAATCAGGAAAAGTTCAAGGATCGACTTGTATATCTTCATTTATGATCTTTTCGCTTCTCTTTTTAAAATCAATTTCTTCTCCGTGACGTTGCAGCTTGCCACAACCTTATCGTCCTCGAACCTTTTTTGTCGTCGAATTTGCAGAAATCACATCATTTTGAGACAGATAAGCACTCTCCTAGAGTCCTATTCCCAATGATTATGCATCCAATATTTCTGTTACTAGTGTTGGAAATTTCAGTTTTTTGGCACAAATGGCCCAAAAATCAATCAAATTGTTTTTAGATGTGGTCATGGGTTCCGTCAAGTCTGAGGCTGAAAGAACAGTGTCAGTTTCATACTGACAGTATTCAGTCAGCTGTTGCACTGGACATGGTTATTACTGGTACCTGGAATGTAATGAATCATCAAAGCCATCATGTCTGACTACTCATTGATCCACAGTGTTGTGGGTACCTATTGGAGACTGCACTAAATGCAGGTATGCAATTGACTACACTCAAATATGCAATGGCTGATGTATCATCGGAGATATTAGAGGTTCAGTGGCAGTATTTTTTAACATGACTTCCTCACTTCTATCTTATGGACTTCAACGCTAAAAGTTTGGTGTTACTAACCCCTCCGGGCAACATGCATGAATCAACAGCCAGCATGGTGCTGCCATCTGATAAGCTTATACCATAGCAACTGTGTTTTTGCTGGCCAACGCGTGTTGTACACTTCACAGAACATCAATCACCAACTCGGTAAGAATGGAGACGCACAGCTGTCATTCACTATGATACCACGTTCACTATTGCATGATACTATCATTCTAGGCCCACATTTTACAATACATGGACCACATACGGTGAAAACAAAGTTGTTGTCCTGTAGTTGGCCACCTCGTGCCACCACTGGAACTTTAAAAAGTGTGTGCTGAGAGGACATAGGTACTCTAAACCTTATCACTCAAAAAAGGTCTTCATCTGTCTGGGTCACTTCCTTCAGGCAGGATGTGAAATTTGAGCTAGCCATGAAATACATGTACACTTGACTTTATACACAGCCACTTCGTCCCCAGTCTTTGTTTGGAATAATGGAAACAAGTGTATGGCCAAACATATTTAGCCCAAATTTAAAGCAGGATTCACTCTGTGGCAAGGAGAACCTCTACTCTGCATGCTCTGTCTACTCTGAAAGAGAAAATGATTAGATATGCCATCAGGTATGTTTTCAATCTTCTTCTTCCTGGTCACTACGACTCTCAGTCTTACCATGCATGGATACACATGACTTGCCTTTATGCCCGGCCTCTGTATGGTTCTAAAAAAATCAACATCTATACACACAACAAGTTCCAAAAGATGAGCTTTTTCCAGAAATAGGAAACTTTGTATCAGCATGTGGAGGCTATGGAGAGCCAAGCCCATACCTTTACCAACCCGGGCGCACACAAAAGACTGAGGGTGCATACTGGCATTACTGCATCATTATCATGGTCAGGTTTGCTCATTGTTGATCCTGTATTTAGGTTTGTTTTGGCTCTTTCAGTGCTAGTCCCTCCGCAGACTATTAGTACAAAGTTAACTTTTACCCAGATTCAGAGATTCAGATTGAAATATACAATGCCGCTCCTGTCAAAATAACAATACATTCAATCAAAACATTCAATCAAGATTCAAGTGACACAACAAGTTGAACAAAAATAAGCATACAGAATATTTAGGTCAAGTATATTGCTGAATGACAAAGGAATACGTGAATAACGGATGTATTACATATCCAAATAATGTGAAGGGAAATCGGGTCGGGATGACATCATGATGATCAGATTGTTGTCATGAGAAATTATAATGGATTCACTCAGACAAAAAATGTCATCAGGAAATGAAGGAAGGCCGATTTTAGAGGCCTAATTATTCCAACTCACCCTCAGAAAGCTCAAGTTCGAGCTCGGCTATCTTCTTCCGAACATCTTGGGGTAACTGGGATTCGTCTATTTCGTAATCCGCCATGGTTATAAGTTATTTTCTGACAAATTTTCACTGTCTTCCAAGAAATGGCAATCAGCTTGTCGCCATTTTGGACTGGTTTGATCTCGTCACCACACCTTGCTCTCGCGAGGAAAATTGAGAGTTCAAATACTCTCAAAAGCAGTTGGAAATAGGTCGATTAAAATATATTGCAGGCAATTAAAGTGCAATGCTTCTATATCGATGTACATATTTGATCACAATTTATCATATACAGGAAATATTTATATTTTCTATTACTGCAGTATTGTGCAATTATCCTTTGAATCTGTTGCTATTTAGAGATTATTCTGATGTGTCAAAGTGTCATGGCGCACTTTGTATAATTTTTTGTCTCGATTTCCTCAATAAATTTTACCTTATTTCTCCCCCAAACATCACATATCTTGGAGTGACATGTCGTTCATCCCACTGTTCGAACCTCAGGGTTTCAACATATACTCAAAGGGAAACAATAAAGTAAGAATTAATGTTACATGAGTCAAAGTTATGGTTGTGAAATTTCCATCTGGAAAAGAAAGAAGCCAGACACGCATGTGCATTACAGTGTAAAATGTACGTGAGGTAGACAGATTGTACACAACGTGTTGACTTTGTCCATTGGTCTGGAAAAAGTATTTGGTTGTCAGGTACATGAAAACTTCTTAGAAAGACCATTTTGGAAAATTGTGCGATTTTTGTACTGTGTGTGTTCTAATACTCGTACAGTAGAACCTCCCCTTGTGGACACCCCCGCATTATGGATATGTTGAATGTTCGTTCAGTCCCACCATGGTTGTCCGCAAGCCAATAGAGAGGTTGTACTGTATATGCCAATGAATATGGTTTGTTGAATTTGCCTCTCTCAAGACAGACTGTCCAGAGTAATTCTAGATAAACAGACCTTTTTGACTGAACATTGTGAAACATTTCCACTCCTTTTTTCAGCATTCTCCCGAACATGTGAAACTGACCAATCGCTTGAGAAAAACCCTGTACTATGGAAAGACGCCAACCACTGAACGACCCTCTTTGCCTCTGACTGAAATTGCTGTCGAGTTCTTCCAGGAAGCTAGCCCCAAAGAGTTTGGCCGTCTGGACACTGACTATGCTTCGTTTGTGTCAAGGTAAAGACTCAGTAGCGTGCAGAGTATTCAATTAAGAATTCGTGTAGGCCTGCTACTTTAATATGCCTAGCACTTATCTGTGGGAAGTAATATTTGGGCACAGAACTTCATCAAACCAAGACACCTACACATTGAAAGACAATATTTTAAAATCCATCATTTGAGTCTCGGCTCAACAAGAGAACATACTTGAAGCTTGTCTCAATCTTCCAACTTATTATGGATTGCTGATGATTAATCAAAGCATGATTCCATCTCCACAGGCGCTCCTGTATGTCTCCCTGTTCGATGATGTTGGGCATGATCTACATTGAACGACTGAAGCACAAGAATCCCGAATATCTACAGACCATATCTTCCTCTGACCTCTTCCTGATTTCTCTGGTAAGTGGGAGGCTAAGTTCAGTCTAAGAGATTCTTGTTCACTTCTAGATGGTGGTGGATTGGGCGTCCAGAATCTAGAAGCGGTGTGGTTGTCCCAGAGCCTGGATCATCTGAAACTCGCACATAGTTGTCCTTTGAGCTAAGCTGCTTGAGATATTCTAAGATATTCGCAAGTGGGCAGTTATTTTAGCTTGACTTTATCTTCAGATGGTGGCCTCCAAGTATCTCTATGACGAAGGTGTAGATGAAGAAGTCTTCAATGACGAATGGGCGGAATCAGCAAAGATGGAAAATGAGGACCTGAATCTTTTGGAACGCAACTTTCTTGGTGCTATGGTAAGTTTGAGAAACAGACTGTGATGTCTTCAATGCCTGGTCTCGGTGCCAGGTATTCATTGGAGACTTCTGTGACTATGATTGGACCACTGTTTTCCTTCATGATATAACGACATGCTCTGTCATCAAGGAATGTGAGAGAAAAGGACTTCCTAAATACAAGCCGCTGTCTTGCTTAGAGTCTCATGATTCAGACTTTTGAACAGGGAACTTTTCAAAGCATCTCAGACAAGCCAACGTTTACCATTTTTTGTTCATTGTTCATGCCCAAACTTATTCCAATCAGTTTTAGTTTTCATAGTGTTACTTTCACTTTCCTCTCCTAAAGGACTGGAACTTGTTTGCTCGGCCCAACGACTTCACCGATGTCCTGAAGAAGATTGAGAAACGGATTGCCTTGAATCAAGCGGTGGACCGAGGCTGGTTCTCGTACACAGATCTGATGGTTCTGATGGAAGACTTGAATTATCTCGATGGAGCGTTCAATCTGGCACGTGAATTGTCAAAGGTGAGCAGGTCTTTTTGTCTGTTTCTTCATTGTTTCTAAAAATACCCAGAAAGAAACCATGACCACATTTATAAAGCACTTTCACAGACTCGATGATACACACTCGTCAGCATGTGTGGCATTATCAGTCACTTGTTTTCGTGTTCTTTTAGTTGTCTGAATCAAAGACAAGTGGTCACTAGCTCTGAATATGGGTTGTCCATTGACAACCGCACAGTTTTTCATTGTTTGTTGACAACCCATTTTTGAACTCTGATTACCAAACTGTTGTACATGTTGTATGTTGCAGATGATGATGGTCTGTGCTGTGGCATATACTGCAAGTCTCCTGACCCTGGTCGGATCAACAGTTCTAGTCACATGCCTGCACACCCATCTCGCGACTCTGAGACCAACCACGACAGAATTCCGCTCCAATTCCAATGTTCCAACTTCCACCCTCATGCATGATTCAAAACCTGTCCCAGTGAGGTCATTTACTGTAACAATCGAAGACACTGATGTCATTGTCGGTCAGGATATGATGGAGTCAAATGAGGACACACGCTTCCAGGATTTCATTCCAAGTTTACAGGTTGTGATCATGATGAAGGACTCTGTTACCAATTTCTTCGCTGCGCTAACGAACAACGGCAATTTGGACGACGATTACGGGCCTGTGGTGTCTCCAAGAACTGAAATGGACCAATCAAGGACTCATGGTAGACATTGTAAACATGGTGCATGCTTATATGAGACAGCACTGAATTGCCGTAACGTTACTGCAAGATCTTGGAAGTCAGGAATCAACAAGGTATTGGACGTCTTCTCTAAAAATGGACTTGGCGCTGGGTGGTGTCATTCGTCTAGTGAATGGACCGATGACCCAATCAATGTGGACTCGAGATTTGGCGCAAAGAAGCAACACAGTTCAAATCAACGGTGTTGTTGTGATATGGCCAAGGAATCAATCGTAAGGGGGCCGCGGAATTCACCGTTTCGGAATGTGATGGTGGGGGTTCGGACTGGTGTGCCTCTATTTTGATTAAACAGATAAGTTAGGTCTGAAATGCTTGCCTGAAAATACGCAATAGGCTCATATCTTGACAGAAAGTCCTAGTCATGCTCTTTACAATTTGCCAGAACATTTCAGACCTAACATTATGTTGAATCCGCATGACGCACACTTTGTGCTTTTTGAACCTTCCAGTTTCGAGTTGGTCCCTATTTTTGGACAAGTTCTGAGTTTCGATCAACCTGTTGTCTTCATTTCGACTTTAGCAAAGTTACCAGTCAATTTCGGAAGTTGCTATTTTTTCTTTCATTGGTGCAACTTACAGTTACTAACCACCATTCTCCAGTGACCAAAAACTGGGTGAAATGAGTTTGGTGTTTTCATAAGCTGTGATGGATTATTGGTATGAAAGAGAGGGACATATAGCAAATACCTATGTTCGCTTTGATGCCAAGTATGACCAGAAACCTCACATGTTGGCTGAAGGGCACAATGTATCAACCAACTTCTTTGCAGAAGACAGAAGTTGCATATTTATACTGAATAAAGGTTCTATTCTGATGAGAAAATGTGTTCTTTCTATCTTTGAAGCTTGCAGTGAATTCTTCAGAGTCTCTGAGGTGGTTACTCTTATATTTAGATAACGGCCAGATAGGGCTGCTTCTGATATTTTCATGGATACGTGATCGCACGATATTAGGTGGTGACGGGGCATGGTCTGTCCTAAAAAGCAGGATGTGACGCATTTTTGATACATGAATCCACGAAATATGGTTTGCCTTGTCCCAGCTTGGAGCCCAGTTGATTGTGACAGTGCTCTGTAAATGTTTGTCTCTGCTTTTGTACGTGTGTCAATAGAGAATACTTCTAATACCTACACTCTGAGCTATAGGCCTACCATCAACATCGAGGTAAGATTATAAAGCGGAGGTTGTCCTCAAGTGGAATTCCAGTATTATCTCATCCAGGAAGACAAGAGACCTGATTTGCCTTGAGAGACAACAGAATACAGGGCAGCTGCTCATAAGCCCACTAAAATAGGCTTTGATCCGCTACGCTGTTTACTTGCAGTGGGAAGGGGCCAGGCCGGTACTGTCTCATTGACAGAAGTAATTTCTGAAGAACATGGTCCTCCCAAGCAGAAATACAACATGGGGCGCAGTATATAAATCCGCATGACACTTGCCACATCTTTAAGAGTCCGTCACTATCAAGTGCTGCCATGTGAGCTATTGGAACTAGGCTTAGCCTGAAATTTAAAAAATCACGCCAGTTTTTAGGGCGGGGGACGATTTACAGCATGTTGCCAACATGGTGAGAGAGATAAGACGGTAACAGCCAGGCCGAATCAGCCCTTGCTGCTACACCGTGTTGACAACATGGTGAGAGAGATGAGACAGTCACAGCCAGGCCGAATCAGTCCTGGCTGCTCCACCGTGTTGACAACATGGTGAGAGAGATGAGACAGTCACAGCCAGGCCGAAACAGTCCTTGCTGCTCCACCATGCTGCCAACATGGTGAGAGAGATGAGACAGTCACAGCCAGGCCGAATCTGTTCGTGCTGCTCCACCGTGCTGCCAACATTGTGAGAGAGATGAGACAGTCACAGCCAGGCCGAATCTGTTCGTGCTGCTCCACCGTGCTGCCAACATGGTGAGAGAGATGAGACAGTCACAGCCAGGCCGAATCTGTTCGTGCTGCTCCACCGTGCTGCCAACATGGTGAGAGAGATGAGACAGTCACAGCCAGGTCGATTCAGTCCTTGCTGCTCCACCATGTTGCCAACATGATGAGAGAGATGAGGAAGTCACAGCCAGGCCGAATCTGCTCGTGCTGCTCCACCGTGTTGCCAACATGGTGAGAGAGATGAGACAGTCACAGCCAGGCCGAATCAGTCCTGGCTGCTCCACCGTGCTGCCAACATGATGAGAGAGATGAGACAGTCACAGCCAGGCCGAATCAGTCCTGGCTGCTCCACCGTGCTGCCAACATGGTGAGAGAGATGAGACAGTCACAGCCAGGCCGAATCAGTCCTGGCTGCTCCACCATGTTGCCAACATGGTGAGAGAGATGAGACAGTCACAGCCAGGCCGATTCAGTCCTGGCTGCTCCACCGTGTTGCCAACATTGTGAGAGAGATGAGACAGTCACAGCCAGGCCGAATCTGTTCGTGCTGCTCCGTCGTGTTGCCAACATGGTGAGAGAGATAAGATAGTCACATCCAGGCCACATCACAGGGTTGGCTCTGTGAATTTTTTCCTCCCAGCCACTTTTTAGCCAATGGGTCAGCTCTAGCCATTGCCGATCGTTTGTCCATCTTGGGGCCGACCCAGCCCACAGTAACATGTGCGAGAATGGCAGCTGTACATTTGTACAGGGACTTTCAGCCAATCAGATTTCGACAAATACATGACGTCAGTTGGTAGAGCGCTCGTCAGAAATGGCAGAATACGATGTTCGATCCAAAGGTCGCGAGTTCGAATCCGGTTGTGGACAACATTTTTTTTTTTTTTTTTTACTTTATATTTTATTTTTATAATGCGTTTCTTTTCCCTTGTTATTTAGATTTTAGATATTTGAGTTATGCTGCCTGCAACATACCTACAGAAAGGACAGTAACAACAGCCCATCTCCAAGATCCAAGGGATAGTCCTTCAGATATCATATTGAGTATGAATATACAATGAGACTGACTTGTCTCATGTGAATGGTCTTCCTCCAGTATGAATATGTTTCTCTGCAATGAGATTTGTCTTGCGATACTGCCTCATGTGTATGGTCTTCCTCCAGTATATTTTGATACTGTATGCTTCAAATTTGAGTAACAAGCACAAAACAATACAAGCAAAGAGGATTTGTATGATTTATTGCAACAGTGAACACACCAGAAATATACTACATTACTAATACATATTTCATCACCAGGAATAGCATCAGGCATGTCACAAGAAAGAACAGCTGGAGATCTGAGAACAGCGTTATTTGAAGCATCATTTTACAGAAATATCTATTGATATAATGGCAAGTTCTACTAAGCGGTTACATGATGACGCCCCGATGACGACACCGATTTATCGGATTCTGATTGGCTGAGAACCTGTGTACAAATGTACACTGTACTGCCCGAAATGTTCTGCTTTTACACCAGAGTCTTTCCCCCGACTCCCCTGAAGTATCGGCGATCTGTGACCTGATCATCATGATAATGTTGATGTGATTGTGATGTGACTGGGCACTGCCACCTCGTCATTCTGAAGACTGGCACTCATCATTCTCGCTTTCCACCTCCTGGGCCGAGGGGTGAGTCACCTCTGAAATCATGAGACAGATCAAGTTAATGGTCAAATTCAGGAACACATACATGTAAAGATCAAGATTTCCTTCCAATAAATTTTCAGCAAACCTTGCCTTTGACTTGGACAGTCGCAACGTGAATTAAGACTATAGACCTGCCACTTTAGTTTTCCTGGCAATATGGTCCATCAGAATAGCACCAGGTAGCATGCTAATGCTGTCTTTATCATACCTTTAAAGGCACTATGGCAAACTTGCATCTCCAATCACATCAAAGTATGTTGGATCAAACACCCACACAGGGTCTCCTAATCATCATGATCATATGCATTATCAAATAGTAACATATCGCCTTCTTTTCGGCGAAACCGAGACTGAATTATTCAGGCATTGTGTTCAACTGCTTTCATTTCGCAGTCAATTCATTAGTTACCAATGTATGCCTTAGAGGGGGCAGAATGGTACTGTTTAAACAAGAAGTCTCATCAACAGCCTCAAAGAATATTGGATAGAACGGCACTGTACTGGGTCCCAGTAATAAATATTGTCATAAAGACATGTGATATTGTTCTGGGACTTATGTAAGATTAGTTTTCTCCGCCAAACCCAAGACTGAAGGATTAAAATCTTGTGTTTATAGGCTAACAAATGCAAACACTTCCAAGTGAACCCCCTACAAGAGAAGAGTGGCTCTTCTTCTCTCCGACTTTGACACCCTGCTGCGAACATATCAATAGATCAGCCAGCGGTCCTTGGTGTCGCCGCGTGGGTTTACGTCCAGTGAAATTGTTTGCAAAGGTCAGGGAACCACGATCTGACATCCATAACCAGCGTATCCCCTTTTCATGCCAGTTACAGTCGGGTGCTACACCACAGTCGGGATAGTGGCCGCCAAATGAATGGTTGTTGAATTTAAAACTGTTAACTGTTTACGTCAATTTACATATAATTAGACAAACCTTCATGAATTCAGTGGAGATTTCCACATCACAGGATAGAAGAGCAGTGATGGGATCTCGCAAATTCAACATGATCACTTCCATCTTCACCATCATGACTTGGACGTGCGCCTTTAGTTTCTTTGAGCAAATTATATTTGATTAGGGATGGCAATTAAAATTGCCGTTGAACATGTACATGAAGTGCAGTGATGTACATAATTCAACATGTCTGGCTTGAAATTTCAAACTGCGCAGTTCATTCCCGCCTTGATTGTATGACTATTTCTACAATAAAAACCCTTTGAAACCAACCCATTCCTTTATCTGGAATAGATACTGTGCCTTACCTTCTGCTGCAGCCGTTTTGATTTGTTTTGGAAAATTTGAAGGCATTTTTACGTTTGAAATCGGAGAAAGTGTTCCCGCGATGTTCTCCGCAGCTCACACACCAACCGACTGGCGTTCAAATCAACCGCGACCGATCATGACCAAAGACAATACATTTTACGTCACTGCATCCGGGCACCCCTTGAACCAGGCCGGCTAGTAGTTATCTGCTCAAGCGAGACCTTTGTTCTGTCAATGATCAATATGACAGGCATTGTCAAAATGTGGGATTGGCTTTAGCATATATACTTGTACATGTACATATGCTGAGCTGTGGAAATATATTAGGCAGGTTCCGTAAGCCAAAAGACGCATTATTGCGAGAAAATGTTTGCAGTTAGTTTAAAAGTTTGAATGGTTTAAAAAAATTATTTTTAAAGGCGAGGTCAACAAGGTCAGAAGAAATAGTTTTTGGTACCAATGATGTCAGCAATGGCAGATTTGAATTAAGATTCGTGTCGATTCTCTTGGGAAGTCGAAAGCGCAGAGGCACAGAGTAAATGCATTAAGAAACTTTCTAAAAAAAAAGAAAAATAAGATTCGCCAGGGTTTGAATCTAATTCGAATCCGCGCCTGATAAACGTTCATGGGTGAAAAATGGAAAGAAGACCTTTAGAAAAAACGGAAAAATACATTCGCCGGGGTTCGAACCCGTGACCACGCAATCTAAAGCGCAGCGCTCTAACCGCTGAGCTATCAGGGCGTTCATGTTTGGGGTAAGATATTCGGCAATCTGAAGACAACCCTTAGGGTACGCGCCATGATTGTGGTTAGGTCACGCTGGCGGAGGGGTAATTGGGTACAAAGAGTTCCAAGGTAACCGTATAACTCAATATTTCAATAGATATTTCTTAATATATCGTATATATATAGCTCGGTGATTTTATTGGAAATGTTTGCAGTTGATTTAAATGTTTGAATAGTTTAAAAAGAAAATTTTTAGAAGCGAGGTTAACAGGGTCAAAAGCAATAGTTTTAGGCGCCAATGATGTCGGCAATGGCATATTTGAATTAAGATTCGAGTCGATTCTTTTGGAAGCCGAAAGTGCTGATGCACAGGGCAATTGCATTTAGAAAGCTCCGCCGACTGATAGTCAAACCATTCCCTGGAGTGCTCGAACACCTGGAATCAGTGTGTACTTCAGCTTGAAAAGTTCGCGGGTGAAGGGGTTTTCTTCATGATAATATTGATAATGATAATAATGATGATGGTTTAAGAGCGCTGGCGGATAAAGAAACTGGAAGAAGAGGGAGCAAAGATTTTATATCAATTAGGGGGCGTGCCTAGGGTGCACCCCTTGGATCCGCGCCTGATAAACGTTCATGGATGAAAAATGGAAAGAAAGCTTTAAAAAAAACACGAAAAATAACATTCGCCAGGGTTTTTTGGGTGTACATTGGCCTTTAGAGCTCATTTCTTCTCTACACTCCAGCACGAGGTAGTGCTTCTGAATAAAAATCCCCTAACTGCGCCAGTGTCTACCAGTAACCCCTGGGTGAGATGAGTAAGACACTCACCTCTCTGCAGGGTGTAAGGGGTAAAATATATGGAGTGAGCCTTGATGTCTTCATTGATTGTTTGCATTCTGAAACACTTGAATTCATTTTGAGTCTAGTAACCAGAATCAGTCAATTAACGGTATAATACGCCCAACGAGTTTTATGTTCAGTTCCACCTTCCAGATGGCAGTATCATCGAACAAGTTGACTCTCCACACAGACTTCTCAAGTTTTCTGTTAGCATTCACAGTCCTGGAGAATGGGTTTAGATCAGTCAGTGTAGATTCCAGTGTGTCGATAGTTGTCGAAGGCCCCTGTCACTTAATACCGATTTCTCACATGCTTTTTGGAGGTTGGGAATAAATACTTTTGGAGTGCCTTGTGACACTATGGGTGAGTAGAGAATTTGAATTTCTAACCCGCTTTATGAGCTGCCTTGTGGAATGTAAAGACACTAACAAAATCTACATTGTAGGCCTAGCTACTGGGCCTATATTGTGAAAATCACTGGTTGATGTCAGGATGCTTCTTCTATACAAATAACACCAGTCATGCTGATTACGTAATCGTCAGGTAAGACGTGTTATACAGGCTGGGAAAATGCAGGATTGTGTGTTCATATTCGCCTGTTCTAGTTTACGAGCAGATGAAAAGCATAGGCCTATTCCTTGACAATATAAGATCTGTCTCAACTTGAAAAGAAAGCTCATGTGTCCCGGCCGGGTGAATCTCGTCTCTGTGGATTCATTTCTCCTTGATGTAGGTAGATCTACTTGACTGGCACATTTAACTCAACTTCAAAGAAAGCTCCCAGAGTAAGCTTTCCCAAACTTGTGGCCAGTCAGAGCCAAGACAAACCTAATTGTAAGCATTGCTAGGCCTACAATGAAATTTCATGTAAGACTTGATATTAATACTTCATGTTGAATAGGAGGTTCATCCCCATTTCGCCTATTCACCATTTCGCCTACAAATGTGCCCATTTTGCCTAATCACCATTTTGCCTTCACCCATTTCACCTATTACCCATTTCGCCTATTACCCATTTCACCTATTACCCATCTTACCTATTACCCATTTTGCCTATTACCCATTTTACCTGTTACCATTTTACCTATTACCCATTTTGCCTATTACCCATTTTACCTATTACCCATTTTACCTATTACCCATTTTGCCTATTACCCATTTTACCTATTACCTATTTTACCTATTACCCATTTTACCTATTACCCATTTTGCCTATTACCCATTTTGCCTATTACCCATTTTGCCTTTTACCCATTTTGCCTATTACCCATTTCACCTATTACCCATCTTACCTATTACCCATTTTGCCTATTACCCATTTTACCTATTACCCATTTTACCTATTACCCATTTTGCCTATTACCCATTTTACCTATTACCCATTTTGCCTATTACCCATTTTGCCTATTACCCATTTTGCCTATTACCCATTTCACCTATTACCCATTTTACCTATTACCCAATTTGCCTATTACCAATTTCGCCTATTCACCATTTTGCCTACACCCATTTTACCTATTACCCATTTCGCCTACACTCAAGATTTCTTGGTGCTTTACTCAAATTTTATCATTTTGCAACTAGATCATTCATACCTCATGTTCATATTCATCATTGCTGATTTCTCGATACAATATCTCAGAGCCAGTTTTTATAAGATTTCTATTAGAGGGTAGGGGAAATGATGAATAGGCGAAATGGGTGTAGGCGAAATGATGAATAGGCAAAATGGTGAATAGGCGAAATTGGTGTAGGCGAAATGGTGAATAGGTGAAATGGTGAATAGGCGAAATGGGTGTAGGCGAAATTGGGGTACACCAATTGATAAACTACATCACTGAATAGCTCAATAAACAATATTAGTTGATTGGAATTGTGCTGAATGAATACTTTATAAGTTTCAAAATGATTTCTGCGGCAATGCTTTCGGATAGATGCTGACCATAAAAGTTAATGCCTGTGTTCTACATATGATCTGAAACCAATTGTGACTATTTTATTGGCGTGTTTGAGAATACTTTCACGCATAAAATGAACATCTGACGATATGTAAATATGACAAAGCAAAATGATTAGATGGATAGCACCGGTACTCAAATAGGCAGCTGCTGCAACATACATCATTCATGCGACACATTTTTATAAATTTCGAATATTTTATGAATCACACTTGTCGCATGAACACCTGTCCTGTTGGTTATCTAACATCACAACACGGATGATATTACTTTTCTTGACTCTGATATGGTACGAATGTTCTATCCTCCCGGGACTATCCTTCTCATGTGGCACCGGCTATGAAGCGCCAGATCTGGCCACGGTGTTTTCAAAGTCACCTTAGCTTAATTAAAGTTAAAGATTAACCCATTGTGCCACTTGTTGTTCATCAGAATGATAATGTAAACCCTGAAATCATCACGCCTTAAACAGCTGATTTGTTCAACTATTGCGATTTAACCTCAGAGAATTTTCAGTTGAACATAAAACTACCTGAAACCAAATTCATCAAAAGTAAAGTGTCTGCCACATTTTCCATCTTCTTCCCAGAAAATTATAGACTGTCAGTCACAACATGTATATATGACATCCTTATCAATTCATATCAATAAAATTGTGACATCTACATTTTGAAATATATTTTGGGGCTTTCTGGACATGAGGGCCACTTGATCTCAAGCAAATTCTGTCAACTTGCTCCATGGAAGTTGGCAGTGCATTCATAATGGGTACACGCTTACTCAGCATATATACTTGATGTGAAATAGGGTGTTCCACTTGATATAGGGATCAATAATATGGTTCATAATTATGCCAAAATATGCACATCAGTCATCAGTCATATAGGCATGTGCAAGTGAGCCCTGTCTGCTGTCCCAATGACAATACACAATTAGGATTTACACTATCAGTGGATTAGGGGACATTCTTCTTATTAGTGACAGGTAAACCATCATAACTTGTTAATTTCTATCACAGTAATCGCTTATCGAGAGATTTTAATCTGAGACTGAGCATGGTCATGCTGTCATTTGCAGGAATGTATGTTTTGATCATCAAGGACACACCCTTCACCATTTTGGAGCAAAATCTGCGTGAAAATCACTTTCAGTTGCCTCTGGGCTCCAGAATAGATTTGCCTCCTCCCTCCCTCCCCCTCCTCCCCACCCCTCCCAGTCCACTTCCCTGTACACTACGGCCATGTCATGTGATGATGTGATGGGCCTGTGCGGGCTGAGACTCGCACAGCTGTGAGAAATGTCCTCATAGGTTGGTTATGTAAGATTATAATAATCAGGCCTATGCATTCAGTGTGCAATATGGTAAAACACTTGTGGTCAGTAATGTAAACATACAAAGTATATAGTACTTCACATTGCACTGAAAAGGGACACTTTTTAAGCCAACATTTACATGTGGTTTCTTGAGTCAAACATGCACTATAATTTTGACAGTCCAACTTTGATCAGTGTGGTATGTAGTTTTTAGCCCTTCCTGTTTAGCCATTCGTGTAAAATTTGAAAGGGAAATGTGTTTTACCCTTCTTTGGGATTGGTACTGGCTCAAATCTAGCTTCAATATGAATATCTTTTTGGAGCTTGAGTGTTTGAGATGTCGTTTTGACCCTTTGAGCTTTTTCATTGATGACCCCCCCCCCTTGACATGATCTGTTAAATTCTTTGGACTCCCACTTGTGGATTTGCAAGTTTACAGTGGTATCTACCCTTGCAGACACCTCATGGCAGGCTTTTCAATCAGAACTGCATTTCTTAGTTTGAGAGTGTTCTTATAAGAGAGGTCACTAAGCGCTATTTTCCTGCCCTTTGATTGAAGAAAGCTGATGAACCCATCCCATAATTCCAGTTACTAGGCCTTTTGCAACATTAATTGGCTGAACATGCCTAATTGTGAAAAGACTTTTTGACGAGTTCCACAAAAGTGGATTGAGCCATATGGTTTGGAGTAGGTGAAGACTTCATTAATTCCAGTACATTTGAGGCAGTTCCATGGCATGTACATGTATAGTGTATTTCTTATTTGACTTCCTACAGCGTTTTATACGCTAGTTTCATCGATCTAAGACAACTTTTATTTGCCATGGAATCAACACACACACCAAGCTGAAAAGTCCTGACATCCAGCCATTGTCAGAATAAATCTCGTCATCATTGCTGTCAATATAACAACCAGGGCATCTCGAAATCTCTCATGTAAGCATAACCCCCGATTATTTCAACTATTTATTGATCGATACTGGAGGTATATTTGGCTTCAATAATGTTGACTTGTCAATGCTTGCAGGGGTTATCGAGATGTGCGTTTATATGATTGAAGGGTATGATTTATTTACATTTCTGTCGAGGGGCTGCAAATATATCAGTATGCTGTGTGCAGTAGCTTCAGAAGCTTACAGGACATTCCTCTCATAAATGTATCATATCTGTCTTGTAATATTGGTGCAAGATTTCATTAAAATAGGCAATGCTAACATTGACATTCTGTTAGGTTACGCACTAATTGGAGCAGCCTGTGATTTTTGTGTGTGTTGTTATTTCGAATTCCTTGGCAGAGAACCCTTGCAATATCTCCATTGATTGTTAACTTAATTGTTTCATTTGACGTCATTGTTATTCCTCGGTTATATAATCAGACATGTCTTCTTCCTGAAAATATGAACTTTTAAACCTGTTAAACTTTTTAACCATCCTGGACATGTATATCCATAAGATGATGCCACGTTATGAGGGAATAGGTCAGACAGGAGTCAGCAGGGCCATGTTTCAACATTTTGGTCCTTGGGAAGGGGGGCAGAGCAGAACACCATTTTTCATGGCAAGAGAGCCCAAATCTGCATGAAAAACACATTTCTCGGAGACCTGTGGGGCTGGTGGAGTTGCCCCCCCTGCCAAATATGGCCCTGGACAGTGCATATAAGGGTCCTATGTCCTAGAATGCAGTCTTGAAGAAAGCCGGTAATGAATTTGTTTGAGTTAGCTGAAGACCCTGCCACTCAAAACAAGGCTAATGCATTTCTTGGGAGACCTAACGGTACTTTATAATCTGTGTCTGTGTGTCTTGTAACTGAATATTAACTGTTGTTGTCAAGAAAGCCTTAGTGACACCCTTGCCAGAGCTTATTATTTCAGTTATTGAGTATGGGGGGCTATATGGTGAGCTGTTGGATTAAAGCCAGGGGAACTAAGACTACAACGGTTAATGACCCTTTACCTGCCATTACTGATTTGTGGTGTAATTAGCATCATTGTCTACGGCACATTCAGCAGTGCAGCACTGTTACCCTTCGCTGCCCGGACACTTTAACTTGTGGACGATTGAATTTTACTCTTGGGTATGACACTTCACTTGTCCTTGCTTCTTTTCAGTTGATCGAGACCACCATAGCAATTGGTGGCAAGTGTTGTTTCAACCTAACTTGTAATGGACAACCTAACTCGTAATGGACAAAAGACCTAACTTGCAATGGACAACAGGCCTGCTTGTAATGGACAACCTAACTTGTAGTGGACAACAGGCCTGCTTGGTTACACGTTGCCAGTTGAAGTTGTTTCCCGTCGAAACTGACTCTCCAAATGATGTCTTTCTTTTCAGATAACGCATCACGCTGGATTGGTTGCTTAAATTAACGTCGGTGGATCAGCAGAACCCCGACAAGGAGCCGACGAGGAAGCAACAAATAGCAATGATGGGCCGGCGCCTGGACCTCCAGCATCTCTCGGAGGAGGAGTGCGAGAAGATCCTGGAAGTCATCCAGAGGGATTTCAACATCAGACAGGGAGAGAAGGAGAGGCTCACGTAAGTAGAATCATTTCTCTTCTAGGGATTATGATGTCTGATCATTGGCTGTTAGGTGGAGCTACTTTTGATTTGAACTGAGTTGTTCCCTTCTGTGGCCTTCAGTTTGCTTAAAAAGGCAAAATTTGACATGTTGACATGTTGTGGTGTTTACCATCTTTATTGAGTTATGAATTTTGTGATTTTTGTCGATCTAAGTTCGCCACTGTTCACCTCTTTCCTCATCAGCGCCTAAGTGACAACTTTCTTCTTGGGCAATAAAAATGGCCGCCTATGAGCTCAGCCTTGGATGTTTCCAAAATTGTGTGAAAGGTGCAATCAAAATCAAGGCTGACCTCATAGAGGGAGTCCAGCCACTACACGAGGCCCTCAACTGGAAAGAGGTGAATAACATGTCCAGAAACTTGTATGTAGGGGGGGGGGCAAAATAATAGCGGGCCTGGGAAGTTCATATTGGGTGGTTGTTGGAATAAGTACAGCCAAGAAGCTTATATTTTGGCACAAAGAGTTAAGCAGTTAATTCCAGTATTGATATAATGTGACGCATTATAATATAATCTTTTCACTGATTTGTTTTTGTTCCATTTCTGAGAATATTCATAGTATATCTTGTTTACATCATTTTTCCAAACGTTTCAAAGTGATTTTTCACAAAATGTTTCTTGTAAATAGTGAAAGTGACCAAGTACATAGATGGATGAACTGGGCCTTAAGCTTGGCTAAATACAGCTACTTTAGACCCGAGTAGGCTGAAATATGGTTGATTTCAATACCACTGCTTCACTGACCACAAAACAGGCCCAAGCTTAGATTGTCCTGCCTCATTGTGTCGAGAACCTATATTACAATACGTTATGTAGGAGTGGTTTACTAAAATTCAGTTCATGTTAGGGTGGAAATAATAATGAATAATAACAAACTGTTTCTACTGTAAAACTTATTGGCAGAATTAACCATACTTCATAAAGTAAAAATATGCCTACCATTGGCCTTTATTTTGTCATAGATTTACACCAAGCATAGGCCTACTGTGCAGTGTGTTTCCCACATTTTGATAGTTTAGCAGTTTTTTGGAACACCCTGACCCCCTAGCAACCAGCATGTTTGCAGTACCCTTGATGGTCTTGAGCTGGTTGCTAGGGGAAACCTCTCAGGAAGATGAGGACTTGGAAGAATAGTAAGTCTTTATATTCAGAAGTTGTTACGTTTATTTGTTTATCAACTGATTTCTGAACGATCCCGGTGACCCTTAACTTTCTCACCGCATGGGGTTGGAAACAGGTCATTTTGGTCATTTTTGTCACTTCAACCAAAAATAAAACTTTAAGTTTAACTCAAAAGGGAGGTGTAGCTATATTTCTTTCTCTAATGATTCAACAAACGCTGGTCTTGGGGAGGCTTTTGCAAAGGACCTCAGGCAGGTTCCTCTTGATAGATATCTTGATCTGGGGTCACAGAAAACCTGAAAACCTGGCCCCCAAGCAATCATTATCATTTCTTTATGGGTGTCGTAACCCTATTGGGTTTATGCCGGAGTAATGGAGTCCACTATAGGGAATGTTCGGAGTAATTGGTGTGGCCTGATTCTTGAGTAAGACGAGCAACCTCGTCAATGGTGACGTCAATGTTGTACGTCAATAACCTGATCACACCTGCTCTTACGTGCCAAGTGGCATTCATCTCATACCAACGCTCGAAATTCATGAATATTTATGATAATCACGCATATTTGTCTTGTCTAAAACTACCATATGTGGTAATACATCATGTAACAGGTTGTACCGTCATGAAAACATTGATAATCACAGTATTAGCTGTGACCCTTGTACGAGAATGCCTTGCACTTTGCAGGATGTATGAGGAAATACAGAACCCACATAAGATTTGTAAAATTTCTGATTCGGAATCTAATAACCATTAGAATGTCTTCCTCAAACATGACAGTACGATACAATCAATTGTAACGAACCAAGAACGTGGAAATGTGCTCAAAGTTCTTGCTATCTTGCGTCGAATCGATTCTGGAATGTAGCTTTCGGTGCTAGTTGATATTGGCTTCCGATGTCGACCGACTGGAGACCATGTGATATATCGGATACCGCTAGCCTGATCCATAAAGAACCACACGGTGGGTTCACATGACCTGATGCAATTTCTCAGAATGGAATTGATTTCACATGAAAAGTCGAGTTGTATCGCCTGTTCTTTTACATCTGTGTGTCGTGTGAGCAGCTGGTCATGCTGGTGGAGTGTCTGAGATAAAGTGATATTGTGAAAAATAAGGGGAGGTCCACTCTGTTGATTTCAATATAACTTTCTTTTTGGGACGCACTGTATCATAAAATGAGCCACTTGGTTCTGAAGTTGTATGGATGTTTCAAAGCAAAGCGGCTCTGATGAAACTTACCATGGCAAAGATCGTGAAGGTGGATGATGATCTTGATTGGTTGGCAAGGGTACCGGTACGTTCATGAATGATGTCAGTTATTTCATTTCATCACACGATTCAAGTGATAAAATCACCCCGTGGTAAACATTTGGATTGAACTTAAATCGAATGAAAACCTGATGCAGTGACTGATGGCATGGACATGATGGAGTACCCAATTGAGGGCTGTAATCACCAAATGTGCGCGCTGCTTCAGATTCCCCTGTTGGGTCTGCTGGAGAGAGATAGTTCGTCCCGAATGATGCTGCATTGCATATCATGATCTCTTTCATCCCCTGATTATAAGATACTCAGCACGCAGGTCACAGACTGACTTAGCTGTCCCGCTGAGAAAATTACCTTTTGCTATGAAAGTAATTCATGTCTTGCAAGGGATCCATCTTCGTATTGGATGATATTTCCTTGCATAATCACAATTCTGATTCCTCACCTCGATCAGATTAATGTATTTGTATTCCTCTCATCCTCGTCATCCAGGCTCCCTGGACAGGAAATGATGCGTTCCTCCGGGAGTATTTATCGGCAATACTCTCATGAACAACCTAAGACCCGGATTCTCCACGGAAGTCACTGGGAGTCACGTTTAACATTTATGTACTTCTCAAGCTCGCAGACCCAGGAAATCTGTTCGTCCTTGAACTCATCTGGAATGCATTCTGTTCTTCGTGCGAAGACTTAGACAAATTGAAAGTTTCCCATTGCCTGTTGTGGTGTGCAGACATCCCAAAATTGGCAAGGATGGAAGGACCAAATTGTGCAATTTATTGAGGCCAATCCTGCGTAATGATGGCTCGATAAACATCAGCCATGGACCTCCCCTCGGAAATCATTGCCGTCACTGCTGCCATTAGTGTGGTCGATTAGGGGGACCGATATCGGGGCAGTAGATGGGTAGGAGTAATTGACATGGTTTATGGCCCTTATCATTGTTTACAGGCACATTTAGCACTGGTGATCTGAATTTCCTTAAAGGGTTACTCGGTTAAAAAATTTGAAAATTTAACTTGAATTTGAAATTTTCCAACAGTGCAAATACTGGACTGAATATAAATTTCAACTGTGCCATTGTGCAGACGGATAGACAACTCCTAGAGATGCCTAGTTTCAGGGTATTTGCATGCATGATAACTGCTCTACAGCAATGTTTATTTGTATTCAACGAACATGACTAGTGTCTGCCTTTAATGTTTAGCCGGGATGCATTGGTTGTTCAAGATCAAAGAGCCACAAGGAAACGCCCATGCCAGATATTGAATTTTACCATATGATTTCAAAGGCAACTGCACCAATTTCCCAGCACGCTGATTGAATATTGATCTACTATTTTCTATCTTTAGCATAAACAAATAGTACTACTCCATTGTTAGTAGCTGTTATCTCCCATATCAAACATGCTGCTCATTTTCTGTTTGGTGTTTTGTGCACAATTTTTTCCTTGACGCAATATTTCATTTGCAACTCCTGATTTCATTAGCGTCGACCGACAGGTGTGGTGATAATTGAAATGGCAGAGCCATTCTGCACTTTATGAACAGAAGCATTTTACATTCAGACCCAACTTTTAGAGATGGTTATGATGTGTCTCTCACATCTGTTTGTAAAATAGCCCTTACAGCCATAAAGAGCTTTGGCTCCCGTATGATAGTGACATCTCAAATGGTGGCCATTATGACCAGCTGCCTCAGGGAAGAAGTAGAATGATAGAAGACTCGAGACAAAAATGGTTCTAGGGTTTTTTAGACACCATTTGCAAAGGAACACTGTAGAAGGTAGAGTTCCTTCAAGACACATTGAACTTCCAGGGTTATTGCCTCTGTAGCCTCCTCCTTGCGTGTGTTGTCTGGAAGCTGAGCCATGCCAGTAGATGGAGGGCCGGGATCCTTCAAGAGAGTACTGTGGAATCACCATCAAATGTGACTCGCTCTACCAAAACTAGGCGCTTGTCGCATCTGAACTTGACAGGTTGATACGGACTTGTTGTTCATTTCCCTATTGTAGACATTTTGTGAAATCTATTACAAACTGATTTGGTCACATTTCACAAAAGGTCTACAATAGGGAAATGAACAACAAGTCCGTATCAACCTGTCAAGTTCAGATGCGACAAGCGCCTAGTTTTGGTAGAGCGGGTCACAAATGTAGATACGTAAAAACAAGCAGTCTCGATTGAAAATGAGGTCTTGATTGATTCCCTGGGGTGACTGGACAACAATCATACAATCTCGTTAATGCTTTTTATTGATTGATTGATTGGAAAGAGCATTAAATAAGAGGGTTTCTTTGTCGTCAGTAAATCCTCTTGTTTACGAAGAGGCAAAGCTAGCATTGATTTTGAGATTGTCAACACTGGATGAAGTTGTTAAAGTTGTTGGACAGGATATGTCGAGGGATGCAACCTAAAATATCCTTTGCAGAATATTTTTCCAGGATTGTCGACTTGGAACCAATCAGAGCTGATCACGCGTTAAGCGGGCCGCCATATTGGTGACAAGGTGCAATACCTCACGGAGGTACTTGTTCTTAGCAAGTGATGAGAAAACATACTTTAAAGCAACAGCTATTACCAAAGTGACTAGAGTGTCATGTATCCAGTTAACAGTCGCAATGTTGCTATTGGTCCTGCTGAAGTGCTATATGTGACAAGACTCTTGAGAAGGATTGATATCCAGATATATTGGTGATGGAAGGCAATATACTTCCCTCAGGTAGATTGTGATGAGACTATCAAGAATGGAAAACGTGACTAACATTGGGATGTTCACAGATAAAGGAAGGGTGTATTGTGTGAAGTAGGGAGTATGATACTGTCATCTTGATATTGAGAGGAGAGATGATGACACTGGCCGTACTGAAGTATGTGGCCAATCTGCCCATCAACACAGCTGAGAGAGATTACACTACTTAGACACATGTCCATTACGAAGACATTGACAACAAGTGTGCCTCTACTAAAGGAGAAGGAAAGGGAAGGTGATGGCCCTGGAAATATTCTGTTCCTGATGAAGGAGGTAACAGACATGGGAAATGGGATGGCCCTGGAAGTAGATCTGTTCTTGATGGAGCCTATGATTGCTAAGCTTTTAGAGACATGGGATGAGCATGTCATCCTCCCTTGGAGGAGTAATACTCCCTGGCAAACACACCTCCAATTGCAGCGCGAACACTGAAGATAAGGACATAGGAGAATGATGTCTCTAAAAGATGCTGTGTTTTAGGTGAAAGAAATCAACAGGGAAGTTGGACATGGTTGGGGTTACTGTCTGAATGAGGCCACCATACAAAGAAAGAATTGACCATGTTGTCTTCAGTGTCAATTTGAGTCAGTGGCCTCCCATTGGCATGCAGTGAATGCTCTCCACGCTCCCATAGGTCTCATGTCTATTACATGTAATTGCTAATAAAACAAGATCACGGCAAGTCAATGACTCCATATCTTGCAAAGACAAAGACAATGACTTCTTATGTCCATTGTCCAGGCTTCTTGTCGCCAGAGATGCAATTTGTGGTCGCCATGGCAATCAGATGTTTATTGATGTAAATATAGGGTAACAATCATAGAAGGGAGTGAATTACATGTCTGTAGACTTGGGTTATTATTGGTGATGACCCTCGAGGGCTTGACTCAGGTATGCCAACGTCACACAGTGGAGACCAAGGTATGCTTTTTGAGATGTACACAGAATTAGGTAGTGCAAGTCTTGGCGTGAAGTAGTCTGTCCGATGGTTAGATCGATGTTTCACCTCTGTGGTCATGGGTTCGACTCTGAGTCAGTGCACGTCTTCATGTGATAAAGAGGGCGCCTCTCTCTCTGAGGATTCCTCTGGCGGTCCCCACTTCCCTCCAACACATTACAAATCACCAATATCCTTTACATAGTTTGTAATGTCTAATTGAAGCTCAGCTCTCAGCTTATTATGAAAAGTGCTTACTTTCAAGGCATCTACAAAGCTTCATGACAGTGAACCTTCCCATCCAACCAGCAACGACAATAACTCATGTTTGCGTCTTGTTCGTGAAGGGAAATGAGCAGACGACATTCGGAAATGAATGTGGATTATGTTAGGGATCACTAAACAGCACGAATTTGTATCATCTCCGAACATGATACGCTGATGGTTGCAACAATGGAATCAGATTGGCTTTCAAGGTTTCTGCGCTGGTCATGATTTGATCATTTTCCCTATCTCTTGTTGGATGACAATACAAAAAAATGAAGGCAATGGTTGGTGAATGAAACTTACAGTGGTTCTATGTTGCAATTGTGATTATTCCATTACCGTTTTGTTTGAAAGCACAGTCAGAGGGGTTGAGGATGATGTGAGACTCTCTGAGCATGATGGGCTTACTTATCACAGAAGCCATCTGCGTGTCAGACACAGTGGCTGATGCAAGCCTCAACTGCAACACCATTCAGAACAAGTAGACTTTTGTGGAAGAGTTTTGGGATTCGTGTCAACTCTGCCGAATCCCGAGCTCTTGAACTGAATACCTCACCAACCTCAAGCCTGTTATAAAAAGGTTAAGAACAGCAGTCGTGCTGTCACTTCAATCCAGATTAAATTGGAAGCTCATAGATGGAGGTGATCACGTCATAAAAGGTTTGGAGCGATTGCTAAATCACTGTAATATGGCTAATTATTGCTTTCAACATGAGATACCTGTTTCACTTTGGTGTGAGTAGGTGCTAATTGGGCTAGAGGCACCTAAGGGGCTGCGCTTTTCTACTAAGATGTTTTTTATGGAACTTTCTCAAAGAAGATTTTTTTCAAGAAAAGGCTATGATTTCAGTTCGGGAAATGGATGGGACTTGTATTGGATCAGGCTCATAATATGATTGGGGGGGGTCTTGTTTTTCTTCGCCTACAAAGACAAACCAAGATATAACAAGCTGAGGCCATAAATATTGCCATTAAAAACCAAAGACCATGTCTACCTTTGGTGCTCACCATGTCAAACCCTGAGGTCAATAATACTGACAATAATGGACATCAGGTCTACCAATAGAGCTTTTAACCACACATTTAACATTGCAGTGATTAGGGCTAATTGCTTCCTCAGGGTTCATAATGTGGTTGGCTTGATCAGAGATGAGAGATTACATGTAAGTGGTCTGCAGCCAAGCTTTCACCAATGGCTGTGGCGCCATCAGTGGCAGGAAGGGATATCGATGTAGTCCTCAGTTCTTCATCAACTGTCAATAGTCCTCCAAATAACTGGTAGGATCTGGTTCTTGAAGATTAGCATATCCTTCCCTCAAGGCTGCTTGGTTTGGTCATAGCTTTGATACATTGGCAACCAAACTATAAAACTTTCTTGAAATTGACTCCTAGTTATCGTGACCAAGTCATGCAGTGAACACAGCATCAGTTATTCACGTACATGTACAGTTTGTCAAGTCATTCTCAAAGTGAAATGAAGGATAATTTGATCATCATCTTTGTGCCAATCCAACTTAGAATGTTGATACATAACATAAGACAGAAAAGTAAAGGTCAATGTACAGCACCCTCCAGCCAGCTGGCTGACACAGACACAGATTAGATTCCTGTCTTCAGATATTTTGATCATAAAATTCAAGGTTGGTTGTCGATTTGGATATTCCGATTTCCCGACGGGCTGAGCTATCTCCGATATTAAAATCTGATGTTTGGCAGATTCGCCAAAGCGTCATAAAAGTGTTATTTGATGAATTTTGATCTTTAAATCATTACTTGTGCTTTCTTGACATTTTCTTGTTGGGGACGAATGATATCAGTTATTTAGATCGGATATTTGGTGGATTCTCTAGAGTACCATGAAACCATTATTCAATGAATTTGGAAGGGAAGTTGATGACTAGGAAGAATGGAGGGGTGCCAAAGCAATGCTGGTTCTTTCCATCTCAATGGGTGATGGCAGATTTTCTCATCTGGCTCAGTGATTGCATCCTATGTTCTCTGAGTCACTTCTTACTATAGCTTCAACAGACAGTCACGATATGTAGCATACTTCTGGTTGTCTGGACCTGTCAACCAGAGTAGGCTCCCAAAGGGCCCCTCACCTTTAATACCACTAGTCTCTCCTGCTAATCCGGTGGGAGTCTGCTCATCCCGTGGGAGTCTGGACCTGTCAACTAAAGTGGGTCTAAAAGTGCTCCTCACCTAATGTCAGTCTCTCCAGCTCATCCCGTGGGAGTCTGGACCTGTCTTGAGCTGAGACAAACTAAGTAGGGTCCTTTGTGTAGGTGTCTGAGATGTGGCTAATGGATTACCTAAGGTGCAAGGGCTATGTGTTTTGTTATGCTAAATTGAGTCTCCTGACATCAGCGAAAACGTCTGAGATAAAACTTATAGTCACACTCTCAACCTTTCTGTACCTCAGCATTGGACTGAGTGGTTATATTCAAGTCTTTTGACGATGGAAAGCTGCTGACTTTTCAGCAGCTTGCCACATGGACTGAGTGGTCAATGCTTGAGTCCATTCCCAGAAGGACAAGAGCCAATCTTCACCCAAACCCAATCACCTTACTCCCTGTGCTGATACCCCAACTGACTACTGAAGTAATCAGCAAATGCATGCATTTAAATCACTCACAACCACTGCTAATCCCTTCCTCATGCATTGGTCATTTCTGAGTCAATTCCCTGTCGGACCCAAGCCAATCATTACCATAACCCAATCACCTCAATACCCAGTCATTATCTGCCCGTTGGAGTAATCAGCAAGTAACCCCCCTAAATCATTCAATCACCACTGATAAACCTTCTGTGCCATTGATGTCCTAATGGATTGTAGGCAAGGCTGACCTCTGTGGCAGGCGAGAGTAAATATGCCAGGAGTCAGTCAATGATGTGACTATAGATGTGACCTTCATTGATGATATCGTCACACCAAGCTCATTTAGACTTTTGATACCATAAACAGATGCTCAGATCAGCATTTATCACTCCTATGAGTGACGAGCCTGACATGTATGCAGATCCCTGTCATCTAATCACCAAAGTGATAACCAACCGGATACAAATCTCTCCAAGTTTTCATCTCTCAGTGCTCATTCTGACAAATTGCTCCATTTATCTCCCGAATCCACTAAACCATTACCATGGTGACCACTATACAACCATTCAAGTGGAGGATAATATGGTCAAGCTTTCAGTCAATGCTAGTCGAATCTTTAGGGATGGTTGTTTGTTGTTCAGACATCATTATCTTCTCTGACAGATACATCTTATTGGCTGTTTGAACAAGTAACTTTGAAGAAACAATTTTCCCAAATTCAAGATCCACTGTATAGGCAGCAAGTTGGTCCAAGCACTGTTGGGAACTGGGTCTGATTTGACTTGGTGATATGTACTGTGTGATTGCAGAGACACCTTTAGGTGACTGTCTCAAACTTGATGAAGCCGGCCTGGCTTTTGCCCACATGTCTAGTCTCATAACACTGAGCGGCACCCACTTGTATCATAAAACTTGGCTAATTGAAGTGACTGCTGAATTATATGACAGCTCTAAAAAATAACCCCCATTATTTCTAAAATGTTGCTAATCTATGCCTCGATATTTCTCAAGCTAACGAGTTGCTAACAAAGTTTAACATTGTGTATGACTCTGTTTACATTAATCACATATACCATAAACTGCAGTAAATGCAGTCAGGATAGACTAGCATTGCTAAATTAAATGCCATTTCCCCAGGATAGGAATGATTTGATAAAATGGTCATGTATCACTGATGGCAATGTCATATCTTAGCTGTAGTGTTTGCACTCAGTCCGCTAATGAACTTAATGCTTATCAACGTAGCGATGTTGAGCTGGTTCATTTCCGCATTCTGATCTGGCGGTCAACTCCAGGACTCATGATTGTTAGGCTGAGGGTTTCTTGAGATGTATTAATTGCTACTCCTTGCCGTGATTACTAGCAGTCTGGTCTACAGTTACTGCAGGGCGGGCAGTAATGTAGAGTGCTTAGTTCCTGTGTTGAGGGGACCACTGATTCATCCAGAAGGAAGAATGTGTACATTTGTCTGCACTTTGCTGGCAGGGCAGATGTGAAAGCCTTGAGGTCAGAATGCCCACCTGATGTCCTGATGAGTTGTTGAAGCAAAAGTTCCCCGACACCTGACACAGAGAGCAAAGTCACTTTGGCAGGACTGTCCAGTGCCATTTCAATGGAAATCAAAGTAAAGCTCCACTACGTGATCTTGTGATCTTGTGTCATTTTTGATCCCATTCTCAGTGGCAGCGACAAGAGGAGGGCATTGACCTTGGCACCTCCACTCATTTATGGCATTGTTTCATTGCTAATCGAAGTAGACTGTTGTAGAAGCCACACAACATGATCTTGTGATGTTTACATTCGTGATCATCCTCCCAGCGGCGGAGACCACGGTGGGTAAAGGTATTGGTTTACCTTTGTAACACAATAGAGACCCACCATGGAGACAATACCACTGGCAAAAACCAAATGTCTGGAATGCCCCTCGGCTGAGGCACCCTACTTAATACAGGAACCCTGTCTGTTTCAACCAGGCCACTGAAGGCATTACCCTCAGAGGTGTAAGTGTGGTCTTCAATCAAAGCCCTGATTACAAGTGAACAATAGAATGGCAGGTTTGGTCATGTAGTTACGATGCTGAGACAATACCAGGCTTAAATCAGAGCGTGACCAAGTCACCTGAAGTAATCTACCATCATTGATTAGTGGTTGGATGGCCCACGACAATGTCTGTATTGTGTAACAATGGATGTGGTTAGCAAGACCATAAAGCTAGCAATCTTGCTTTATGGCGAGCTCAGTGACTGAGACAATACTGTCCAACCATTTCCCACAAATCCGGATTTCGCTTAGTCATCCACCTGCTCTGGGTAATTTACAGCCATCGATTATCTGCGTGTTACAGGCGACAACACCTTGTCGATGTAATCAAGGTTGGAAATTGTTATGCCAGGCAGAGGGGTCTCATTAGGCAAGGAAATGGTACCCACACGGGCTTGTGGTACATGCCCTCATGTCATCCATCATCATGCTGCTAGTGCAGTTAGCAGCTGGCAGAAACATTCAGAAAGAAATACCACACAGAAAAGTGCTCTGTCATCTGCCAAATTGCGTTCTTGGGAAGGGGAGCTTAAAATCTCCAACACAGAAGTTAGAATTGATTAAGATTCTGACAGCTCATACCGACTCATTGGTGTGGTGTGTGTTGGTATACCTTCACGAAGACAGAGACTTCAGGATTTACATACACCACTCAGGAGATAGATCAGCTTGTAAAGTCGGCCAACCAGAGTCGGCAAGAAATGCAATCAAGAAATACCTTCCCATGTCCCTTTGTTGGTTAATCATCATGAAATGATTTCAGCCATGCCGCTCTCACCAGCGGCTTATCTGGCCATGGCGGCCAGAAATGCCACCGTGTCATGCTGATGGGGACGAGGTACCCCATCTATCACCCCTCCTGCCATCTCCCATCCCAATCATGAAGGCAAAGCAGTTATTAAAGATTACTTTCCTAATGGGTATAAACATGATCCCATTCATATTCAGAACTTCTGTCAATTCCAATATTGCTAAGTGGTATTTAATGTTTGAGGTTTTAACATTTTTATTGTGGTTGGTGCTTGGAGATGAGATTGTGTCATTCAGTGAGGCGACTTGGTTGGCGAAGAAGCGTCCTCCTTAAAAAGTGTATTGGGAAGAAACATTGGTTGTTTGGGAATGACGCTGCTGTCGACAGCATTTCAGTTCTCAAGATTGGAAAAGAAAGCAGGAGAAAAGGTACACAATTGAATGCACACCTCCTCGCAGATTCAAATAGCCAGAATCTCATTTCACTGATCCCTTCTTTCCCTGTTAGTGATTGAGTTGAAACAAGCTTCTTCCATGCAAGCCTGCCTTTCATGTTGAGTGAGCTGGATGAACTACTGATTGATGGGATCGAGTAACTCGCCTTGATTAAATTTCACAAGCCATGCATTGCTGATTGCATGTTAATGTCAATGTTAAAAGCTTTGTGTCACAAACGTGTAACTATGCTGTAAAGGTGCAGTGTTGTTAGACATTGAATGATACCAGCTTGGAGAGGGCACCATGCCAAGAGTTGGCTAACAGCACTGTGTCAGGAACTGGCCGTTATCACCAGAAGGAACTGTATTTCCATCAAAATGTGCTGGCCTTCTTTTCCCCGTTCTCCAACACCCGTCCTCCCGTTGACTGTGTTGTCCTTGATTTGATTGGCTGAGCTGACACAACTGTAGAAGCTTGATGGCAAAGAGGGTAACGGTGGTGGCAAAGTTGAGGTTGCCATGTCAAGAATGCTTATGTCACGTTAAAGGTGTGATAGGCTGAAACTGCAGAAGGGGCCCTTATAACTATGGCTGATGGTGCTGTTGGTCATCACTGATGTAATGGTATTAAGATGTCGTAAAGACACACCTAAGGAAAGAGTCTATCCTGCCTCAAAGGACACCACTGCTTGTCTTGCATTGAGCGTTTGTCAGAAATTGTAGCATGGCGGCGTACTATAACCCGCAGTGACTGTATACCACCTACGAGCAAATGCAAGACCAAGAACCTAGCTTGCGTCTTGTGGTAATTGCCTTTTTCTGTCTGACTGACCACAGCGACTCACCAAGGAGCTGCCAGCAATTCTCATGGGGGCCAGGTTATTGCCAGCGCACATGGTTGATGGGTCCACTGATCGCCAGTGATCCACGAAGAGAGATATAATCGGGCGTAAAACAAGGAAATCATTTCCCGATAAAACAGCGATCTCCTAATTTGGAAAAAACAGTGGTCGATGATTGTGAGCAGTGGAGCAGGAGGAAAATAGATTTAGTGGTTTGGTTGGTATGTTTGGCTGCCTCTGAGGCGATACACAGGCTTGGTCATAGCCTGTGGTAACACCACCAATCAAAGTAATTGTGTCCCCCTCTCCGTAGGTGGCATCTTGCACTTCACTTGCACAAGAGTTCCTGTATAAATGAGTCTGTCTCCTAGTGAAAGAAGTGATTGGTTTGTTAGGGGGTCACTTTGAGCATCCCATCATAAAGGGTTAAATCAAGTAAATATTCTCTGTAAACTCGCTGACAAGACACCTCTTCGGTTAAACACCACCATTATCCCCACTCCAATTATCCTGATGTGTCATATATGGCATTTCCCATCTGACGGGGAAATTTGTGGGTGATTAATTGGCAGGCTGGCTGTCCACCATTTGAAATATTCATGGAAGAGTTATACATGTATATATATACATAGCTGTGTATTGATATGTTTCTTCTGTGTGTAGAGGGACGGTCCCTCGTTAGACGAGATGAAAACCGTACTTGCAGTAATCATACTGCTGGTACTTGCTATTGATTACATAGCTAGAATGCAGCTTATCTGGAAAAAAACACCATTATCTATCAAAGTCATTAGCAGTTAGCTCGACAGACATATTGCTTAAAAACTGTCAAAATTCAATGCCTCAGAAAACCAGCCGTCTGATATGAAGCAGAAATGAGGCAACGTCTCTAAAGATGATGATATATCCGAGTGCCTCATGGGAGTCTCAGATAACGGAGCCTCTTTCTGGTGTCCAGGAATTTGCTTGAAGCGGTGATGGTGACAGACGTATTGAGTTCGCTTTGAAACTAAGATCTGACAATTCCTGGTGGAAACTGGGAAACTGCTGTCTGCTCAACTTGATATCGCAAACAAAGAGGTTTTGTCTATGTTTAACTGTCAGAATGTGAGAGATATCATGTCATGGTTACTTTACAAAACACTGAAATCAAATTTCTCTAAAGTGATGATGAATGTTGATGTTGATTCCCTTCAAGTGACTCTGGCAGCCATATTGGGTTTGCTTTGAAACTGGCGTCTCTCACTGATCCTCAGCGGAACTTCTGAAAATACCATACTAGCTACTTGAATGACTGAAACTGGAATCTCAATTGAGCTGTGCCAAGGAAACTTTTTTTTCTTTAAAAGTTGGAAGTTTCCTCTTAAAACTGTTATGATTTTCTTCAACTGCAAGTTCCCAAGTAAAGAGTTCACCCTTTTCCTGAAGACTTGAACAAGACTGTCCTTTTTGGGCTAAAAAAGGCAATACCCCTCCAACAATTGGTTCAAGAACTTCCGATTAGTTTCAGATTGCTTATCCCTGGTTCATTTCGACTTGTACCCCAAGACATTTGTCACTTTGTTCTAAAATGCCACACATTCTATCTTTGCAGTAAAATAGAAGAATCGATTGACAAGGAAAAGAAAACCCGTGAAATCTTAGCTGAGAAGGAAACGTTCAACGAGAACTGCTGCATGAGATGTTGTGACACATTCAACTTCATCTTCAACCGTAAACGCGTCTGCATCGGATGTAAATATAACGTGTGTAAGAACTGTTGTGTGTACGATGATAATGTTAAGGAGTATGTCTGCAGCACGTGCCAAAAACACAGGTGAGACACTTTGAATTTAAAGTTTCTCATTAGCAGAATTATAGCCTTTGTGTACATGTACTGTCAGTTGTTTTTTCCACAAAACGTACCATAGCTATGATTGGTCCAATTCCCCTTCCCTGTACAGTTTATCTGGCATGGGTGAATCAGCTTGGAGTACAACTCCTCCTATTGGGTAATGTAGGTGCTCTGGCTCTGTGGTCCATGAAGGCGCACAGCCACTGGATCAACTAAGGGTGACATTTGCTATGCCATTCAGGTCAACTCTTTCCAAGAAAGCCAATGCCCAGTGGTGAAGTACCATAAGCCATAAGATGATGACCTTGCATGTTCCAGCCAATACATGAAGGATCGTAATGACCCGGCGGAGAAACCCCCTCCCCCCGCCTGTGATAACAGATTCCCGGGTTTACTGGTTTCCCCACTTATCTTGTGGGACATCGTGAAGTGATGAATATAAATGAACGGTTGATGAGGGTGCCATGAGCTGAGGTTTAGGGTGATGAGATTGTATCATTCTGGTTGTCATTGGTGTCATCTCAGTGGTAGCTGTGTGTTGTTTATGTCTTTCAAAGTGGAGCTTGGTGGTGACTGGTTCCTGACTCTCAAGCAAAGGGTCATGGTCATTTTGGAAAGTGAGCGCAGCCCCACCTCGAGCGCCTTGAAGGTGCGATCTTGGAAATGAGTGTGGTCTGGTAGACCTCTTGCTGAATTCACCAATGCATATATTCAGAAGCTGAGCCCCAATTCTTCACGCAGAATCGGCAATCCATTCTAATTATGCGACTACGAGAAGATTTCTCCATATTTTCCTCTTGGCTGCTTCTCCAGTATCTCCTTGACCTTTGGTGAACTGAAGCAATTTCCAATTCATGTATAAATTAGGTTTTTATTGGATTTCGTAAAGAAGAATCTACCCGACTTATGGTTGGTGGTTCAATAAAGTTAGTTTAGACGCTTTGGTTTGATGCTCTATAGACACTAATTTCTGCCGGCACATTCAGGTCCATAGGCTACATTTATAAAAACTGCCTTGTCAATTCTTTGACACCTTCTGTGTCCTGTGGTTTAGCGAGACCAAGTCTGACCTGTTCAAGGGAGGCCTGAGGCTGGGTAGGCACCCAGGGTAGACCACCTCATCATCAAGTCAGTGCTTTTATTTCCATCGATATCTTTTGGCGGGGATGTTATTTGCCCTCATCTCCAAAGTATTGATATAACTTATGATTCATGGTCTTCGATTGCATATGAGCTGGTGACGATTCTGCTAACAAGTTACCTCGGTATGTGACAGCTAGCACTCATTAATCTTGGCCATGTCGGGTAGAGTCTGCAATGGGTAGCCTACATAGAGCTGAGACACGATCCATGTCGGGTAGAGTCCGCAATGGGTAGCCTACATAGAGCTGAGACACGATCCATGTCGGGTAGAGTCCGCAATGGGTAGCCTACATAGAGCTGAGACACGATCCATGTCGGGTAGAGTCCGCAATGGGTAGCCTACATAGAGCTGAGACACGATCCATGTCGGGTAGAGTCCGCAATGGGTAGCCTACATAGAGCTGAGACACGATCCATGTAGAGTAGAGTCCGCAATGGGTAGCCTACATAGAGCTGAGACACGATCCATGTCGGGTAGAGTCCGCAATGGGTAGCCTACATAGAGCTAAGACACGATCCATGTCTGGTAGAGTCCGCAATGGGTAGCCTACATAGAGCTGAGACACGATCCATGTCTGGTAGAGTCCGCAATGGGTAGCCTACATAGAGCTGAGACACGATCCATGTCAGGTAGAGTCTGCAATGGGTAGCCTACATAGAGCTGAGACACGATCCATGTCTGGTAGAGTCCGCAATGGGTAGCCTACATAGAGCTGAGACACGATCCATGTCGGGTAGAGTCTGCAATGGGTAGCCTACATAGAGCTGAGACACGATCCATGTCGGGTAGAGTCTGCAATGGGTAGCCTACATAGAGCTGAGACACGATCCATGTCGGGTAGAGTCTGCAATGGGTAGCCTACATAGAGCTGAGACACGATCCATGTCTGGTAGAGTCCGCAATGGGTAGCCTACATAGAGCTGAGACACGATCCATGTCGGGTAGAGTCTGCAATGGGTAGCCTACATAGAGCTGAGACACGATCCATGTCGGGTAGAGTCTGCAATGGGTAGCCTACATAGAGCTGAGACACGATCCATGTCTGGTAGAGTCCGCAATGGGTAGCCTACATAGAGCTGAGACACGATCCATGTAGAGTAGAGTCCGCAACGGGTAGCCTACATAGAGCTAAGACACGATCCATGTCGGGTAGAGTCCGCAATGGGTAGCCTACATAGAGCTGAGACACGATCCATGTCGGGTAGAGTCTGCAATGGGTAGCCAACATAGAACTAAGACACGATCCATGTCGGGTAGAGTCTGCAATGGGTAGCGAACATAGAACTAAGACATGATCCATGTCGGGTAGAGTCCGCAACGGGTAGCGAACATAGAACTAAGACACGATCCATGTCGGGTAGAGTCCGCAATGGGTAGCCAACATAGAGCTGAGACACGATCCATGTCGGGTAGAGTCTGCAATGGGTAGCCTACATAGAACTAAGACACGATCCATGTCGGGTAGAGTACGCAATGGGTAGCCTACATAGAGCTAAGACATGATCCATGTAGAGTAGAGTCTGCAATGGGTAGCCTACATAGAGCTGAGACACGATCCATGTCGGGTAGAGTCCGCAATGGGTAGCCTACATAGAGCTGAGACATGATCCATGTCGGGTAGAGTCTGCAATGGGTAGCGAATATAGAGCTAAGACACGATCCATTTAAGTATGCAATAGACAGGGTAACATGCACCTTCAAGAATTCCGATGGCGTTATCAGATAACCAAATTACCTCAGGATCATCTTAACGTGCTTTGACATTAAATGGCTCTTTGATCTTATTAAGGTTCTGATACTCCGAGTTGGCAATTGGGCCTATGAACATTTCTTTTAACCTCAGATCAGATTTGCTCTTTCCCAACTTCCAAGCTCAACTTTTTGACAGAATCCTTCAGACTCTATTGCTCTTCAGAGGCAACTTTCAAAACCTGACCGAACCTGCCTGAGATGTATATTCTCTGACACCTAAGCCTGGCTGCCACTTCACCCTCACATAGAAATATAAACTACATCTTGAAGTCGTTGATAGCCACCTCTCTCCCCTCCACCCACCAAGCTACAGGAACTATACCCCTGAGTCCCCAGAGAGCAATCACAGTCGGCCCCAAACATGACACTTTTTGGTGTTAGTTCAGAAAACCTCTACTTTCTGAATAATTCAGCAGGAAAGCAAATATTGGCACGAAAATGATACCTCTACATCCATGATGTGTTTGTCGATATTGCTCTTTATTCAGCCTCCTCGACAGCTGAATGTGATATTGCTTCGGGCTCAATGGCGCATGTCGACAATTCTTAGCCATTTTATTGGTGTGATTGAAGCCGCCCTTCTCATGGTCAAGTTTTGAATATAAATTTGTTGATGTTTCTCAACGTGGCAAGTGTATTGTGGGAAGGTCAGGTTGACGGAGGAGTATTGGCAGGAAACCAGGAGGAAATCGGCCAATGGAACTAGTCACGACATCATTAGTTATGTCTGGTATCGATTATTAACTCACGCAGTCTGAGATACTTCTGACACGCTTTCACCATATCACAATATTGAACTGAAAATTGATCTGAAATTAAACTCGATAGACATTCTATTTCGGATTTTGAGTGCTTAATTTTGTTGATAAAATGATTCAAACAGAAACATCCATTACAGATTTGTCAACCACAGATTTCTCCATTCATCTCACTTTGTCAATTGCAGGGAGCTCGTTACCAAGTCATGTGACTGGTTCTACCAGGATGTCAAACGACGATTCCGCCGCTTCGGAAGTGCAAAGGTGGTTCGCTCGCTCTTCAAAAGGAGGCCAGAATGTAAGCAAGATTTCAAAATATGCTTGTAAAGTCTCTGTGCTGATCATGTTGTGTGTGCCTCTGCCTCAGCATGCTTTGGTGCTGTTTGCATGTCAACATTTAGAGTTGTTGGTTCATACAGAGGGTGCTATTCTGAATGGAAGAATAATCAAATCCTGTCTGGGAATATGAAACTTTGAAAAATCAGCACAGCAAGGCAGATATTGCTAGTTTGTTGGTCGAGGAGAGGGGAGACAAAACACTTCTTTTGGCATCCTTCAGTCTGCAAATTGGCCAAAATTTGCATGAAGAACACACTGCTTTAGTGGCCACTTTCCAGCAATGACCGTGGCCAAGCCATCGCCAATCGTTCAGACAGTCAGCCGATCAATGAAACAAGTAATGAGAATTTCCAATCAATCGGTCAATAACTTACACTCGACTAGTTTCTAATGATCAGTGTGAGTTCTCTTGATCTCAGCTGTCAATCAAACTAATCACATCATCAATTAAATCATATGCTACTGGTTGGTTTACTTGATTGACTACTATTCAATTAACTGCTCAATTAAGAGTAGCAGTTAATTAGAAACCAACTTGTTGCCAAAAAAAGAAGAAAATGCTGTCCACGCATGACCCTACCCTTTAGTATTGCCTTGAGCCTGTTATCAAGTCTTCTTTCACAAAGATATATGATACTTAATTGAACATCTGGGACTGTCATTTAAATTATTCATAAAAGACTGGATCCTAATCCTGGAGTGCCGTCTTCATTGTATATAAATCATGTATGCTGTACATTTGCACGATTCAAAGATGTAGATCAAATGGCTGATTAGAAAAGTTTGAGTGGACTGAATATTTTACTTGTGTAAAGTGCACATTTCACTTTCACAATAGAAAGCTTTTGTATTGAGTTGGCATTGTCTTTAATAAAGCCAAAACAGATAAGGCTTAGTCATTTCTGTTAAGAGCCATGGGGTAGAGGTGGTGTTCCCAACAGATAGTTGGTTCAATACCTATCAGTATGCTAGGACTGCATAGTTGAGGTTCCATCCTTTGAAGAATGCTGGAGGCCGACATTGGCATTGATATGTTAGCTGAGCCATTATTGATCCAGTATTACACCCTTGATCGTGTTATACTTGAACTTGAAAAGGCACGAGCGATTCAGGTTACGTCAGGCAGAAGAAAAAGTCAATTGATTTCACGATCGATCTGATTGATGTTTACATCAAGTGCTGCCATCTATTTTAAATGAACAGGACTCAGATAAGACGTTGATCTAATTGATCTGTTTTGGTCTGATCGAGGTGAATGACACATGACATTTCATGCTTTTGGATTAAATTGGTATTTTAACGCTTTCATTCATATCGTCAGTATTGTAACTGCATCTGTCGCGTGTCGTCTGCTCTTCATTGTTGTTTACATCCTGCATCCTTGCATGTTTTTCAGCGGACAGCGAGGGCGACAGTGGTTACGACCCGTCTCTCTTCAGTTCCATGTCAAACACGACCAAGCGACGCTCTTCTGTTCAAGGTCTCTTTGAATCATTCAAAAATTTATACTCCGCTACGGGTCGCCAAGGTAGTTTTGCTTTTCGTTCATGTCCAGGAGTCAGTCTAACACAGATTATCATTGGTTGATATTTACGACTAACAACATTCTGTCTTCTTGGTGCCAAATTGAAGACACTAACAAAAATATAATGATAAAATGATACTTGGTGTTGACTAATAGATGTATTTCAGTAAATAATCTGTGAGGTTTTCAAAACTAAACGGCCATCTTTTCATTTCGCTCTCCAGCAGCTTTTCAATATTTTGCAATAAAAGAGCACTGATGTGCTTTCCCAGCATGCTCTTGATGAAATAGACACACTCCTGTCTTCTTCTTCAAAATATTAACCCTTTCCTCTACGTGTGGATTGCTTAAGAATCACAGCTGACTGATCAGTAAACAGACAACGTTTTGTAAACAATCATCGTAACACCTCCTTGCATGAACCTGGTAACTGAAGAGTTTCAATTTCAAATTCTAATTCCCTGTGGCGACGTTACCCAGAAGGCCCCAGTGCGTTTCACAAATGGAGACGGCGTATGTTTTATTCTTGATTGTTTACCTGTTCACCCTCTCATTACACGGTTATCAGGTCCAGGCATGCAAGGTGGCGTTTTCTCTACGACCTTCAAACGTTTAGGTTCTGAAAAAGCAAATAATGATGTCAAAGAGGAGCAAAAATGAACTTGCTGGTGTTATGGGAAAACTAGTCCCTCAATGGTGAAAGTCCTGACTTGGAACTGGGATAGATTTGCGGCTTAATAGTTTGCGGTTTTGTGAAATAGTTTTAATGATCAATGATTAGTGATTGTGATTTGCCTTTTCTGGTAGTGGCTGTGTTGCTTCCTGGCAGTGGTGCATGCATGCCTGCTTTCTAACTTGTTTTTCCCAATCACAAACGTTTCTTGTGTGTGCTGACCATTAATAAGGAGTCAACCATTTCTCCGTACAATATCTTTGTCTTGGCGGTAAACATAGTCATCAAGGTATGATGATGTCACACCTGATCGAGCACTGATGGCTACACCTTACCAACATTAAACAAACATTCCTCTCACATGTAGACCACACTCACGTAAGTGAAGTATTTGTCTGTCCTTAGAACGTTTGTGGCAAGTGACAGAGGAGTCTTTTCTGAACCAATTAGTTGAATTTCCTTGACAAGGACAATGGTTGAACACATGGTGCACCATGGTTGAACACGTGGTGGACCATGGTTGAATGCATGGTGGACCATGGTTGAACACATGGTGGACCATGGTTGAACACGTGGTGGACCATGGTTGAACACGTGGTGGACCATGGTTGAACACGTGGTGGACCATGGTTGAACACGTGGTGGACCATGGTTGAACATGTGGTGCACCATGGTTGAACACATGCTTCATAATGACAGCACCTGATCAAGAATATCAGACATGACATCTTTTTTCCATTTTCAGATGACGAGGCGAGTGACAGTGGACTTGGTGCTCAAAAACCTCACCACGAGTTGGACTCTATAGATGGCGCTGTGGGTATCGATCACACCAAGCAGTTACACTTGGAGCGCTACGACAAACAGCTCAACAGTATTCGAGACAAGGTGTATTACATGCTGAGGAAAAGGTTCGCTGACGACCATCTCAAGTTGAAAGGAATGAGACCCAGTAAGTCATCCAAGTGCTCCTCCCCTTGTATGTTACCCATGGTGGAGATTAGGGAGTGAGATGCCAACTCAAATTTTTGAATCGAGATGATTTTGAATGAAAGTGATCGATGTTTTAGGTGTCTTTGTCTGATTTATTGCAGATCATGGTCTCCTCCAATCATATCGGAAAGAAGTCAGTATTGACCTGACGAACCTCGCTCAGGCCTTGTATCTCGCCTATGAAAGTAAGTAGACACCAGATTATGTTTCATTGCTGTCAAGTGTCAATAAATGAGAAATTCCTGTTGTAGTAGGACTCTGGTCATCTTGTAAACTTGCATGTCATCTTGTAAACTTGATGACGCAGAAGCACAAAGGTGTTATCTCTGGAATGCTTGACTTTCATGAACTGCCTCTATTTCCAGACCACCCCTCCGACGAGCACAAGGAAATCAACAAATTGGTCCAGGACACTCTGGTGAAACGGGTGGAATCGTTTGTAGGACACCCTGTAGTGGTGACATTGGTGAGTTCATTTACATGGAATGTCTCGATAATTCAAAAGTGAACACATGTCTGCCACTTTCGTCCAAGGCCCAATCATAGTCTTGTGCTCAAAAATCATATTTTTGAAGTAATAAGCTTCTTGCACAGGCCTATTGGTGGGGTGCCTGTCATCGTTTATGATGACCTTGATTGTGACATGTGTCCTGTGCCAGAAGTTCATTGGCCCTGAAAAGTGATTTTTGAGCACTGTCGATCAATTGTGATCTCACAAGTCCTCACTATCATTCCAGCCAAACAATGTTGACGAGGATGACAGCGCAGCGACTGATGACGATGACTCTCTGTGTGACGATCATCCGTTCGAGGACCAGCTCGCAGACCACATCATCGCACAGGTAGGACAATGATTTAAGTTGTAACAGGAGTTCTGATTGGTCGAAGGCTGTCCAAGTCTTGAGCCAGGCAGGAGTTGCTTCTAAGTGAAGAACACAAGCTATCTTTTGTTATCATTTTATTCCACTACCTGTATCTCAAGGACAAAATGCTTGAAACTTGCATGGATGGCACAATGGCCCAAAAAATTGAATATGGTCAAAGAAGACAATGGATTGACCTTGAGCAAATTAAATGTCCAATGTCTTTTGTAAGAAGGATATTATTGATTATAAAGAGTATGTTAAGCCTGTTTCTAACTCGGAGTAAAAGTCTTGAGCACTTTGTTCCTGTACATCAGCATCTCCTCCTCACCACCGCTTGGAAGAACTCTTCTCTTAGTGAAGGGATAAAACTCCTCCAATTCCGAGCACGGAATTGTTTTCTGCATATTGAACAGTTCCTCGGTCTTATGGCTCATTTCAGCTGACATACAATCGTCTAAAATGGTCGTCTTCTCCAAGACGGCTGAGGTATTTCTTGGTGCATAAAGCATGAGGTTTTCAAACGGTCGTCGTGACAATGGGAACACGTCAGATTTCTTGTAAACGTTATCACTATAAAACGTAATCTCATCCCAAATGTGCGTGGAATTCTCACGAAAGAAAAACATATCGACGTACGGCCATTTCCATGGTTTACTCGGCACGTGCTCCCGATTGTGCGAATTCAGCCAGAATTTCCACTGTCGGATAAAGTGCTTCCATTCGAGCCCATACTCAGGCCGTTGTTTCAGCAGTGCACGCCTGATTCGTAGCTTGTCGGTGGCATTCATCATAATGTCAAGGTCATCATCCCACATAATCATCCCCATGTGACGGTAGGAACCCAGCAACGTGCCACCATACATGAAATACGGGATTTTCTCCCGTTCAAGGATATCAACAAACGTGGTCAATGTTTTCAAAGTGTCAAACCTGTCTTGGTATTTACAGACAATAGGTCTGTAGTAGACCTGTAGGTGGCGTAGTTGTTTAAGCATGGCGTGGTGCCAAGACATCTTCGTGATCATACTGTTGGTACGTTGCAAGAGAACACTGATACAGTCACGCTCGTGGCGGTGGTTGAATATCTGTAACGGGACCATCCATTTTGATTGTGTTAGAATGAGAATAATGGCTAATGACGACACGATCGCAATGATCTTTATAAAGTTTTTCATCTGCCTCAGGTGCATTGTGGGAATGGCCACCTCAGCTTGCCACATCTGGGATGTTGTTGAGTTCGTTACTGGCTTTTGATTTCAGGCTCATTTCTGAAAAATAGATAACATTGATGATTGAGTTGAGGAATTGGTAACATTTGGCCAAGTTGAGTCTTTCCTCTGAGCAGAATAAGTGTATATAGTTGTCGATTCCACTATTGACCTGGTTTGCTATACCCTTACAGCCAATACATGCAGGCAGCTTTAATAGGTCATTAAGCTGAAATTGATTGGTTAACTACTATGAGATCGGGTTAAGTGCATCAAGCTATACCCAATGTAGGTTGAAGCTCTCATACCGCTTATCAAATTAGATGCACGAGAAGTGATACAGTTGGGAATGGCCACATAGCAGGGTGCAGATGCTTAGAGTTGCAACCAGCATCGTGCATGAGGCAGTTACATTAGTTGCTAGCTTTGGGAACACACAGCATACCTACATGTATAGCCTTACAAAGCTGGCAATCTCTTCATTCTCGGCAATTGCTGTCAGAAATTACAGAAAGTTAGCAGTTGGCTTACTGAGCTAGTAATGGGTTACATAACGTGTCAACTGCTACATTACTGCTACTAGAGAGCCAACTGCAGCTAGCTAGTGACCTTATCGGTTGCATTGGCTAAATTTGATAAATATAATTCAATATAGTCAGATAGTCAGTTAACACAACTGTACCCTAATCTACTTTACGAGACTATATCTGCAGCTAGCAAGCCCACGGCTTCCGATACACAAGATAGAGAGCTAACACAGGCACACAGGGTCGTAGTATCAGCTATCAGCAACACTGCCAACAGTCTCGTAATCCAACCATCCCCTTATTTACACTCTCAATAACAGTCACATAATCTAAACATCCCCAACTAGAGGCAAGCTGTAGCTGGCAACCTCACAGCATCCATTAAGACGATGCCAGGTACAGACAGTCACACATATATAATAGACGAATTGATGATAGCAGTCTGTAAGATTGATACTCACCCTCATCAGATGCTGGGAGAATGACTCTGTACCAATGAGGTAACATGACTAGGCCTACTCACCACATGAAGCTGGTCTTTTAAGCATACTGCCATTGTCTCCAAATTGTATGATATAGGCGAACAACATGATAGCACAGCCATCCACTGCTGGCATGACTAGTCTAGAGTGGCCTCATTTTGAGGCTGCACAGTGTGAGAGGTAGCTTCCTAATGGCATCTGGGATGATGGTTTGTGGTTAGGGGCCATCTCAAAAGTCTTCCCCAAGGTAAGCAGCTAGGTGCTGATAATAGTTGGGTAAAGCCCATTATCATTGGTGACGTACAGTTCTTCAGGCATACACATGGAAACCAGTGGGAGCCTCAAGGGCTTTATGCTAATCGATGAAAATCTCTGAGAAACCTTAGTAATATGATGATGGCTGTTGCAATTCTCATTGCAACTCTCAATGATACATCTGCTTCACTCCCTGAGCTATTCATGGTGGCCCCAGTGAGAGTGAGACCCTTCCTGTGAATTATACAACTGGTTCTTTAATGGAAATATCACAGAAGATTACAATCAGGTGTTCATTCCCCAGTGAGATTCCAGGTAATCGTCAATATGAAAACATAATGAATCTCTCATGATGAGATGCCACTGATTAATTCCTCAATAAGGCGCTTCTAAATAAGTAAAACCTCCCTTAGCAGACACCTTGAATAGCTGGGCACCTTGAATAGCTGGACACCTTGAATAACTGGACACCTTGAATAGCTGGACACCTTGAATAGCTTGACACCTTGAATAGCTGGATACCTTGAATAGCTGGACACCTTGAATAGCTGGACACCTTGAATAGCTGGACACCTTGAATAGCTGGACACCAAGAAGAATTGAGCCAAATCTGATTGACAGCAAGAGGCCTCTTTGTGAACCACGACCAAAACCTTCTTGTTTTCAGCCGACTTATGATGTGTTGTTACGAACGAAAGGGTGTTTGTCCCTGTTCACAACCCCCTGCAAAATTGATAAGCTTATTAAGTTTATAAAATGACTTGCAATTTGGCTATCATTCAAGTGTTATTTCTTGTCTGAGATGAAGAAAACCCTGAAATTGTCTTTGAATTACCTCAGACAAATCCATTTGATTATTAGAACGAAGGGTGTTGCTGTTAGTCAGACTTGGTCCTTCTACCTTTAGTTATATCATTCATTGTTCACCTTTGAAGTATTAACATGTACCACAAGTTTGAAAAGTGGAGCGTACTCTTGATATTCCAAGAAGTACATTCTGCACATTGAACATAACGTGCCAGGGGCTTATGACTACATAATACAAACATGTACATAATACCTTGAAAAATAACTTTTCATACTTTAATAGGCTTTTTCGTTTTTTATTATGTGAAAAAGTGGAGGAATGCATTATGGGGTGTGAGAACTCTCATTGGTCGGCCCAAACCGTTTTCAGAGATCGTTCAGGATGGACGCTTCATGATCACACTCTGTCTTTGATTTTCTGTGAAAAGAGTAATGGATAGATGGATATGATTTTGAGGACTTTTGTGTAAGATGGGTGACTGTTAGTCGACTTGCTGGAGGGGGCACCTACAAAGGTTCTGTGGGCCCCCTCTGATACTAGATTCTATGATGAGTCATTCAGCCTGAGGTGTCATCGTGTGAATATTTTACTGGATGCTGTGTAATTAGTTTCGATGACGTATGACGAGCCGGACGCATTTCTGTATCTTTTAGAGTGGATCGGTCCTTGTATTTGGTTGGTAAGTTTAAAGGGGAAGCGGCCTCTTCAAACAAGATTTTCAGTTTTACAGAAGAATTGGCCTTTTCAAGCCAGCATTTGAGTTAAAAGTGGAAGTGAACTTTCCCATTATAAACAGAGAGCTACTGGTTGGGCTGGAAACTGCCTGTTCAGTGATTGATCAGTCTTATCACCTTTTAGATATTTGGCCCTTGGTATTTGGTCAGAATAGTCTGAAGAACCATTGTGACACACTGGGGTCCTCATGGCAAAGTCCCTTGAAGAAGCTCCAGACAAGGCTGCCTGTTATAAAGGCTGGCATTGTACTCCTTGGCGAAGATATGAATCACCAGAGCATGAACCCATAAGCTTGCCTAATCCCTTTTTGCCAATTCAGGCACCTTCCACAATTGACTAACAAACATTTGCCATTGTCAGGAAAAGAAAACAGTAATCAAGATTTGCTGATTGGATTAGTTCCTTTCATTAGTTTATATATGTAGTTGTTAATTGTAAATCTGAGGAAAAGTTGTTTTGAGTATTATTGATTGATTAATAACATTCTGTTAACCCATTGTGACCTGGCTCTTCACTACACATACAACGTATGAAATACTCGTGGACCTGTCGGATGAGACTGAAAGCTGTGGTCCCTTGTATCTGAGTGCCTATGCCAGGGCAAGTAAAAGATTCTGCATAGGTTGACAGTAGCCTGGAGTGGACTCCATACCTCAGGCACAAAAATCCAATAGGGTTACAATGCCGGTGTTGATATGATGATGATATGATAATGGATCAATCGAAACGAGCGAAATCTGTCACCTGTGGCACCCAGGCTGTTGACAAGGATTACCTAATACGGCAGGATGTCTCATGCACTGAGTAATTCACACTATTTGAGATTGCCGGCTTCCCAACGTGGTAAAATGGATCCCTGAGCCTCAACGGGCCAATACACCAGCTTCTTCATTTCCTCCCATGGTTGGCCCAAATAACATTACAGGTGCCTAGCTGGGCACTGGCCAGGGGTCGAATTCTTCCTGCGTAACACAGAGTTTTGTTTCAATGACTGACTCACCAGATGGAGTTCTGTTTCTTCTGCAGTCAGTCGGCCCGTGGGCATGGGTGCATTCGGTGAGTGAGGGATTGGGCAGTTCTGTTGGGCCCTGGTTGTAGAGTCAGTCGGCCCATGGGCATGGGTGCATTCGGTGAGTGAAGGATTGGACAGTTCTGTTGGGCCCTGGTTGTAGAGTCAGTCGGCCCATGGGCATGGAGTCGGTGAGTGAAGGATTGGGCAGTTATGTTGGGCCCTGGTTGTAGAGTCAGTCGGCCCATGGGCATGGGTGCATTCGGTGAGTGAAGGATTGGACAGTTCTGTTGGGCCCTGGTTGTAGAGTCAGTCGGCCCATGGGCATGGGTGCATTCGGTGAGTGAAGGATTGGGCAGTTCTGTTGGGCCCTGGTTGTAGAGTCAGTCGGCCCATGGGCATGGGTGCATTCGGTGAGTGAAGGATCAGGCTGTTCTGTTGGGCCCTGGTTGTAGAGTCAGTCGGCCCGTGGGCATGGGTGCATTCGGTGAGTGAAGGATTGGGCAGTTCTGTTGGGCCCTGGTTGTAGAGTCAGTCGGCCCGTGGGCATGGGTGCATTCGGTGGGTGAAGGATTGGGCAGTTCTGTTGGGCCATATTGTAGCTGTAATGATAACTTGTCTTGGGAGCTTTTATATTCAACAAGATCAGGCATATTCCACAATATGTCTTCATTATCGCAATTGATTTAATAAGAGTGGTATCTTTTGTCCATTTTCAGATTTTGGATAGTTTCAAGTCGGAGAACGAAAATGGACACGAACCCATCATCAGTGCCAACAGACATCGCCCTGCACCGATTAAAGAAGGGAGTCATGAGTCTCTCGATGCCGAAAGTGAAATTCGGGGGAATCTGAATGGGACTTTAGACTCGGAAGATGAGGATGTGTTTCAGAATTCCATCCATCGGTCGGACAGTAACCGTGTGAATCCGTTGATGAGCCCGCGTCATACATATTCTAAGTTTCTCTCCCTGGGGTCGCCACTGCCTAGTTTTAGCGATGTTCAGTCCCCACTCGGTAAACGGGAAATTGATCCTGACGATTTGGCGGCCATTGAACAAAACAGTGACGATTTTGAAAATATCCCAGATTACGACGATGACGATGATATCAATTATCTGGAGCGACCAAATTCTGTGCATGATGGGAATAATTGGACGCTGTCGTTAAAGGATGAGTCCGGGGACAAGGTTGAAAACATGGAATATCAGGAATGGGTGAAAAATATTCGGCGGCCGAGCTCAGCAAGTTTTACGACGAAACCGATCAACAGTATTGTGAATACCACGCAGGAGTTTGGACGAGTTTCACCTATGATTGGAAACAGGTAATTATTGATCAATTGGCAGGTTGTTTTCAAAAGTTTGTGCTCATGGGCAATGAGATTATGAGTGCTTTTGATCCGTCTGACGTGCGGATTTCCGACTACTGTTTTCACCAATGCTCTCTGTTGTCCAGAGTTCTGGGGCTTACTTGTTGATTCCTGATAAAATGTCATGTAATCAAAGAAGTTCACTTTGCATCTAATGAATGTTGCAGGGAGGTTGACGATCTCACCGACTCGTCCATCTGTAGTGATGATGATGATGATGAAGTAGCTGAGGTGACGCAGCCTGGCGACATATCCATGGAAAGTCGGGAAATTGCTGAAATCACCAAAAATATGAGTCCAATGCTGAATGCTCCGGTGGCGAATGTTCCAGTTGAGGTTTGCCAGCCTGATGTCCCGAAGACAGAGGCAGCCATCGAGGCATGCACGGACCCGAGGTTTGAGATGAAGCCAATGGATCTGGTGGTGCCTGATGGTGAACATGCCCAGTTGAGGTGTCGATTGACAGGGACGGACCCCATTGGTGAGTCATCTGCATTCACTTTGAGGGCACTCAGTGTGCAACTACAGTTAGGTCATTGGCCCAGTGGCGCCATCTTTAACTTCTATTCTAACTCTTTATCACTGGCCTATTAGTCGTGATCTGTAGCTTGCCCAGGCATGGGGATCACATACAAGGTATCTCAGTTGTGGTAATCATAGTAAAGTCATTTGCCCAAGGTCTCAAGCAGTGTGTCAGTGTATCTCATAGGTTAATAAGGGTCCTTTATCAAGAGGACAAGAAACTAAAGTAAACTGTCATTTTATCTAAAAAAGCATGTTTATTGACACACCCTGTATGCTATATTTCAGATGTTTTCTGGTACCGTGAGAACAAGAAGGACATTGACCAATTGGAAGACGATGACAAGTATGAGATGATGCGTGATGGCAACCAATATACGCTCACCATTTACAACACGACCGACAAGGATGCTGGTGGTTATATTTGCATCGGTGTCAATGGAGAAGGCCAGTGTAGCTGTACCACGAAACTCAGTCTTAAAGGTAAAGTCTTATCAGATCGTCTCTTCACCCTTGTTTGTGTGAAATCGACTTGCCCTGCATGCAGCCCCCGCTCTTTTTAAATAGGCCTTGATTTGCCCCCAAATGATGTTCGGTAGGAGGACTAGTATTCACCAATATCTTTTTACTCCACAGAAAACTCCCTGGAAAAAAAACCTCCCCAGTTCCTGAAGCAGCTTGAAGATGTCGAGGTCATTGAAGGTCAAGGCGTAAGGTTCATGGTCAAGGTCAAAGGTTACCCCGTACCCAGGGTCTCGTGGTTCCGTGACGGCAGACGCATCAAGTCAAACGCTGAATACCAGCTCCAACAGTTTGGTAACCGTGGTTACATCTTGACCATCGACAACGTCACATTGGATAATGACGCTGAATATAAAGTGATAGCTCAGAATTGTCTCGGAAGGATAATGTGCGACGCCCAACTTTTAGTTGAGCCAAAACCGAAAGGTGCGTTGACGCGACGTTATCGGGGGTCTGTTGATTATATAGTGTGAGAGAAATGCCGAAAGTCATGAAATAATTTTTCGCCTAAATTTTTTTTTCCCCATTTTCCCTATATGCGAATTCTGCCTCCTTTTGACAGAGAGGGTCACATTTGTGAAGATATCTATAAAACTATACATGTATTTTGGCCTAAGACCCCCTGGCAAATAAGGCATCACCTCATTACTTTTGTTGTTTTCATGTATCATCACATTGAACATGAAAATGACTGGAGACCTTGGAATTATGCAAATAATGCCATAAAGTGTTAAATTGGTGAGTTGTGTCTACGTGTTGGGTTGTGGCTCACCCTATTGCATCTTGGGTAATCTCATGATTTGAGTGGGAAACCTTTGGTTCCTGGAGATGATTCCTTTCCTGTCCTGTTATCTTACAAGCTGTTATTCCTCTGATGACGTAGGGCATGAAAAGGGTGTTTGAAATTCTAGTACAGTCTCTTTGGGGAACCACAGAAAAGTCTTGAAGTTGGTGTCTCAATCCAAACTCCAGAAGCGAAGTTTAATGGTGAGGGTGAGGGGGGGGGGGGCGAAGAGCTGTCCCCATCTCAATCCACCTCTGTAACTTACGCGATTCCGTTCAAAGTCATTTACAATTCAAATATTCTTATGATTTCAGTGCGAACTCATTCTGGATCTGACAACTAATGTGACGATTTTTCATAGCTTTTTATACTTTTGTCATAAAGTGATTATTAGAACTATGGATTCTTACAGATTTTAGGGACTTTGCATACTTCATTTGAATCAAAATATGCTTTTTTTTATTGAAAACCAGCCAATGTTTTATCCATCTCTAAACCGCTCCGTTTGGTCAGGTCTTATAAACTGGTTGCTGGTTATTTGCTATATTTAGTGGAATTGGGTCTGCGTTTATTTTCAAACACAATAGGGGTCGGGTTCCTCTTGGCCATGGGGATGGTTTTCTGATATTGGATAAAAACAGGCAAATGTGTAACTAACACACATTCTACAAAAACTGTATGAATGAAAAGAAAAGATGTAGAAGGGATAAGAAGTTGTTCCGTCATTCCCCGCTTCCCCTTCCATTTACCTGATTAACTGCAAATGCGACAAGCGTACAAGCGCAACTATTTGGGAACGATATTACATATGTTTGAAATCATTTCATTGTTGAATTCAGACTGTGTCTGGTAACTAATGGATGCACTCATTCAAAAGCCAAGTAAAGATATTGAGAATGGGTATGTAAACTTCATCAGTGTGAGGGATGTTGATGCACTTTACCTTTAAAGTGCTGTTGTCATACTAATCCACATGCCCTCTGGTTTCAGCTCCCCCCAAGTCCCGACTGAACCTCCCCCTTAAGCAAACCACCCCCAAAGACAGGTCAGCTACACACTTGGACAACCTATCACAAAAGGTAACCATGACACGGCGCAGAGTTTCTGGAACCGCTGAGGATATCCTCTCCTCTGCAAACAAGGTGAGAAAGAACTGGGTGTAGAGAATTCCATAAAATCGTAGCATGAGGTATGGCAGTATCAAGACCGTGACGATCCGTATATCACTCCATTTTTTTAAAGAAGAATATTTGGGCTGAATCCAAATGTGAATGTCTTTGTGGTAGCAGAATACTCTCATGGATGATATGAATAAAGGCTAGCAAATGCTTTTACTTCAATTTTGTACAGAAAGGCCAAGTGTAAATGTACATGGAGTTTTAGATAAAAGCATTTACTAGTCTTTATTCATATCACCCATGGTCTTATAAACTTGTTGTCATTTATAAACCTGCCTTATAAATCTCTTGTGTTGTACTTTGATTTCATACTTTTTTCAATGAAAAAATATCTTCTGTGATGGTTTCACCTTGACCTTTTGACCTAGAAAACAAATTACCTTGAACTTGCATCATATGATAACATCTGACCATGACCTTCAGATCTCGAGCATCGATGAAGACCTACATGAAATGGACAGACGCCTGAACAACTTGGAAGCTGAGGTTACCATGACGATGGATGACGACAACACTACGCCACCTTGTGTTAGAAGAAATAACTGTGAAGAAGCAATAATCGGAGAATATCACGCAAAGGTTAGCATAACGTATCTTATCGTATTTTCGTCTGCAGTTAAAATTGAAAAGTAGCCTAAAACATGAACATTTCTAAACATATTTTTTCAGAAAAAAGCAGCTGGCGAGATGAGAAAGGTGACATCGTCGGCTCTCAACTGCCTGTCACGAGCCGAGCGCATCATAGCAGCTCAGCAAGAATCCCTGCCTGTCAAACGTAAACAATCAATCAGCCGAGGACGGGAAGGATTGACGTTTTCTGATGACATTCAAAATATGAACGATCTTGATAAGTCAGATCGGCGGGACACAAAAAGGAAGTTGTCTGAGGAAGATGGCGAGCCTGTTTTGGATTTTCGATCGCCGCCGATTGATTCCCGACGCTACAGCCGCGGTTATGTCGGCGGCGGTCAAGCAGACGGCAAGAAACAAAACAAATGGGACATGACGCCGACAAGTTCTCTGCATGATCGCCGACGATCATCGACAAGACAGATGGCGCTAGCGGATGCAGAAGATGAGGTAAATATTTGTATCAGGTGACCATTGTTTGTATCTGTTGTAACCGTGGTTACTGTTCAGTCTTCTGCTATCTTGTCTGTTTGCTAAGAATGTCTTCTGTTTGGCTGCATGTTGTCAATTTGTAAAAAAAAAGTGTCCAACTTCCAAGTTCCCACTATTTTGCATAACCCAATTGAAATGTTAAAGATTACTTTCCTTGAAAATTATAGTCTACTGCTTACATTAGTACCCGCAGTGCTTATTATACTCAGTTTGTGTTGAAAAATTCACAGGGTGGTCCAAAAAAATGTCCCCAACAAATTTGAAATGTGTTGCAAATTAATTGGCCATTGTTCTTGGGCCACCCTGTAGCTTATTGATGTCTTTGTCCTTTGCTTACCTGTCCCTGTGTTCCTTTACCTTGCATGTCCAGCATCTTCACAAACGCCTCCATACATTGTTAGAAAAGTGCGACTCCAAGATCCCCGGTGGGAAAAATGTAAATATTTAAACATGTTATCTTCATCGCAAGAGTGAGCTTCATTTCTCTCAATCTCGAAACCTCACTTTTTGACGTTGCTTGCAGAAAGTGTGCTTATTTGCCATATACCAATCAAAAGGCTCTAAACTAGGGTCATTTTCAGTCAAATTCTGCTTTCGGTGAAATCTTTGATACGGCTTAACACTCAGCTTGTGTAAAGACAGCCCACAATTGGCTTTAATTGATCGAGGTAAGACTAAATGATTTGGTCTAATCTAATTGAATGCCATGATTGACACACATGTTCTTGATTGACAGATCTACATGGCTGCTGGTCAAGTGTTCTCATTGGAGGAGAAGATACAGATGCTCGAGTCAAAGGTGAACATGATCGACGAGACGACGGTTGGTGCTGACATGTCTATGTTGGAAGACGAGGTAGCGAGAGCCGTCGCTGGCGTCATGGGGAGTGATCGTCAGGTTCGTTCTTCATCACTCTCGTCAGCATTTAGTGTGTGCGATTCACTTGTTTAGGCCGAGTGACATCACCTTCAGCCGTCAACTATCATTTTACCAATCATCTTCCAGGTGGACAATGTCGAACAGCAAGTCGGCGAACTTAAGAAAATGTTCTCGCGCGAGTCTCTCCAATCACAGCATTCCACCCAATCAGAGGCTGAGTCCTTGGTCGATTCCGGTTGTGGGACAGGTGCGACGACACCGACAGACCTCATGTCACCTCGACCGTCCGACATCTATCAGATTGAGGAGGACATTGTGGAGTTGCCATCAGTGCGAGGATTGATGACCATGTTTAATTGTACCGCTCAGGTGGCTGATTCAGGATCTCCAGTAGCCAGGGTGAGTAAAGGCAGTTTCTTATTCAATTGCGTGGTTTGGGAAATGTTTGGACCTACTGTGGGTAAGCGTTTGACAGTGTTGGCCAAATCTATGTAAGTTAAGCCTTGCGTTTAGATAGCGACAGCTGGTCTACTGATAAACACATGATATTCTGGACTTAGATATGCCAATTTCACATTTGTTACAACATAGAGTCAAGTTTCATCTTGACACACCCTGTACCTGTTCTCACAATGCATTGCACATCTTTCAGCCTGACATACAAAAGGTCAGTGACTTGATTGTCCGGTGTTCTAACCCTCTGCAGCTTGACACTTCTGCCAGTTTGCTGTGTCTCCAACTTTCATCTAAACTGGTAGATCTATGTTTGTATTGAGAACAGCGTTTAATTGTCACATCAAAATACATATTGTAAAAGGCACAAAAATTTGACAGTTAACAGTAACCGATGTCCTGGTTTTACATGAATACAGTGACATTACATAAACACTGTTCCCAATCATGGATCTTGAGTGACATTTAGCTTTAGCACAGAAGAATGCTTGAACTCCCCTGACAATTTTGTGGGATTTCCATTGAATGGGCATTAATTGGTGGTAAAGGATTATTAGGTAAATGGGCTAATGATTGGTCACCTTTGTATTGAAGATTGCATGGGAATAACCATCGTGGGATGTAAGTAACAAATGGTGTTGTAGTGTATTCATTTTGGTTTGTTTTGTATTTTTGTGTTTGTTGATTTTGGTTACTTGGTTTTCATTGTGGCCATTTCCTTTGGGTGTAGATGGTATTTGATCATGATTCTTGCCTTTACTTTGGCAAACACCATGTTGGGTGAAAACCTCAGACAATGGTTGTTTCACAAAGAACTGGGGATTCAATCCATGCTGTGTCCTGTCTCAATGTCACCTTCAATCAGCTTGGTACCTTGGTTTGAGAACTTGAAGACCCCTCCAATGCCTTCCATTGTCTTTGTTAAATTAAATTACCATATTGTTGTCCCATGATGCTTACTTGGTCTGTTCCACCATGTTGAAGGATGAGGCAGCAACCCTTTGGTAAATTTGAAATCAATGGAGTAAAATTTGTTTTTTGCAGCTAAACTTCATTTGTTTGAAAATAGTAAGCATCTTAAATGTTGATATTTGCATCTTGATTCTGTTGGGAATGTTCTACCTTTCTGTCTGTCTATACATGTATGTCAAGCTGTGACCCAAACCCTGTATACACGGGAGCGTCCATTGACCTATACATGTATGTCAAGCTGTGACCCAAACCCTGTATACACAGGAGCGTCCATTGACCAATATATTCAAAGTCTCTTTCTCTTCCACAGGTCCGCAGCCTGACAGGTCGCGACTTCTCAAGCTCTGTCACCGAAAAGTATCGCAACAAAACTCCCTCTAGTGGCCAAAAAGGGCAACCAAGTGTGAGTAGGTCATCATCCTTTAACATCAAGGAGAGAGCGATGTCGCCGCTGGCTGTCAGGAAGTTTCCAGATTCGCAACAACTGGAGGCAACGACGCCAATAGGTGGCACTCACCCAAGGACGGCTGGTTCCACGACACAAGGTGCTTTCACTCCCCAAGCTCGTTCTTCCCCTCTTCCTCAGAAGAAACTGGCCTCAACTGAATCTTGTGTTTCGAGCGCAAGTGTAACGCTATCAGATCCTTCGGCTGCGCCAAAAATAAATGCATCTTTAGTAAATCTGAAAAGATTTTATGACTCTGGACGCGAGGTGTCACCAAGTTCACAAAACCCGCCAAAAATCAAACAACCGCTAGTCAATCGGAATCGTTCATATGACTCAACTGGGCACGAGGTTGTGACTTCCTCAAATCAGCCAATCAGAGCAACGGAGAGTTTTTCTACACTTGGATCACCGCGCAGGGCTAGGACGTCACAAGAGAAACAGGACTCGCACCCCAAATATGTGTTAAAATCCGACTCGGCATCTAGTCAGGGAGAGACAACACCTAAGTTACGGCGATCGTCGTCATCCAAAAAAATATCATCAAAAGCGGCATTTTGGGACAATCGAATTGTTGATAATGTCTCTTCAGATCGGGACATTTCTTTGGATCCAGAGGTTTTTGATGGACAATAAAGAAATCATGTATCTGCCATTATGTGTTAAGAAAATATGTCACACTTTTAATTCTTAATCAGTCCCTTGTTTTTATCAAGAATAGAAAGTAGGGCATGTTTCTCTTAACATATTGTAGTAGTCTTATGGCTTACAAATCAGACTTCAGCTGAATAAAGGGGCTGAAAGATGCTGTCTTAACAGGAGAGATGAATTCATTAAGGGATTTGCAGTTTAAATTTTAATCAATTCATGGGGTTGTTTAATTCCTATTGTTTTGTTCATTCTTGGACTTATTCATCACAGCTCTGTTGGAAATACACGTCATTCGTGCACTCTTCTAATAATGTATAACTTGTACGTGAGATTCCAACAGACGCGGTGTAAACAAATGATGTGACACGTGTCACTGTTTGTTACCTCTTGTCGTTGATCAGTGAGCCTGGTTTGGCCAATCAGATGACATCTTTTAGGTTTGTTTGATGCAGAATCATCGCCTTGATGGATGAGAGGGTTCTGATTGGTGAATCAGTCACCAGGGGGCCAAAACAGCTGCTTGAGGAAAGTTGCGAATGGTTTGGGTTTTGCGATGCTAAAGGTTAAGATGAATGTGCCTGATAACTGCACATCAGTTTGATAATGTCCACATTGTAAATATGGGTATATGGGATACAGAGGTATTGAGCCCTTAAGTGGGCAGATTTTGATTTCATTAATATCTAACAAACTTTTGTGGAAATATAAATATACCGTATCTTAATTAATTCAAAACTTGTATGAGAAGACAATGAAAAATGAAAATGGTAGGCCTTAATATTTATATATTCTTCTGAGAAGTTATTGAAGGGTTTGTCGACAAAGCTGTTGTTTTGATGTATGTGAAATGTCTGGCCTTTCGTCGAAGAGGAAAGAGGGACAAACCTCCTGATTGCAGTGAGATATTTGGTTAAAAATTATTTGCTTGAGATAATTAGTTAATTGATTCACAATGCAATATGATATGCTATTTAAATGAAATATTGTGATATTTAAAAGCTGATAATGTCTAATTTCAGCAATCCTCCAGGTTTTGTTGTTTCAAAAGTTGGACATTATTCATGACATTTCCTCAAATAAAACCAAGGCGGTGAATAGCATATCAATTTGTTGTTGTCTTTGAAAAAGGCCTGTACGCGTACAATGTCTTGCTGTGAAGGAGCGACTCTCAAGATTGAATGCTGCTAATTTGATGACTCAACAGGTGTCATATCATTCTGTTGACTGTACTAGTTGTCCTGATGCCGACACTTGAAGATGACATTGTCACAATCTGACAACTCTCCACATGGTTGAATGCACCAGCTGTCCTGAAGGTGCCACTCAAGATGACATTGTTACAACCTGATGACTCCACACATGTCACATCATCCTGTTGACTGTACTAACTGTCATGAAGGTGTCACTTGGAGAAACATAGTCACAACCTGAAGACTACATGTATGTCACAACCAGCTGGATGATGACTTGCCATCCTGCTAACGACACTGGCTCTCCTGAAGGTGTCATTTGGAGAAGACATTGTCACAACCTGATATCTCTACTCTTATGTCACATCATAGAGAGACATTTGCCAAGTGACCTGCCAAAGATCACACAGCAGATGACCAAACAATTCCTCCTTTGTAGATTTGACAACCCTAGAAAGCACATCCACTTTGCCACTCCCCAACAAAAAGTCCAAGGGAGCGAAACGACTGGGGGCGAAACAGCCGCAATTCGCTGCTGACGTTTTCCCGGTACTAGTGGCGATTCAGTTTACAAATTGGTATGAAACAACTTGGTCTGCATTATGTGTACATTTTTGTGTGCTGTACATCTGTACAGTATCCAACGTAGCGTTTTCCTGTTGCATGAAAGGTTGGGCTTTGGGCTTTACAAGAGCATAACTCACCGAAGGTCATGAGGTGTACCCCTACTATTTCGTTATAGCATAGACATAAGGTGAGTTCTGATTCAATGTTTTTCATTCCTTTCTTTTGGACTGGAGATGGGAGGTTTCGACAGGATTTCTCGCCTCAACATTTCGCTGTACATTTTATACACAGCAAATCATTAGTCTTAAAACTTCAGACGATAAAAGAATACTTCCAAGAAGTTTTCTTTTACCGATTGTCTCAGCCAATATACGTCGATGGTTCATTCGACTAGCAAGTCATCAAATGCACATGACCTGATGCTCCGTGGGCGTCATCGTGCTGGGATTGATATTGACTGTGCCGTGAGAATTGAAGGCCTTTAAGGCCTAGGCCTATATCATATGAACTTCCCTAGGCCGAAGCAATGTTTCAGTAGATACGCCTTTTCGAAAAAGACGAATTGGAGCCATAACAAATCAAATGTGCATCACTCTGAATCAGAAGACAGAACACGTCGGAAGGCCTAAGCCGACTTCAGACAATGCTGTGACCCTTTGTTCCAGGTGAAACGCATGACTGGTAGGCCTACTCATTTTTGATCCGATTATTGTCCCTTTATTGTTTTCTTGTTTCCTCTCATTGCAGATCGATCAACACCATGAACAGATTACGAGGCCTGGGTTGGAAGCGCTGGCTCATGATCAGTAGCGGGGTGGGTGTGGGCAGTTTGGCCCTCTTCGCTGGTCTCCCCAAATATCACGAGTCAAGAAAGGTGAGCATCTTCGGGGAAGTCCTACTCACGTATTGAAAGAATTTCTTAACTGCTTGCATTTGCTTCCACTGTTAAGAAAGCCATTTCATCATGAAATGAATGATAAGATGTGCAGTGCCTCTGGGGAAGCCAATATAACGGCAAGGAGCATACACCTTTCCAGAAATGGGGCGCCGAGTGTCCGAAATAGTGATGTCATAAGGTGAAACTAGGCCTTATGGTGGAGGGACAAAGGAGATAGTCATGGTTGACCAACACACTTGAATGCCTTTAATGACGGACAGGGGGAAAAAGTTAGTTCCAATGCAAGCCACCAATTTCAGGAAGCATGTATGCTTGAATTATATCAGCAGCGTGACGCTACTGTAATTATGTTGTAATAAGCCATTAGGGATTAGCCATTATTATTGTTGTTGTTATGGCTGTTGTGCATGATTGATTTGGTTTGTGCTGATGGTGTCCTGGAGAGGTGCTCCTGTATTTCTTTTGAATTTTAATCACAAAAGACTCTGTTCTTTATACAGAAGACCTCTCTGTTGAGGCAACCCTGGAGTCTCAATCAAACATGTAAACAGTGACAACCAATATGGCAGTGGTACCAAAGGATTATTAAAGGAGGTTCGACTCAACAGTATTTTGGGTTCATATTGGTGGCAGTGTCGTAAATTTCAGTTTCTGCTCTGTAGAAAATAGAATAACTGATCTGGTTTGGTCAAGACTCGGAACGAGTTTACAATCCCCGATCACACCCCAAAAAAGGTCATCGGTTGACTAACGAAGCACCACTGTTCAATGGGTTTATAGTTGAATGCGATCAAACTACGTCATTTCCGATCGGGGATTGTAAATTTTAACCCAAGACTCTGGATTGTATAAAGCAATTTTAGACACATTTTGCCACTATCAATTTGTTATGAATGCTGTTGGTTATTTTCTGGACAGTTGGAGATGGAAAGTTTGCGCGAGAGTCCGCTCTCTGTGAGTAATCTTTTTGGGTCTGGTTCGTGGGACGGGATTCCTGGTCACACCCTGTGTAAATATAAACCCTCCCAGAGTATCCAATTTGTCCACGAGGAATCCACAGACAGGATGAGCAGTCACTGTGTGGTGCCTTGTCAGCTGTCGACACCCTGTCCTCAGACTTCATCCCTTGTTTTATCCCTCAATATCGAAACAGAAAGCTATCAATTCCTTCAGTGTACATTGCAATCTTTCAGCCAGAAACTTGTGCTGTTTGATGAGCAATCAATAGTAAAGAAATGAGACAATTTCAACCTGGAGAGATTCCCCGGCCATACCACCTGTTGCCTAAACTTCACCCTGTGTGTTATCCTATTGAGTGCTACTCCCTCCCAATTCTAAATAATGTCAATTTGCTGTTTTAATGATGCTATTTCTAGGGATTCAGTAAAGTGTTGTATGGATCCTGATAACTTCAACTTGCAGGGTAAAGTGATTGAAATGCAGCCATATTGTCTTCATTGAGAAGGTCCTGTTACTCATGTAGTGATGACCAAGTCACAATAGCAGTTGCTTGTTTGTTGAATGCTTTCTAGTTGAGTGAATGCAGGCAAACATGAAAGGACTTTTGGTTTTGATAGTAGATACATTGTTTTGCTTAGCTTTCACTTATGTTGTAACCATTTTATTTGCAGGCAATAACTAATTCAGTAAGTTTGTAGAGATTGCCATGATTATTGATAGATAGATTGGCTTTTGGTGAATGAGTCCCCAAAACTAAACACATTCTCGTCTCTCACATCTTACATGATGAAGGTTCAAACCAATTGTGTCGTTCGCCTTGTTGTTTCAAACATATTTACTCACTGATGCTGGCGTTAGGAAAGGCAAGATCGGCAATATCTCCGTCAGTTTAGCCCTTTGGCTTTAGTCTTGACGCCAGCGTTGGTGTCAAACTTGTTTTTTACTGAGTCAGCATTGAGCTACAGGTAAATCATTCAAATGTTTGATATTTCTCCACAATGTGGCCCTAGGATGATGTGACCACTGTTGGTTAGAGTCTTCATCACCATAATCAGAGATTGAGCCAGGTTAAATTTTGGGCGAAAAAAATCACCAAAATATTATCTGGCTCAGTCTTTACATGATATGCAACATGTTGGGGAGTAAAGCTGTCTAGAGTTGGCTTACTATTATACTATGGCTTTCTCTGCCGGCAGTGCTCACAAAACAACTGGTGATATATTCTATCATTTTATGATGTCTAGTTTTTGAAGTATAATAATTTTAGCTTTCGATGGTGTTGGTTCTTTTGGATGGAAGTAGTTCGTCTGGCCATGAAGCTAACATACTTACATTGTCTGACATAGAATGGAATTCTTGGGAAGGAATAGTCATGAGATGGTGGGGGGGGGGGGGGGGGGGGTGAAGTTCAACATGTTGATAATGAACAGGGTGGCAAGCCAAATCACAAAAATCCCTATCCTTGGTTTTATGGTTGATGTCCTGGTAGATCTTCCTGTTCTTATCTTGATTACATGGCTGCCCATTTGCTTTATAATTATACACCCAGGAATTTTTGTTATTGTTGGTAAAAACCTTTTTTTTGGCTTTGACTACCTGCATCAAGGACTATGTACATTCTCTAGCACAATATATTTTCATGATTGACCCTGTTTTCTCCCACTTCCATTACAATAGTAGAGTAGGATTTATTTTGTACTCACCCACTTCTGGTAGACAGAGGTATCACACACATGTATAATTAACAGCTCTAAGCTATTGCATTGGCTGAGATCTCCAATGCTGACTATGAACATGGATGAACTTTGCATGTAGTGAATGAGTGAATGAAGTCCAACATAGCATAGCATGGTGAGCTCTTGCGGAAAATAGCATCAGTGCATAGTTCAAACTTCAAGGATAAAAATTTCAAATTCTGATCGTTGTTTTTTGTCCTTGAAAGCTTGTCCATAGCCTTTAAAGGCTGAGCCTTGTTTTTAGAAGGTACATCATTTATGGAATGTTGAGTAGTGCTCTCTGAGTCTCCCTCATGTGGGACTGGGACCTCTCTTTTGAGAAAACACAGCCTTATTATGAGTCATGTTAGTCTCTGACTCTCAAGCTGCCATTTATATGTTGTGTCAAATCCTTGTTTGAGGGTGTCGCTCAGTTTGTGTGAAATATCTTTGAATTTAGCATCTTATCATTCCCTGTCTTCTCTTTCAGAGTATTAGCACATCTGCGAAGGGTCACCAAGTTTTGGCGGCTGAGGAACAATCTAAGATCTCCACCGCACCGATACCTACGAGGGCAAAGCAGTTTGAATCTTTGGATACGGAGGAGTTTGATGTGCTGGTGATAGGGGGCGGTGCGACTGGGTCAGGGTGTGCCCTGGATGCAGTCAGTCGAGGTAATCATGACGTGTAAAGACAAGTTGAAAAAAGCAAAAATTTGGTGGAATGTAAACACTGCCTGACAACATTTAACTAAGTGTTACCCTCAAACAGTTGACTTGTGCAAGATACATGGCATGTGGCGATACATGTAGGCTAGATTTGCTTATTATCATTTCAGTTAGGCTAAGAAATCTATGTACTGCATGCTAGCTGTATAGACTCATGTTGTAGGCCGATGATATTACAGGAAGATAAGTAGGCCTTGAAATGTATCACTTAGCCTACATCAAGAGAAACTGAAGACTTATTGCTTACACAAATTGCTTCATCTGTTTTCTTGATACATACAATACATATAAATGTACCTGTGAGGACTGGCTAATAACATTCACTCTTTGGTTCTTAAGGTTTTTGAAGAAATGTTTTTAGGCCTGTTGAAGATAGTTTTGTTAGAAAATCTGTACAATAAAAGTCTCAGAGACGCAAGGAATGTTGGTTTAATCCTCATCTAAATTTCAGGTCTGAAGACTGCCATGGTGGAAAAGTTTGATTTCTCCTCTGGAACGAGTAGCCGCAGCACCAAACTAATCCATGGCGGGGTCCGATATCTGCAGAAGGCCATCTTCAACCTGGATTATGAACAGGTATCGACTAGAAGCTTAACAAGTTCATCAGATTGTCTTAGAACAGTTATTTTATCAAAAGCTTGGATTGAAATTACTGGCAAATAGTTTGAGGTAACTCTATTGCCAGGAAGTCCGACCGTTTTTGGTCAGCCTAGGAAGTTCATTGTCATTATGATTTGTTTTCTTCCAGTACCGTATGGTAAAGGAGGCCTTGTTCGAGCGCGCCAACCTGTTGGAGATTGCACCACATCTCTCCTACCCGCTACCCATCATGCTCCCAGTTTACAAGTATGTATGGCGGTATCTGTCATTGCAGCAGAACTGATGATGTTGATGAATGTTTAAGTCATGATATCAACTACAGTAGAGTAGACAAAAAGACCTGCTTAGAATCTAACGCCCATAGAGTGGTTCAGACCAGGGGCCTCATGACCGCAAGTCGAGAGTCCAAGCCACTAGGCCACAGCATCTCCTGATGTTGAGCATTTCTTTTGAAGGCATGTCAATTTGATTTTCTCGTCTTATCATCTCTGTTCATTTACAGATGGTGGCAAGTACCGTACTTCTGGGCCGGGATCAAGGCGTACGATTTCGTGGCAGGAAAGCAAATCCTGAAGTCGAGTTACCTGCTGTCCAAGTCTCGGGCTCTTGAACTCTTCCCGATGCTGAAGAGAGATGCACTAGTGGGAGCTATAGTCTATTACGATGGTAGGTAGGCCAGGTCAGGAAGAGAGATGCACTAGTGGGAGCTATAGTCTATTACGATGGTAGGTAGGCCAGGTCAGGAAGAGAGATGCACTAGTGGGAGCTATAGTCTATTACGATGGTAGGTAGGCCAGGTCAGGAAGAGAGATGCACTAGTGGGAGCTATAGTCTATTACGATGGTAGGTAGGCCAGGTCAGGAAGAGAGATGCACTAGTGGGAGCTATAGTCTATTACGATGGTAGGTAGGCCAGGTCAGGAAGAGAGATGCACTAGTGGGAGCTATAGTCTATTACGATGGTAGGTAGGCCAGGTCAGGAAGAGAGATGCACTAGTGGGAGCTATAGTCTATTACGATGGTAGGTAGGCCAGGTCAGGAAGAGAGATGCACTAGTGGGAGCTATAGTCTATTACGATGGTAGGTAGGCCAGGTCAGGATTCAGGGCCAATGAGGATGTAGACGACACGGGCGTGAGACATAGGGCCGTTGTGCGACACACATTCATCAAGAGTGGTATTGGTTTGCTTCCAACACAGACTTTCAACAGAATTGTTTCAGCATGAGAGTGGTTCTGTGGCAGGTTTCAAGACAGTGGTGAAGACTCTCCTCTTTAAAGAGTACTCTTTCTGAAAGCAACAGTGTCTAATAGATTTACACTTTGTTCCAGGTCAACATAACGATGCGAGGATGAACCTGTCCATCGCTATCACGGCCGTCAAGATGGGAGCAACCATCTGTAACCACACGCAGGTGATTGACTTGATCAAAGAGAAGGATGAGAATGGGAAGGAGGTGGTGTGCGGTGCTATTGTCAAAGACAGGATCACTGGTATGGTCTGTCCTTCCTTCTGCTCTCTTAAGTCTTGAGAAGAGGTTGCGTCTTACTGATATTCGCAGCATGGCTCACATGATGAGATGAAACCAACGCGGATTTCTTCCTCCTGCCTTGGTCATGTCAGCACTTCTTGTATGCCACTGTTGTTTTCCCCAAGTGGAAATGACAGTTATTGGTCAGGTATTCTGCCATCTTTGACCAGGCAGGAGGAGTCTATTGGAAGCTACTTGTCAAAGAACGAGGCAAAGTGTCAGTGTGAGGTATCAAACCTCTGATGTCATGCTGCCACACTCCTTCAGATTCCAAACTCATGATCTCTGCCTCCTTTCCAGATGAGGTTCATCGAGTCAGAGCAAAATGTGTCATAAATGCAACTGGTCCATACACTGACTTTATACGAGAAATGGACGACCATAAAACCAGAAAAATCTGTTCACCGAGCTCCGGTGTACATATCGTCTTGCCAGATTACTACAGGTTTGTAGAACGTTGATATTTTCATCAGTAAATAAACCATTGCTACAGGTTATATTGGGACACAACCTATCCAGCCAGACAGTTGAATGTAAAGTGGCATTCACCCAGCAAACCATAATCTGTGATCAAACATTAGAATACACTGGTCGACTGTGAAAAAGTTGTTAAAACAAAATATTTTCCTTGTAGTCCTGAGAGAATGGGACTTCTTGATCCTGCCACAAGTGATGGCCGGGTCATTTTCTTCCTCCCTTGGCAGAAGAGCACTATAGCCGGTACGACGGACACCCCATGTGAAGTGTCAGACAACCCACAGCCAACCGAGAAAGAAATTGAGTTCATTTTGAATGAAGTGAAGAACTATCTTTCTCCTGATGTCCAAGGTAGGTCAATCACAGTAAAATTTTTCTGAAAAAATTCACAAAAAAATTTTTTCTAAAAAAATATCAAATATTAAGGAGCAACCTTTTTTGGTGAATTTTTTTTTGGAAATTAAAAAAAAATTTTTGATGGAAAAAATTTTTTGGACAAAAATGAAACTTTTCCTAAAAAAGTGTTTTTTCCCACAGTTTTGGTGAAAAAAATGTTTGGCCTAAATGTTGGTATAGAGTTTGAATTAGCATGTCTCAATAAAGAATAACCTTAAAACTTGTTTATTTGGACAGTTCGTCGTGGTGATGTTCTCTCTGCCTGGAGTGGTATTCGTCCATTAGTCAGTGATCCCAGTAAAGGCGACACTCAATCGATCGCCAGGAACCATGTGATAGACGTTAGTGATAGCAACCTCGTAACTATAGCAGGTAACGCCATCTTTCCGACCTCTACTGTATTATCAATAGCACTGGGCCGGTCGGTCAAAATCACAAAATTCTCATTATTCCTAACAGTTATGTTAAATATCATTCAAGATGTAATCCCTTCCAGTTGATCCGATTAAAACTTTTCAAGTCAAGACTTAAAGACTCTGTTATGCTGCTGTGATTTTGAAAAACCGAGTCCAGCTGTTCTATCACAAAGCTCATTGGACCTTACCATGAGAAGCTAAGAAGTGACTTGGCAAGGAGTCAGACTCAGATTCGTATGATTGAATCCTGTAGTTCATGAGAGTGATTCCCTTGGTAATCGTTGTTCCTTTGATGTTCTCCATCAAGGTGGGAAGTGGACCACATATCGCAGCATGGCAGAAGAAACCTTAGAGAAAGCTATAGAAGTATGCAAATTAAACACGGAATATTCGTGTCGAACAAAAGGTCTTCTCCTAGATGGTGCTCATGGTTGGTCACCTACGCTCTTCATACGGTTAGTGCAAGATTTTGGACTCGAGAATGAGGTAAGTTTGCTTGGTTTATCTTGGTGGTTCGAGCCCCCCAAGGTATGTCTATTGCTAGTTGATTGCCTGGTCTTTAGAGGAGGCAGTAGAGCATGGCTTCCAGTCCTGGGAGAACCCAGACTTGACCTCTTGATGTTCACAGCAGGGTCATAGTGCTGGGACTCAACAGTGAGAATCTCTATCAATGCCAAGGCAGGCGAGAGGTTATAGTTCTTTATAAAAAAAGTCCCTTATTTCAGAATGAGTCTGTCACCAAACAGTATGAAGAGAATGAAGTGAAACAGAGTCGCCAGGCAGAATTTTTAACAAGCAAATGTTGTCTTGAAGGCCAGTAACTTGACTTGTGTGACTGTCACCGTACATAGAACTTTCCATCATCGGTTGCAGGTTGCTCAGCATTTAGCCAACACGTATGGTGACAAAGCCTTCAAAGTTGCCAAGCTATGCAATCTGACGGGTAAACGTTGGCCAATCACGGGTCGGCGTCTCCACCCTGAGTATCCGTACCTCGAGGCCGAGGTCATCTACGCTTGCCGAGAGTATGCAGCCACTGCCATTGATATCATCGCACGAAGGACGAGGCTCGCGTTCCTGAATGCTCATGCTGCAGAGGAGGTGTTGCCAAGGATTGTGGAGATCATGGCAAAGGAGTTGGGCTGGAGCAAAGCCAGGCAGGAGGTAGGTTGCATGGCCAAGGGGTTGGGCTAGAGCAAGAAACAAGAATCCCGTACCCGGGGGCAGGCTAGAGATCCCTCACAGTGGGTAAATGTAAAGCCTGATGGTTACCAAACTTGTAATAGGACCATGAAGCCTAAAATGATAGGGAATAACCTTAATTGGTGTCCTACTGTTGTGTCTTGCAATAAGACCTCACACAGAAGAAGGGTTTACATATCTCCTCTATATTTCCGTGCAGCATGACGTTGCCTGGGCCAGGAGGTTCCTCTCCAAGGAGATGGGTCTGAATCTTAAACTGCAGTCACAGAACGTCCCCATCAACTTCACCAAGGAGGAAATCAACCGCTACGTGGCCAGATTCAAGTCTCTTGATTATGACGACAAGGGATACATCACTGTTAATGATCTAAGGCGCTACTTTAAGGTATGTGAAACCACTCTCTGTTGACATGGTTTCTTCAGTGTTTGAGGGATAGTTCATTTTGAGAAATTTCCAAATTGTGTGATTCCGGAGGCTTTAGCGTAACCTGTGTATGTTTTTCTTTGAAATTACAGAAAATTGGTGAGAAAGTGACAGAGGATCAACTTCGTGAAATCTTAAACGAAGTCGATCTGAATCGTAACGGTGAAGTGGACTTGGGAGAATTCTTACAGGTTAGTCAAAACAGATCATCTCTCATTTACAACTTCCAATTTTCTCCTCTTATTGCCAAATCTGTTTTACCTCTGCTCTCCCATCAATCGGGGCAATTAAGACCTCCTCAATGTTACATATTCCTGTTTTATGTGTCATTTCGAAATGATATCGCCAGTCACTTGCTGAAAGAGTTGATTTGAGCTTATAAGCTTTAGATCCTGGCCATTCTCTGTGTAGTTTCAGTCGGTCAGTGTTTGTGAGTGGAAGACTGTACAAGTATGAAAATGGGAGGACTTTTCAAGCTGTTTTCTTCAATCTGAAAGTCGTTGTCTACCAATTTGCAAATTTGTGTGAAAAATTTCACAGAAAAATTATTTGAGCAGAAAATTTTGCCTCCTTTTGGACTGGCCATGGTTATAAAGTAGAACTGCTCTGTTAAGAACACTCTCGTGTCTGATGGATGTGTTCCTTAATAGAGAGGTCTCCTGATTAGAGAGGTCAAATTGAATGGAGACAACCATGTTGGAGCTTAACTGGCACCCTCGGGAGAGCACAGTGTCTTATAGACCTGGTGGTCAGATGGTGGTGATAACCATCAATTCATTAACCATGGTTTATAGCCTTCCAAGCAAGGCCAAGGTATCTATAGGCAACCTTCAGCAATGTGAACAAAATTATCGAATTTTTGGTCAATTTTTCTTCTTTGTTCTTTACCAGTTCTCCGACTTTTCTCAATCTTGTCCAAGTTCTCCATTTGATTACAGCAGAAATAGAAAAAGAGGCCGCAAAAGAATCAAACTTATTTTCACTATTTTCCATGATTTTTTACAGCATTATGAAGTAATGGAGGCAAAGTTATCTAAAAGTGTAGATAGATATTTCATTCTGTTGCGGGACGCTGAGCCTTCGGAAGCCAACGTCGACCCTGATATCGCCCATATCTATAGACTATGATGTGCACAGTAAGATGTCGCCACCTTTGTACAGCATACTGTAGCCAGACACATTTTCACGTCCATTTTATTTTTTTGTAGATTAGCAAATAACTTTCGACTCACAAAAAATGACAAAAAAATTTTTTTATTGGAAAAATCTAAAAGAATTTTGTAATCCACCAAAAAGGAATTTTTTTTTTTTTAGAAATTTTTCTTGAAAATTTCGTGAATCACAAAAATAAATTGGCACGCAAATCTTGTGGTTTACAGTCTGTACCGCATGGATTGAAAACAGTGCTAAGGCTCGGTGCATCACAGATTAAGACAAATTGGTTCTCAAAAGCAAGAACTGAAAGAGTTTGCAGCAGGGGCAAGCCTCTTATATGAACTCATAAAAGCATAGTCAGACCAAACTGGTAAGCTCAGCTATCTTGTTTTGGGGTCACTTTGCCGGGGCAATGTAGGCCTAAATAGGAACTTATCCAACGCTCGGGTCAAAGATCTTTGGTCTGATTTTCTTGCTCTTGGGAATCATTCTGTCTTATTCAATCTGTTTCTTCTCAAATCTGAGTGCTTTACTATCAATATTGGCATGGCTCTCAATTCAATATTCATTGTATGGTGTGGACATGGAAAAGAAATTTTGAATTGAAACTGAACAAAATTTGGAAAAATCTCCTTAAAAAATCTAGGACAGATCCTCAGAAGAATATTTTTACCAATTGAGGCTAACGATAGATATTTGCGGAATGAAATTGAATCTACCATGCGAGTTGTAAATCTGTGTTATAACGACCATACCAATATTGAAGTCTATCTTCACTTGACATGCAACATCAGATGACATATTATTGCCACGTCATCCATATTATCGTCTGATTTTTCATTTGAGATAACGTCATGACATGACTGGCGATAATATGTCATCTGACCTTAGCCGGCACCGCACCTCTCGGTAATCTGGGTTCATGGTGTTTCTAACTCAAAACTTGATTGATGCGTCCAATCAGAGCTAACACATCAGTAGCTGTGATATAAGGTGAAACTTTTCTTCCCGTGTAAAGGTGACATGGTTCACATATCTGATGTTAAACCTGTGAATGAAAGGCTGTGTTGTCAATTAACTTTCTCACATATAGTTTTAGCAGTTTGTGATAATCCTCTCACATAGAGCTCACAGTGCTCTCCTTGGTCCTCAAGTGCCCTGATGTTATAGGTCAAATCACATAGAAACGACCCATTTGGGACCAAAATTACCGTTCTTGATAAAGAGGGTGACCTCTTTACAAAGGTGTGGGCTAAGGGAGATTCCACTGTTGTTTGTAATTGAGCTGATGACAAAATGAAGGTAACATACCATTGGTCCTTTCCTGGTACTCTGGCCTGGTGTCTGCTACCTGTCACAATCAGGAGAAGAGATAAGGTCTAGCTTTTCTCTGGTCATGTTCGTCTCTGAGACGCAAGAAGCTGAGGTTTGGATGAGACTGATTTGATTCACATGACAATCTGGGTGTACCTGTCCTTGTGTGTTATCTCTTGGTATCTGTCACACTATAACAGTTTGCATCAGATACAAGGAGTTGATCATGGTGTCAGAATCTCGGCCCAACAATCTTGATGTTGACTCCTCCAGGGACTCTGTGTGAGAAATTTGAGATTCTCGGTTAATGCTAGTAAGGGGTTCTTCTCTAGGTCAGAGGAGAAAGGCACGTGCATGATGGATTGGGGGGTCATGTGGGCATTGGACAAGTTTGGCCTCTCATCTGTCAGCTTAGTCTCTGCCATGTCTTGGGGAATGCACGATAAAGGTGCATTGGGTTGATGTTTCATCCTGGGCCCCTAGTCTCTGGGTCTGGTGGGCTGCATGCAATGACATTTTTCACAAGGGAAGGAGGGGGGTCTTTTTGGTGGGAAATTTTTTTGAAATGTTCAATTTAGGGAATGTTTTAGTCTGAAAGAAATCCTGAGGAGTACTTCATTTGTTTTTAAGAATTTGCTGAAGAATGCCGGCAGAATGATACATTTTGGGTGATTTTGAGAAAAATACCAGAGAAATCTTGGAAATTGTGATGTGTAGCCGATGAAACTCTCCCATTGCTTCTTGTGTGCAATGTGAAGATCCATGGAACCTATTTTAAGAACAAATCCATTTGCTTTTTGCCAGCAAACTCCTCTTTCTTCATTCAATCCTCGTGCTAATCCAATAATTTGCTTATTTTTTTCAGATTAATGTTAGATTAGGAGTAATAGACAGAACACATAATTACACATACATGTAGCGATAACCAACGCTGTCTAATCTTATGACAAATATGTAAATATTTCCTCATTTTTTCCGTCGATTCTGCATGGCTTTGCAAACTCTGGTCAATCTCTAACTGATGTCACTACGAGAGCGCCCCAGAGATTCCTTGGTGTCGTTTCAGTAGTAGTTGAAGTGACGCTGACTGGGGCCAGAATTCTCGGTAGAATGTGCCATTCTCTTCATTCAATCTGTGCTCCTCACACCAATGTTGAGGAAAACAGCAAGACCAACAGAATACAAGACTCTTCATCTCTGCCACAGGACCAATATGGCACTCAACCTACAGTGTGGCAGAGTCGGAATGTAGTGCATCCTTGTTGGAGATTGATCATATATGTGCTTTGCTTGTCTGTGCGGGATAGGAACCATCAAATGCTCTATGTCTCGGAAAGTTTTCACTCAGTATTTGCAAATTGGTGGAGTGACATTTTAAAATTCAAAATTCAGCCTCAGGAAAAGCTTTTGTCCACGATTCCTTTGTCTTGTTACTGCTCATTCAACTTTGAGAAAGAAATGTCTCGTCAAATCTTTTCGAAATCTTATTTGAAATGCATCTAGTAAAAAGTGCTTGGACCAGGGTTCAAAATGACCATTGCTTCTTCTTCAAACATTTAATCCGAAAGAAACATAGTTTATTGAAAGAAGCATCATTCGTCCTAAAATACCCCCTTCCCCTTGTCTTCTATTGGCCTGTGATATTAAGTATTGATATGATATAGTAGACTGTATATACTGTCATGTTTGTAATGGCAGATGATGTTGTAGCTGAGAGTCTATATGGTCTTAGCCGTGTTTAAAGTGACAGCAAGGCAGGAGCTCCTCACTCAGACAACACAGTGGGCCTGCGGTGGCAAGCAGCAACCCCCAGTCGCCCTCTTGTAACAGATGTCACAAACACTAGATAGCTGCCACTCATATGGTCCTCCCATTCTGCCATTAGTGGCCCACCCATTCTTGCTGTCTGTGGTGGGTCAAATTAGGTTCCTCGAAGTTACCAATAGGTGATTTGTCACAATGCATCATTACCATGAATCCTTGTATGAGGAATATTCTTATCACTGAAAACAGGCCACATTTTGGTAGCTGTGCATATTATTCACATGGCGACGCCCCTCAAAGCTCCTGCCTATTGTCCGTATAGACAGTCTCCAGATGGAGTGTTAGTTGACAGCTTCAACACAACCAGCACATCTCTATTAGAGTGTAATACTCTATCTACGGATCTAACTGTGTGTAGGAGTCGTATTAGATTGTAGCCCTTGTCACTGCGGTCATTCTCTTGATTCTGATTTATACTGACCTTGAAGAGCCACCTTGGGAGGACAAGGGTGGCAGCTGGTCCAGCCATCTTTCTCTGTGATTCCACATAAACACTGGGTCTGTTGTTGGCCTGTAACTGGCATATTCAACAAGGGTGTCGGTGATTCCACAGGTCGGTGTATTCAGGAGGATGACCACAGTGCCAACATTAACTGTATTTGTGTCTGTATATTATAGAGAGTGGATAACTTGGTTTTATTTCTGTATGAAGCTGAAGTGTGAAAATGTTAGGGTCCTTTCCCGATAAATTTCCTCATTTTAGAAATGTTTCTCAGGTTCTTGTTTCGTGAGTATTTCGATTCAGATGATTGTACTCTCTCAATTGTACTTATGCAGCTTTTAAATCGCAGCATCACACTTTCACAGTATGTAACCTCGCATGGTGTGCACTGATATGAAAATAGCCATGCCAGTTTTCACCACACTGGCTTGTCTACTTGCTGCATTGCGAGGTTTATTTCTGATTACCTGTTGGACAGATGTAAACAAAGTACGCGAACAAATCACATCTTTAATTGATGAATCGTTTATCATATTTGACGCTATTTTTCAGACAATGAGTGCAGTTCGTACGGGTGCTATCACGCTGAGCCGATTCAGTAAACTAGCAGACGATCATTACGAGATGTCTAAAGAGCAGACGACAATCACAGTCAACAGGAGCGGTGGTGGCCTCTAAAATGTGGAATACGATCATCTGTAGTGATGATGTTATGATTTCACTTCTGGGTTGAAAACTATGTCAGATTTGAACAAAAGGTGGAGAATAATATTAGTTAGTCGTAACCTGAGGCTTATAGATTAAATAGGTGATCACACAACTGTATGTCAAGCTGGTGTGGCCTGATCTTACTTCAAAACACATTAGTTTCTAATCATAATTAGAATGTTTTAATTGTTATTATTTATTGTAGAGGAATGTCTAGTTTTACGTGTTTGTAGATGACATCATAGATGTCAGAATGTGAGAGCTGCACTGATTGTATATTTGCCATGTTGTGAATATCTAATACTGTGAATGCACAAATGTGAGACCTCAGTCAATGAGTGCGGGTAATAGGAGGTCATCTCTAATGTGCATGTATCGTTTTCGACACAGAAATATATTAACTACCACTCCTGGCGTTTGATCAGGGAAGTTCAACTGCATTTTGTAAGTCAGTTTGGCCAGTCTGTTCTTAGCTATGTGTGCTCTTGAACTATTGCGATTAGTGGAAGGTGGGGCCATTTCTGGTCACAGATTGAGACCTGGCCTCAGATCATAGACCTGATGACTATGACACTGGAGTGTACAAAGATATTTTTCTAACTTTAGTTGTAAATTCCATCAGTTTTCACAATTCAGGGATGTGTCTATAGTGTTGTTACATTAGAAAAGCAGAGATGCTTGTATTATATTACCAATTGTTTACGGCAAAAGAGGTGTTTAAAGGTTTGGTTATGACATAAACCTTCGAATAATACATCTGTACAGACAACCACTTAGATTGTTCAGGGTCTGCGCTACCCTGAACAATCAAGAGATCCCTAGTTTCAAAGCCCTTAGCAGTCAGCATTAGACTCAGGGAGGTCTTGAGATACTTACTCAACCCTGCAGGTGGGTAAGTGGCTGCCAGTCAGAAAAGCACCTGAAGTTTTTGCTACTGAATGATTTCGGGCCGGATAGACTAGTTAAAGTGTATTTGAAAGATAACCTCTACTGTAGTGAACTTTATTTGTATTTTGAAACTTTCGTCTTGCAATATTAGGTTATTCATTTGAATATTTTAATTAAGGTCTACATGGATTGTTTACTTTTACCTGTAAAATTTGTAAATATAATGTTTTAATGAATGTACATGTATCTTTGCATTAAGTTTGAGTTACTCAATGTTATGGAGGTCGTTTAAACAAAAGTTGAAGTTGTTTACAATCTCTCGGCTGCAAGAGAACCTCCTGGTTCACGACACTTGACACTCAAAGACACAAAAATAAAAAAGTGACAAGTTAAAAGTGACCCTGTCAACTCTATTTAAACCCGTGCTTGGTCCCATGTACTCTATGTAAACCAGTGCGTGGCCCCATGTAAACTCTATGTAAACCCGTGCTGGTCCTATGTACTCTATGTAAACCAGTGCTTGGTCCCATGCAAACTCTATGTAAACCCATGGTTGGGGCCCAATGCAGCAACACCTACTTTGTGGGTTATGATAATTTATAACGATGCCTTGTATTTCTACAGCTGTTTCTCATGATAAACAATAAACTATAATTTGTCATACAAATTGGTCATATTCTTTAACCCCACAATAGGAAGGTCCTTTCTTGGCATGGAATTCAGAGTGTCCCTTCCCTGACTATTCCTCCCGTGGTCTAATAATGTTCCCATGGTGATAGAAAGTCACAATGGAAGCATTCCTTACACTTGACCCCTACATGAGGGAGGTCTGCCCTCGCCACGGGGCGGAGAGTGTCCCTGCCCTGACTGTTTATATCCTCTGAACAGTCGCTCTCGACATCACTGTCCTCGAAGGACGTCTCACTGTCTGCCTTGATGCTGTGATCCGACTCCTTTTGAAGTTTATACTTGAGATACTTGACCGCCACACGAATGCTCTGGTTACACGTGAGCCCGAGGATGACGACCAGGATGACAAACACCAGGAAGCCCACAATCCCGATAAGGGCGTGGTCCGGGATGGCTGGAGGGGATGGATGAGTAGGAGGGTAGAGCGAGATTTCCATTGCTAAAATGACAAGTTGGAGTCATTAGAGATACACTCCAGAGGCAGTGGACTGGCCATACACGTCACAACTAAAAAAGGAATTGACTTCTTCTGCACCAAGAATATGGACACAACTACCACAATCTCCTAGCGAATCTATGGACAACTGAACACTCGGTCACCTACCGCAATCCTCTAGTGAATCAGTGCATTTCCCATCTGCGCATGTGTGCCTCAGCTCGACACTGTAGTAACAGGACTTCGGGATCCCTGTCTCTGAAATGAATAGGGCCTTGGATTAACGATTCCCAGGAGGCTGCGATGTCTTGGAATAGTAACTTGATACAGTACATCTCCACGTCCATGACACTAAACCTCTCTAATAACGTTGTCTTTTCTTTTCTTAACGTCTCTATTGCTCACCTCTGATGACGTAGCTAATCCTCCATTGTCTTGCTGACTCTGACTTCGTCTTGGTGGAGCAGAACTGCAGTTCGACATTGTTCGACATTGGGACGTAAACATGACCAGTTAGCGACCCAGTGAATACATCGGCCGATTTGTTGCCATCTTTCATTAAAATATAGTCGCATCTGGAAATATATGTATGGCCTTGAGGAGAGAAAAGCCCTGAAACCCAGTGTAAAAGAATTATGCAAGTCCGCCTACGGACCTTGGTTCCTTGGGCCCCCATTCCTTAGAAAAGGTTGTCTTACCCGGACTTCCGTTCCTGGGCTACGATTCCTATATAAAAGGTAGGACTTGGATTTCTTTTATCACAGCAGTGACAGAAATTAAAGTCTCCCGTTAACCAATGTCCGCACCCATTTGAATTGTATACAAAATAGAAAAACTATGGCATATAATAGGACATGCGTTCAAATATCTAAGGTTTTGGAATTATCAGATTAGTGCCAGCCAATCACTCGTAGTGTAGTGGTCATGGTCCCTGCCTGGTAAGCAAGAACTGCAGGTTCGATTCCCCCCTTGGTCTACTCTTTTTCTTTTTTTCCTTGTCACCTCTTGCATAATCGATTACAATCATTCGACTGATTGATCAATAAAGGAATGGGTTGATCACATTCAAACCATGATCATCAGTCTAGCCCGCATTCCTAGGCCTACAAAACGCACGTGGAAACTTGTATTGGCCTTCATTCCTGTCGAGATGTCTACCAAAAGAACAGCTCATGACCCAAACCGTATTTTTCGCTATCTACGGACCATGCCTATCCAGCTCGTTGCAGTTTCTCGAGGAAGCGGCAAATCCGCCGAGCAGCAAAGAACAATTTCAAGGTAAGCTTGGACTTGGATTCCTAGGAAAGCAGGTCTGAGGGACTTGGATTCCTAGGAAAGCCGGTCTGTGTGACTTGGATTCCTAGGAAAGCAGGTCTGAGGGACTTGGATTCCTAGGAAAGCCGGTCTGTGTGACTTGGATTCCTAGGAAAGCAGGTCTGAGGGACTTGGATTCCTAGGAAAGCCGGTCTGTGTGACTTGGATTCCTAGGAAAGCAGGTCTGAGGGACTTGGATTCCTAGGAAAGCCGGTCTGTGTGACTTGGATTCCTAGGAAAGCAGGTCTGGGGGACTTGGATTCCTAGGAAAGCCGGTCTGTGTGACTTGGATTCCTAGGAAAGCAGGTCTGGGGGACTTGGATTCCTAGGAAAGCAGGTCTGGGGGACTTGGATTCCTAGGAAAGCAGGTCTGGGGGACTTGGATTCCTAGGAAAGCCGGTCTGTGTGACTTGGATTCCTAGGAAAGCAGGTCTTGGGACTTGGATTCCTAGGAAAGAAGGCCTGGGGAGTTAGATTCCTAGGAAAGAAGGTCTTGGGTCTTAGATTCCTAGTTTTTTTCTAGTAATAGAAGACATAGTCCGCCTAGGACGCTGATTACTAGATTTCGGACCTACATTCCTAAGGAGTCACGGTCCTAGGACATTGGTTGCTGGTAACCTAAGTCCTAGGACTCCAGCTCCTAGTCGTCCAGGACCGTAGGACTTCGATTCCTAGGAGTTAGAGTCCGGCGGACTGCAGCTCGGTAGGACCTGGAATACTTTTACACCGGGGTGAAATACCCATGTGCGGCCTTCAAAGTATATAAGACAGGTCAGAGATCAACTTGTTCCCTGGACACTATGCTAGGTGTAACAATTATATGCCTTAGAGGTTAAGGGAATTAGACAACATTCATGTGAGAAACAAGAAGAACTTCCGAGGGACCTTTTCATTGTCCGAAACCCCAACCGCGGCCGTAGGCCCTATAAGCAGTTGCCGGATGTCCCATGAGAACTCACCCCTGTTTCTCACCACACCTTTTCTCCAACTCCAACGCCGTATAATTACTGAACAATTCCCCATCACAATCAGGCAGGTCCAAACTCTCAAACCCAAAGTCAATATAACAGTTCTGGCAGGTAGTGAGCGCGACCCGACAGGCGGCTGTCTTCGGCAAGTACGTCCCTGGCCAGTTCGGGGATGTGATGAGACCAGACGAGTCCAGTTCGGGAAAGAGGTGCCGAGTGCCGCGGCCACGCCCGAATTCACATGTCGTTGTGATAACTGAAATAAGAACGACATAAGAACAGACAGCCGATATTTGCCCAATGATATGATGACTCGGTTATTTACCAAGACAGTTGGAGAGGCAAATGAAGTTCAAAGGTGCAGAGAGTGGCTCTTTATAGACCATTAAAACAGACTTCGATCCACTGCGCTGTTGACTTAGGCCTACGGGGGGGGGGGGGGGGGGGGTTATTGTATCATTTGCGAAAAAAACGAAAAATTTTTTATTCGCCGGGGTTCGAACCCATGACCACCCAGCCTATAGCGCAGCCCTCTAACCGCTGAGCCATCAGGGCGTTCGTGTTTGACCGAGATTTTTTGCAATCTGAAGACAAGCCTTAGAGTCATACGCGCCATGATTGTGGCTAGGTCACGCTGGCGGAAGAGTAATTGGGTACAAATAGTTCCAAGGTAACCGTATAACTCGATATTTCAATAGATATTTCTTGATATATCGTATATATATAGCTCGGTGATTTAATTGAAAATGTTTGCAGTTGATTTAAATGTTTGAATGGTTTAAAAACAAAATTTTTAGAAGCGAGGTCAACAGGGTCAAAAGAAATAGTTTTTGGCGCCAACGATGTCGGCAATGGCAGATTTGAATTAAGATTCGAGTCGATTCTTTTGGAAGCCGAAAGTGCTGATGCACAGGGCAATTGCATTTAGAAAGCTCCGCCGACTGATAGTCAAACCATTCCCTGGAGTGCTCGAACACCTGGAATCAGTGTGTACTTCAGCTTGAATAGTTCGCGGGTGAAGGGGTTTTCTTCATGATAATATTGATAATGATAATAATGATGATGGTTTAAGAGCGCTGGCGGATCCAGGAACTGGAAGAAGAGGGAGCGTGCACTGCATTTCTCATAAAAATTGCTGCACTACAGATGTGTTCCAAAATTTCATGGTCAATTTCAAAGATTCTATATCAATTAGGGGGCGTACCTAGGGTGCACCCCCTTGGATCCGCGTTCATGGATGAAAATGGAAAGAAAGCTTTTTAAAAAAATAAGAAAAATAAGATTCGCCAGGGTTTGAATCTAATTCGAATCAGCGCCTAATAAACGTTCCTGGATGAAAAATGGAAAGAAGACCTTTTAAAAAAACGAAAAAATACATTCGCCGGGGTTCGAACCCGTGACCACCCAATCTAAAGCGCAGCGCTCTAACCGCTGAGCTATCAGGGCGTTCATGTTTGGGGTAAGATATTCGGCAATCTGAAGACAACCCTTAGGGTATGCGCCATGATTGTGGCTAGGTCACGCTGGCGGAGGGGTAATTGGGTACAAAGAGTTCCAAGGTAACCGTATAACTCGATATTTCAATAGATATTTCTTAATATATCGTATATATATAGCTCGGTGATTTAATTGAAAATGTTTGCAGTTGATTTAAATGTTTGAATGGTTTAAAAACAAATTTTTTAGAAGCGAGGTCAACAGGGTCAAAAGAAATAGTTTTTGGCGCCAACGATGTCGGCAATGGCAGATTTGAATTAAGATTCGAGTCGATTCTTTTGGAAGCCGAAAGTGCTGATGCACAGGGCAATTGCATTTAGAAAGCTCCGCCGACTGATAGTCAAACCATTCCCTGGAGTGCTCGAACAGCTGGAATCAGTGTGTACTTCAGCTTGAAAAGTTCGCGGGTGAAGGGGTTTTCTTCATGATAATATTGATAATGATAATAATGATGATGGTTTAAGAGCGCTGGCGGATCCAGGAACTGGAAGAAGAGGGAGCGTGCACTGCATTTCTCATAAAAATTGCTGCACTACAGGTGTGTTCCAAAATTTCATGGTCAATTTCAAAGATTCTATATCAATTAGGGGGCGTACCTAGGGTGCACCCCCTTGGATCCGCGTTCATGGATGAAAAATGGAAAGAAAGCTTTTAAAAAAACGAAAAAATACATTCGCCGGGGTTCGAACCCGTGACCACCCAATTTAAAGCGCAGCGCTCTAACCGCTGACCTATCAGGGCGTTCATGTTTGGGGTAAGATATTCGGCAATCTGAAGACAACCCTTAGGGTACGCGCCATGATTGTGGCTAGGTCACGCTGGCGGAGGGGTAATTGGGTACAAAGAGTTCCAAGGTAACCGTATAACTCAATATTTCGAAAGATATTTCTTAATATATCGTATATATATAGCTCGGTGATTTAATTGAAAATGTTTGCAGTTGATTTAAATGTTTGAATGGTTTAAAAACAAAATTTTTAGAAGCGAGGTCAACAGGGTCAAAAGAAATAGTTTTTGGCGCCAACGATGTCGGCAATGGCAGATTTGAATTAAGATTCGAGTCGATTCTTTTGGAAGCCGAAAGTGCGGATGCACAGGGCAATTGCATTTAGAAAGCTCCGCCGACTGATAGTCAAACCATTCCCTGGAGTGCTCGAACACCTGGAATCAGTGTGTACTTCAGCTTGAAAAGTTCGCGGGTGAAGGGGTTTTCTTCATGACAATATTGATAATGATAATAATGATGATGGTTTAAGAGCGCTGGCGGATCCAGGAACTGGAAGAAGAGGGAGCGTGCACTGCATTTCTCATAAAAATGCTGCACTACAGGTGTGTTCCAAAATTTCATGGTCAATTTCAAAGATTCTATATCAATTAGGGGGCGTACCTAGGGTGCACCCCCTTGGATCCGCGTTCATGGATGAAAATGGAAAGAAAGCTTTTTAAAAAAAAAAAAAGAAAAATAAGATTCGCCAGGGTTTGAATCTAATTCGAATCCGCGCCTGATAAACGTTCATGGATGAAAAATGGAAAGAAAACCTTTTAAAAAAAACGAAAAAATACATTCGCCGGGGTTCGAACCCGTGACCACCCAATCTAAAGCGCAGCGCTCTAACCGCTGAGCTATCAGGGCGTTCATGTTTGGGGTAAGATATTCGGCAATCTGAAGACAACCCTTAGGGTACGCGCCATGATTGTGGCTAGGTCACGCTGGCGGAGGGGTAATTGGGTACAAAGAGTTCCAAGGTAACCGTATAACTTAATATTTCGAAAGATATTTCTTAATATATCGTATATATATAGCTCGGTGATTTAATTGAAAATGTTTGCAGTTGATTTAAATGTTTGAATGGTTTAAAAACAAAATTTTTAGAAGCGAGGTCAACAGGGTCAAAAGAAATAGTTTTTGGCGCCAACGATGTCGGCAATGGCAGATTTGAATTAAGATTCGAGTCGATTCTTTTGGAAGCCGAAAGTGCTGATGCACAGGGCAATTGCATTTGGAAAGCTCCGCCGACTGATAGTCAAACCATTCCCTGGAGTGCTCGAACACCTGGAATCAGTGTGTACTTCATCTTGAAAAGTTCGCGGGTGAAGGGGTTTTCTTCATGATAATATTGATAATGATAATAATGATGATGGTTTAAGAGCGCTGGCGGATCCAGGAACTGGAAGAAGAGGGAGCGTGCACTGCATTTCTCATAAAAATGCTGCACTACAGGTGTGTTCCAAAATTTCATGGTCAATTTCAAAGATTCTATATCAATTAGGGGGCGTACCTAGGGTGCACCCCCTTGGATCCGCGTTCATGGATGAAAATGGAAAGAAAGCTTTTTAAAAAAAAAAGAAAAATAAGATTCGCCAGGGTTTGAATCTAATTCGAATCCGCGCCTGATAAACGTTCATGGATGAAAAATGGAAAGAAGACCTTTTAAAAAAACGAAAAAATACATTCGCCGGGGTTCGAACCCGTAACCACCCAATCTAAAGCGCAGCGCTCTAACCGCTGAGCTATCAGGGCGTTCATGTTTGGGGTAAGATATTCGGCAATCTGAAGACAACCCTTAGGGTACGCGCTATGATTGTGGCTAGGTCACGCTGGCGGAGGGGTAATTGGGTACAAAGAGTTCCAAGGTAACCGTATAACTCGATATTTCGAAAGATATTTCTTAATATATCGTATATATATAGCTCGGTGATTTAATTGAAAATGTTTGCAGTTGATTTAAATGTTTGAATGGTTTAAAAACAAAATTTTTAGAAGCGAGGTCAACAGGGTCAAAAGAAATAGTTTTTGGCGCCAACGATGTCGGCAATGGCAGATTTGAATTAAGATTCGAGTCGATTCTTTTGGAAGCCGAAAGTGCTGATGCACAGGGCAATTGCATTTAGAAAGCTCCGCCGACTGATAGTCAAACCATTCCCTGGAGTGCTCGAACAGCTGGAATCAGTGTGTACTTCAGCTTGAAAAGTTCGCGGGTGAAGGGGCTTTCTTCATGATAATATTGATAATGATAATAATGATGATGGTTTAAGAGCGCTGGCGGATCCAGGAACTGGAAGAAGAGGGAGCGTGCACTGCATTTCTCATAAAAATTGCTGCACTACAGGTGTGTTCCAAAATTTCATGGTCAATTTCAAAGATTCTATATCAATTAGGGGGCGTACCTAGGGTGCACCCCCTTGGATCCGCGTTCATGGATGAAAATGGAAAGAAAGCTTTTTAAAAAAAAAGAAAAATAAGATTCGCCAGGGTTTAAATCTAATTCGAATCCGCGCCTGATAAACGTTCATGGATGAAAAATGGAAAGAAGACCTTTTAAAAAAACGAAAAAATACATTCGCCGGGTTTCGAACCCGTGACCACCCAATCTAAAGCGCAGCGCTCTAACCGCTGAGCTATCAGGGCGTTCATGTTTGGGGTAAGATATTCGGCAATCTGAAGACAAATTAGTTTATTAATCAAAAGGCCCGGAGGGCAAAGGTACACATGGTACAATAGAAATACAATGATTTTGATTGAAAGTACATAAGACATACAAAGGATACATGACAAAAGTAACAATATAAAGTCTACTACCGGGGTCAAACCTGGAGTAGATACTAGTAGGTGGGAGAGAGGAGGTCCTTATTTTATGCGATCAGAAAAGCATTTCTGTAAAAATGATGATAGCTTCTGACAAATTCCAGGGTCCTCATTTGAAAGAAGCCAGATAAACTTATTTCCTGGTGAGAGACCTGAAAAGTTGATGTTGTTCTCATTGATAACTGAGAAAAAATCGTTCCTTGAAGCATCATATTTTGGGCAGGCAGTTAGAAAGTGAACCTCGTCTTCTATTGAAGTCCCATCACAAGAACACACCCTCTCTTCAACTTTAAGTTTTTTGTATCTACCTCTTTCAATGGCTAGATCGTGACAGCTAATGCGGAAACAACAAAGGGATCTTCTTAAAGAAAAACTTGAAATTGAAGTCAGATATTTCTCACAGCAGAGTTGCGTTTTGAAGGACCTATAGGACCTTAGGGTACGCGCCATGATTGTGGCTAGGTCACGCTGGCGGAGGGGTAATTGGGTACAAAGAGTTCCAAGGTAACCGTATAACTCAATATTTCGAAAGATATTTCTTAATATATCGTATATATATAGCTCGGTGATTTAATTGAAAATGTTTGCAGTTGATTTAAATGTTTGAATGGTTTAAAAACAAAATTTTTAGAAGCGAGGTCAACAGGGTCAAAAGAAATAGTTTTTGGCGCCAACGATGTCGGCAATGGCAGATTTGAATTAAGATTCGAGTCGATTCTTTTGGAAGCCGAAAGTGCTGATGCACAGGGCAATTGCATTTAGAAAGCTCCGCCGACTGATAGTCAAACCATTCCCTGGAGTGCTCGAACACCTGGAATCAGTGTGTACTTCAGCTTGAAAAGTTCGCGGGTGAAGGGGTTTTCTTCATGATAATATTGATAATGATAATAATGATGATGGTTTAAGAGCGCTGGCGGATCCAGGAACTGGAAGAAGAGGGAGCGTGCACTGCATTTCTCATAAAAATTGCTGCACTACAGATGTGTTCCAAAATTTCATGGTCAATTTCAAAGATTCTATATCAATTAGGGGGCGTACCTAGGGTGCACCCCCTTGGATCCGCGTTCATGGATGAAAATGGAAAGAAAGCTTTTTAAAAAAAAAGAAAAATAAGATTCGCCAGGGTTTGAATCTAATTCGAATCCGCGCCTGATAAACGTTCATGGATGAAAAATGGAAAGAAGACCTTTTAAAACAACGAAAAAATACATTCGCCGGGGTTCGAACCCGTGACCACCCAATCTAAACCGCAGCGCTCTAACCGCTGAGCTATCAGGGCGTTCATGTTTGGGGTAAGATATTCGGCAATCTGAAGACAACCCTTAGGGTATGCGCCATGATTGTGGCTAGGTCACGCTGGCGGAGGGGTAATTGGGTACAAAGAGTTCCAAGGTAACCGTATAACTCAATATTTCAATAGACATTTCTTAATTTATCGTATATATATAGCTCGGTGATTTAATTGAAAATGTTTGCAGTTGATTTAAATGTTTGAATGGTTTAAAAACAAAATTTTTAGAAGCGAGGTCAACAGGGTCAAAAGAAATAGTTTTTGGCGCCAACGATGTCGGCAATGGCAGATTTGAATTAAGATTCGAGTCGATTCTTTTGGAAGCCGAAAGGGCTGATGCACAGGGCAATTGCATTTAGAAAGCTCCGCCGACTGATAGTCAAACCATTCCCTGGAGTGCTCGAACACCTGGAATCAGTGTGTACTTCAGCTTGAAAAGATCGCGGGTGAAGGGGTTTTCTTCATGATAATATTGATAATGATAATAATGATGATGGTTTAAGAGCGCTGGCGGATCCAGGAACTGGAAGAAGAGGGAGCGTGCACTGCATTTCTCATAAAAATTGCTGCACTACAGGTGTGTTCCAAAATTTCATGGTCAATTTCAAAGATTCTATATCAATTAGGGCACCCCCTTTGATCCGCGTTCATGGATGAAAATGGAAAGAAAGCTTTTTAAAAAAAAAAGAAAAATAAGATTCGCCAGGGTTTGAATCTAATTCGAATCCGCGCCTGATAAACGTTCATGGATGAAAAATGGAAAGAAGACCTTTAAAAAAAACGAAAAAATACATTCGCCGGGGTTCGAACCCGTGACCACCCAATCGAAAGCGCAGCGCTCTAACCGCTGAGCTATCAGGGCGTTCATGTTTGGGGTAAGATATTCGGCAATCTGAAGACAACCCTTAGGGTACGCGCCATGATTGTGGCTAGGTCACGCTGGCGGAGGGGTAATTGGGTACAAAGAGTTCCAAGGTAACCGTATAACTCAATATTTCGAAAGATATTTCTTAATATATCGTATATATATAGCTCGGTGATTTAATTGAAAATGTTTGCAGTTGATTTAAATGTTTGAATGGTTTAAAAACAAAATTTTTAGAAGCGAGGTCAACAGGGTCAAAAGAAATAGTTTTTGGCGCCAACGATGTCGGCAATGGCAGATTTGAATTAAGATTCGAGTCGATTCTTTTGGAAGCCGAAAGTGCTGATGCACAGGGCAATTGCATTTAGAAAGCTCCGCCGACTGATAGTCAAACCATTCCCTGGAGTGCTCGAACACCTGGAATCAGTGTGTACTTCAGCTTGAATAGTTCGCGGATGAAGGGGTTTTCTTCATGATAATATTGATAATGATAATAATGATGATGGTTTAAGAGCGCTGGCGGATCCAGGAACTGGAAGAAGAGGGAGCGTGCACTGCATTTCTCATAAAAATTGCTGCACTACAGATGTGTTCCAAAATTTCATGGTCAATTTCAAAGATTCTATATCAATTAGGGGATGTGCCTCTGGTATTGATGTCATGATACGTGGACCATTACCACAGATTTAGATGTCCTACGGATTCATACCGTGGCCCTTTATTGTATATCTGCTAGGGATGACCGTGTTCTTCAGAAATTACTTTTGCCAACTAGGGACAACCACTTCAGTTTCAAGTTTCTTCCAATCGTTATCAGTCACCTCCCAATTTCTTGAACTACATGATTGTCGAAGATGACCAGCTTACCTCTCTGTTTTGTTGTTGGAGTTGCATTGGAGAAGCTCACTCCGCTTGTAACGAGAAGTAAGGACAACAGTCTGGTGCAAACTGTCCTCTCCATATATCCATTTCGGGGACCATGTGGACTTACACAGAAGGTTTCCTCATTCGATTTTCGCATCGAAATGATTGGGCTAAATGCGCCAAGAGTCGTATAATGCGCAAGTATTCAGAACTGAGTTTCTGAGTGTAGTCTATCGACTAGTTGTCTTTCCGTTTTATCTCAGTTGTCTTCAGCGTGGAGCTGCTGAGTCAATGCAGGTTACGCCAATAAGCGTCAGGTCGTATCCAAAGTTGAAGGGTGTCCCCATCAAGTCGTTATATAAGCTCGCCTGAACCTCACGGTCTATTCAGTCCCCCTTTAAATGTATAGCTGGGGTGATAAAATGCACAAACCTGGTCAGGATGTTCCTAGCTTTATCCTCGAAGAGTTTTGATATAAGTTTGTGGTCGTCCTCAGCAAGTTCATGTCAGTATGTTCTGATTGTCCTCTTGATTCACTCTATACGTCCAAGTTTCGGAGTGCCTTTGCCTGTCCCTATAGAGAGTTATGATATTTTATGCGGCTAATTGAATACCTGTCCCAGCTAAGACCAAGCGAACCGGACACTGACACTCGTGATACATGTATATCTAAATCGTTTCAATGAAAATTCGGGACACCCAAAGATCCCTTTTCAAAACGTCAACAAAGTGGAGACAGAAAAGTAGGTCGAGGTCCCTCAGTGCCGCATATGAAATTGTCGGCAATTTCATTAATACCGCATTTATATGTATAATTAGTTCCATCTGTTGTGAATGATAATTTTTTTATCGTTTAATATGTTTAAAAGAAGAACGCGTGTAATCTGCAATATTGATGGCAGGTGGTGTGCTATCAAGACGTCTGAGTAAAATTGCTGTCTCCGTGTACTATACCTAAATCCTCGTATAAGCAGTGGTTTTCAATACGCTCCCGGCCGCCGCTAAGCCTCTCGCTCGGCTACTGAGTGAAAAATTCTGAATCTCATCATAGCATAATATATATGTATATCATATGTGCGATAAATCACCGCGCAAACGATTGATTTAAATCGCTCCTATATGCTACGTCATGTACCGTTTATTAATTATGTGCATGCGACAAAAACATTTCTTGTCTGAATGGAGGAGCGGTCTTTCAATGTCAAAGATTTGATCGGTCACGATGTCAATGTATTCTGTATGTTTGGAGAGTGCGATATCGTCCCTGGTGCATTCATCCACACGTGCCAAAACTGCATGTACGGATCTACGCCTCTTGTAATTTGGCTGGCTCGTACATCTGGTAATCTCCACGCAAATCCGACCAGGCTCCAAGCAGAGCCATTTCGACTAATGGCTGTTGAGGTTTGCTCAATGGGTTGCATGTGCCCCAAATGTTTTTCAGCGTTTATCATTCAATATTTCAGAGTGTCTTCTGTCTTACCACGGTAGCAGAGCAAATGAACCGTATATATTTTATCATTTGGTTGTCTATTCTATCACCAGGTGATGCTCGCGACAACTGAAGTAGTTATTGAGGCGTTATCTCGGGGTTACCCGACGAATGCAGCTGTACCGGCGTTATATAACAACACGCTTACACAACTTCATTACAGAACCAAAGAAAACAATGTATACAAATAATGACACAACATGTCTAAACTGTACGTCACAACTCAGACTAGGCTTGCCAAACAAATTAAGTAGTACACACCCAATACGGGCCTACCTGGCTTAAAAATAGGCCTATGCAGGCTATGCTTAATGCCAAAAAAGTAGATGCATGGATAACCAGTTGTTGACATGTTGCTAAGACACGTTTGGCACGAATTACGTCACTATGAATGCCACCATTATCGCTAATTGCCTATGAATATTCACGAGCAGTAAAGGCCGTGAGACGGCGAAGGATTATCAAATATCAAGTGCTAAAAACTGCCGATTTTTCGTTTATTTTCGCTACAATGGCTGTCAATTGGTAGCGATAACTTTCGGGGAACATTGCGGCCACTTTGGTCGCATTGGAGTTTTCAAACGGCGGAGTATTTGATAGTAAACTAGGGGTTTTGCGGGCGAAACCCTCTCGCGCGTTTGGATAGTGTGTTTTTATGTGGAACAAGTGTTCGTTGTGCAATGGAAAACACCACGAAAACACGATTAAAAGTGGAATTCTTCGGTTCTAAACCGTACAGGGATATAGTGGCGTTATGTTTTATATTATCAGTGTGCTGGTCACACTTAATAGCTGGTGTACAAGGTAGGTTTTCTCGTTGAAAGTTGATAAACGAATTGCAAAGATATCCTCTTGTTTGATTGACAGGGTCGGTAAAAAAAGAGGGGGACCGAGTCTTGGTGTAGCAGTAAGTTTGAGTCCTCCGACAATAAAGTCCCCTTCGTCAATTTTTGCAGTTTGCATTGTTTAAGACATCCCTTGGAGATTAAGATTCCATTCAAACACAAATGCGCATACGGACTGAAGTGTGCATATGGTCTACGGACATATACAGCTTTATGATTCTTTTTCCAGGTGCCTGTGATTGTGATGCAGATTGCCAATCAAACTGTAGTCCTGGCAAATACTGGGATTCAAGTGGCTCAACATGCGAGACTTGCCCACAGGGACATTAGTAAGTATTGTCAAAGAGTGGCATGTCATCCACATGCTCGTCCCCTGTGAACGTCAAGTACTCCTCCCTTGGAAGTGACTGTCAAAGCCATCCACATGCTCCTTCCTTGGAACCAACTGTTAAATCATTTACCTGCTCCTGCCCTTGGCAATGATGAATATATTTCAAGGTCAATTACATGCTCCTACGCATGAATATCAAGGTCATCAAAATACTCCTCCCTTGGCAGTGAAAGTCAAGGTCAACGACATGCTTCTTCCCTTGGCAATCAATGTCAAGGTTATCTGCGACATTCTCCTCCTCCCTGAATGAGTTACATCAGGCGAAGTTGTCCCAGGATAAATAAGCTTTCAGTCATTGATTGAATAAACTGAGATCGGCCATACTGGTTCATGACCCAGGAAGTCAGAAATTGGTGATTGGCATATTGCATTGAGTTAATCATTACCTTGATTTCTTCTTCACTATCACAAAAACGTTCACTCTTGACATGAGATTTGGGCTTGGCTTGATTATACTCTAAGATTCGTGAAACCAGACAACCAGTAAGTCTATGCCTGAAATATTCTCACCTGGAGATGTGGAAAGGTTCTATCAATGGTGAACCTGTTGATATTCAATCCGAGCAGTAATTAAACTCTAGATTCATTATGCAGATTGACCGCTGCATAAAAGGGAATGCCACATTACAGCGGCACATGGTTTACACTTTCACTTACACGTGTTGATGTTTTTCAGAGGGATATTTGCTTGGTCAGTAACATAACTCTGACCCTGAACTCTAAACACTGGTCTTATTGATTGGTCATATACATGTAATGCAATGCGACAGAAACATGTTTTGCAACTTGAGATTTGTGCTCACACCTAAGCTCACACAAGCTTGTAGTGTGGTGAAGGTGTTACATGCAGTTTCAAAGAGGTGTGGATCCGGGGGGGGGGGGGGGGGGGCACCAGATGCATGCCCCCCCCCCCAATCCATCAATATCTTTGAAATTGAAACTGACCATTGATTTTATTCTATCGTCATATAGCTCATTAACAGTATACAGCATACCATTTGCTCCAATTGCCTGGCCAAGATTATGACAAGGATGTTTGTTAATAACTTGATTTATATTTGATAAGTTGTCGAGATTTGTATCAGTGACCTGGTATTAATCATTTTGTCAACATTACAATGTCGAAATGTATGCAAGATGAGATTTAACCCTCAAGAGGCCATCAGATTTCGTCAGCAATTAGATTCCTACATTGTCCAAGGTCCTCCCCAGTCACAATCGGAAATCTCATGAAAAATGACTTTTTTTTGGATGATATCTTATGGTTGCACGCCACGAAGCTAAAGGAACTAAAATGAACTGGCCAATGCATCTAATGTGCCTAGTGTTCACTTTCATATAACTATATGAAGGCAAGCCGACCCTCTTCTCTGATTTCCCCTCCCATCAAGAGTCGTTTTCAGCTGAGCGCCAGACCAGGCCTTTGGGCCTCTTGTAACCAAAAAATTACAGGTTGTGATAAATGCGATGCTTTCACTCTTTCAGCACTATCTCTTGAGTTTACTTCAGCTTTGAACTTACATTATATACTTTTTGTCATATAAGAGTGCTAATACATGCAAATAGCATTACAGAAATCCTGACACTAATGTTGTCATAGTGAACAATCAACAATGGGAAGGTTTATATAAAAGGGGGATTTTCTAATTAGCCTGATCTGCCCTCTGGATAGTGGAAGGTATTTTAATGGCTGAAGCAATTATGGTCAATTATCAATAATGAGGTGATGATATGTTGTCATTTAAGGTTTGACCAGGTGCTCAGCAGCAAATTTTGTTCACAGGGCTTGTGAAAATTAAGTACCCACAAACAATACAAAGGCCCAAAGAAGGAAATCTTGTAATCTGCCAACAGCTTTTTCCCCAAAAATTGTAGATCTTTCAAAACAATTTTTTTCAAATATTTCATTTTTCAAAATTTTTACTTAAAAATTATGTTTTTAATTTTTTAATTTTTTTTCTTTTCAAAAAAAATTGCAAAAATTAAAAAAGGCGCAAAAAATGTGTGGTCCACAGTTGTGAAGTAATGGTGTTATGAGAACTCTTGCATCAGAAACGTGAAAAGTATAATCTAGTTGTCATCCCGATCATGGTCCAAAAAAGGTCATCAATTGACGAAATAAGTCCCACTGTGTAATGGATTTACAGTTGAAAGCGATCAAACTACATCATTTCGGACCAGGATGGTAAATTTTAACCGAAGTCATTTTGTATATTTTCGGCCCCTTTTTGACACTGCAATGCTTACATATCGGGCCTACTAAACTTTCTAGGGATTGTTGTTGGGACTTAACTAATATGTCCTGGTTGTGCTGGGACATATTGGTGTATATTCAGGTATGCCACACCATGTTGATAGGCTAACATTTAGTGCTATGCGATCAGTCATCAACTTTATTAAGCTTAGCTAATACTAATAGTGTCGATAGACATATAAGTTTACATTCGAGAAGTTTTAAAGCGCCCTTATGAGCAAGGCCTACTGTATAGGTGCACATGATATTGAGCTTATTAAACACCTCGAATGGTTTTACAGGGCGCATATTGTGATGGCTGAAAAACTCTAAAAGTTTACCACGAAGTTCAAAAAGCTTTATTTTTAAGAGAGAGGACAGTCACAAATAAATATGATGAGTGTAATTCGGTTCATAAATCTCTTTTGACAAAAAGTTTGAGCGCATAATTCGACGAGGTAATCTTCAGCTTTTCCTTTTAAATTCTTTCAAGACAAACACCCTGCAGCTTATGTTACTCTGTGCTAGGATACAAACCATTGTGATATTTACGCCTCGGGCCTTACATTCACGAAATGGTTTCTCAACAGATATTTAATACAATTCACAAAATGTAAATATCTCAACAAATTGAGTTAATGTTGAAAAATGTCTCTCATTGAGAGATGGCAATGCAAATACATGTATCTCAAATTAAGGAAATTGTAATAGATCTCAAATTGAGATGGTTATGTGAAATGGGAGATGTGATTACTTGCATCATTCGTCTATTCAATATCATTGATTGTTCTTTTGTTTTCCAACCATATTTTAACCATTGACTGTTCTTTTGTTCTCTAGTTGCCCTGGTAGCGGTAGTGGTAAATCAGCGTGTTCGGGGGGAACTTATAACTCAAATACGGGATCGTCATCTTCGACAGCCTGTCAGGTGAGGCCACTATTATGATGCATTCCACGGTATCAGAAATTTATCATAATGTTTCAGTGGAGACAGACTAGGTCTTGTCACTGTAAATGACAGAGGTCACCATCATCATGGACACGTGGATGACGGTGCTTCCATGGACAGTTGCCAAAAAAGAAAGTGTCGCATCTTTACGCAGTCTGAAACCTTTTTAATAGTTCCTGGGCCATTTAAAGCTCATTGTGACAACATGTGATCAATGAAATATTTCTTCTTTATTCATGCCTCCCCTTTTCTCTTCCAGCAATGTGCAGCCGGCTCTTACAGCAGCTCCGGTGCGTCTGGCTGTACCCAGTGTCCAGCAGGGAAATACTGCCCCTCTGCTGGCACCTCAGCGCCCATCGCCTGCACGACGGGATACTACGCACTCGTTGGCTACACATATTGTGAAATCTGCCCAATGGGGTTCTATTGCCCGAGTACCAACAGTGATAAGATAGTTTGCCCGGATGGACAGTATACGTCTGCAACAGGTAAGTGACAATCACAGACAGACTCCCAGAGGGTTTTTTTGTCAGTCTCAATAAATTTCACTGGAGTTCAAATAAGTGATAGCCGCTCCAAAAAACGTCACATTGCAAGTGGCGCTTCTGTCTGCCAGAAGCAAAGGTGACTCCTTCAGTAGAGTGTCCAATTGCAGAATTCGTCATTTCAGTGCAGTATTTGGCACATAACCAAAACCTATTGAAGACCTGCTTCTAAGCCAAAGACCTACCAGGCCCAGCTCCCACAGAAGGAACCAAAACTACTAAATATTGATATGTTTTGTGTAACGGACAGCTAGAACAAGTGCCAATCAGTTAATCATAAGACAACTTGCAGCTCTCGCTAACTTTTCAAATTCTAGCATTGCCTGATTTCATCTTTCAGGTAGGACGACCTGTTCCGCATGTCCATCGGGCAGTGAGTGCCCGAACAGAAACGCCACCAGCTCCTGTCCTGCGGGCTACTTCAGCAGCGGGAGTCAACTCTCATGCTCGCGGTGCGATTCCGGTTACTACACAACCAACACCGGTACGACGGCATGTACCATTTGCCCGGCGGGAAGTTCCTGCAGTGATCCCACGAAGGCGCCAGTCGCTTGTGCACAAGGATACATCTCGGCGGCAGGAGCGACTTCGTGTACGAAGTGTGCGGCGGGGCAATATACGTCTGGGACCCAGGATCAGTGCCGTGATTGTCCAGCAGGAAAAGCGTGCTCGGACCCAACGTAAGTTGAGATTTGTCAAGTGCTGTTTCAGAGCAGACGAGATTGATGACCTGCAGCTTCTCCAAATCGGAGATGCAAGTTAGAAACCGTTTGAAAAGTTGAATAGACGATCTGAGCAACAATGCTCTTCTTAAATTTGTCCCAAACCATGTCCGGTCCAGCGTATTCATTTGATAAAGGCGTAAAACTGAGGTTGTTGGTACTGGGTTTGTACTCTGTGACAAGCAAAAGACCTTATCGGAAGCAGACAGTAGCGTGCCGTCACTGAAGTCGTAGTCACTATAGGCCAATTACCCGAATCGATGACAAAAACACTCATCCAGCCTTAGAGGAGAAATTTGCCACAAAGTGCCGAATGAATGCTGAAGAAGAAGCAGTTCAACCTGAATTGTTGATGAGTCAGTTTGAAGCACTTTTCACCAATTTTGTCTGATCTTTCAATTACAGTAACGACCCAACCGATTGTGCAAGCGGTTATTACAGTGAGGCTGGAGACGGTTCCTGCACACAGTGTCCGGCTGGCAAGCAGTGTCCTACAAGAACAGCAGCCGCAGATTGTCCGTCGAATACCTATTCCACGGCTGGCTTGACGGCCTGTCTACAATGTCCTGGCGGCTTCTCCTGCCCAAGTGCTTCCGCCACTCCGGTACAGTGCGCCTCTGGCCAGTACAGCGCTCTAGGAAGTATGACATGCACCAACTGTGCAGCGGGAACTTATTGCGCAATTGGTGCAGTGTCCGAAACTGCTTGCGATGATGGGTATTTCTCTACAGGAACGTCAGCTGTGTGTACAGTGTGCTCGGCGGGAAAACAGTGCCCGTCCAAGACGGCAGAAGAAACGTGCCCTGATGGACAGTACTCACTTGGGAATGCGACCTCATGTACCGCTTGTCCTGCTGGTGAGTGTAACCTTTATCGATTTCATAAACAACAGCATTCGCCCTCGGGAATTAGATCTACACTCTCCGAGAACCAAATAGGCTTGGTTCTTGATCAGGTTCTTATATTACGGGAAACCATACAGTTCATCCATACGGTATGGATTTTGTCAGAGCTATGGCTGGCATTCGATCAGAGGTCAGTCGATGTCATCAGGTAAATTTGCTATTGCTTGTTTGGTGAAGGTGTATTTCTGGCATATTTGGAATAAGCAATCCAATTTCGTAATTTGCTGATTTCTGATTTCAGGTTCCATTTGCGCCAACAAGGCGTCTGCTCCCATTGCTTGTGCGCCGGGAACATACAACACTGATCCAACCGCCACGAGCTGCACCCAGTGTCCAGCAGGAAGCAAGTGCCCAAACACCGACCAGGCACCGGAGATATGCCCAACGGGTAAGCTTAGTTGTGGAAAATAGTCATAAAAAGTATCTCTTTTCAGTCAAGTCCCATGAACTAAACACCAGGTTAAAGTTTATGTCAAGCTAGTGACAAGCTTGTTTTGAACACCTGGGCCCAGGTACCTGCGCGCTGGTTCTCATTGCTACACTTGGCATGAGGGTACCGGTCTGCGAAGATGAAAATTCGATATTTCTGCTCTTCGATTCTATGTAGAATGTCTAGTTCGAAAGAAAAACGAAATAAGTGCCCTCTCAATGTAAACATCCTTCGTTTTCCCTTTCAGGTACTCTCAGCAACGCTGGCGCCACCAATTGTACGGAATGCCCAGCCGGTTATGCTTGCCCAGATCGCACTGACCCCTCCAAGATATCACAGTGCATCACTGGGTCTTACGCCGTCCAAGGTGCTGGTGTTTGTACCGTCTGTCCGACCGGGAAATACTGCCCCTACACAGAGTAGGTATTTTAGCCAACCTTTTCAATCCTTAAGCCGGAAACTTATGTGAGGATAAGTCGCCTAATTGAGCGATTTTTGTTGCCAACCACTTCTGAAACACATCGCCACCTGCAGCAGACGAGACACAAAACCTTCATTTTGTCATGCGAGGAAGAACGTGCCAAAGGAAGCTCTCGATAAGCACTTTCCGCTTGCACCATTTGTAAACCTATCGACATGCCCAATGAGCTGATTCTGATGGTACCATTGTGACCTCTGCAATCTGACATTGATCACTGAGAATTTCTGAAAAAAACTTCCAAAAGAATATCTGTCGCTCTTGATTCAACTACTCTGTGTCTTTTTCAGTCAAGCAGCAGAGATAGCGTGTCCATCTGGGACTTACTCGACCGGGAACCAGAGCTCATGTACGAAGTGTCTGGCTGGTGAGATCTGCCCTAATGTGGATGGGACAGGAATCACCAGCTGTGATCCCGGGCAGTATTCAGTGTCGGGTAAGATTCCATACTTTTCTCAAGACTGTCTTCAGTTTTAGCTATGGGCTTTCCCTCGTCTCTTGTTGTCCATTAGCACAGCATGTTTCATAGCCGTAGAAGCATTTGTCCTGAGAGTTAGGACACGTTTACCCCCAGATCATCACCTACAAAATGTCAGACCGATCTGATTACTTCTAAATAATCGGTATCATTCCTATTTCTAGGTTCGACAACTTGTACCTCCTGCCCAGCGGGCTATGCCTGCGCAAGCTCCTCCTCAGGTTCGAAGGTCAAGTGTTCCCCTGGAACCTATTCCCTTGAGGAGTCGACCAAATGTACTTCGTGTCCAGCAGGAAAGGCTTGCCCGCTGACCACACAAGACTTGGAAATCAACTGCAACGCTGGGACGTATTCTGTTGGTAATCAGACGGCTTGTACACCATGTCCGCCTGGCTATGAATGCCCGGATACGTCGACGAATAGCGCGTAAGTACTGCACAACATAAAATCGGTTTGAAATAGTAGCAGAAGTACTGATGATTTTCAAAGATGTTTTGGGAGAACTTCGGGGAAGATGTCACGAGCTTGGTGCCAGATGAATGCCAATTCCATGATGTCAGACAGTAGAAAATCAATGTATTCGACCCTCTGTCAGTGTCTGTACCTGATGGAGGTCATTACGTGGTATTGTCGCTCTGCCAAAGTTTTGAAATTGATGATGGTATGGTTTCTAATCGTAAGTCATATATTGGCGATTGCCTCGCTTGCAGTGTCGCCTGCCCTGCTGGTTATTACTCATACGGCGTCCAGACTGCGTGTACGCCATGCCCTGAGGGTTCTTACTGCCGCACAACCACTTCCGGCCCAGTGCCATGCCAGCTTGGTGAATACAGCGGAGCAGCGTCCCAGAATTGTACGGCATGTGAACCTGGTTACTTTTGCCCCTCTCAAGAAGGTAAGGAGTTACTCGAACGTGTGCTCTAGTCTCACTCACTGCCTCAGTGCCGCTGTGTGGGGTCATTCACTTACGCCTTACAAATCCACTAAGGCCAGATATCGGAGAAGATTGAGTGTTTCTGGCTTGGGCAGAACCTTTCCAGCCTTAGCATAAACATGATCGGTGGTGTAACTTGTCCCTCAAATTTCAGAAACTGCCATACCGAGCCAATGAACAATGCTTACTACGACTGCCATACCATGCCAACTAACGTTGCTAACACTTCATGCTTTCTTGCTCTTCAGAATCTCGAAAAGAAGAATGTGCTCCCGGTACCTTCTCGGGTGGAAAAGCTACTTCGTGTCGACCTTGCAACTACGGCTACATCTGCAGCACTGGCTCCAACAGCACAGCGCCACCTTCAGGTCTCTGTGACAAGGGAGGATATTGCGATGGAAAGGATTTCTTCCCGTGCCCAGCTGGGACGTACAATCCAAATAACGGCTCCCGGACGATCGCGGAGTGTGTGATATGCCCAGCGGGTGCGTAGATTGATATGACCCAAGAAATCGTTTATGTGCGATTTTGCTAATTTCAGTCTCTTTTGTCTGCACTGATTCACCTCACAGGGAAATTGTTGTGTTCTTCTTAAGTTGGGCACCTTTTAGTGTCTCTAGCTTTGTAACATAGACTTTGGCCAAGGAGGCGGAGGAGGAATCCATCCGTGTTGCCCTTGGGTCTTGGGCATTGACATCAGGTACATGGCATCTTAATTTCGCATCTCATTCAAGGCCATGACAAGCAAAAGTTAACTTACATGCCTTAGATAACAATCACAATCTTCCATTCTCCTGTCCATGCTCAGGTTACTACTGCCCAGGACCCGGTGAATACGACTACTCAGACAAACCCTGTCCCGAGGGATACTTCTGCCTAGCCGGAACAACCTTGTCCACAGATTTCCCGTGTCCTGGCGGTACCTACAACCCAGACACTAACGCGACGAGTCAGATCGCCTGTAAGCCGTGCGTGGAGGGGAATTACTGCCCAGTTGCATCAGCCATCTTGTTCCCGTGCCCGGCTGGGTTCTGGTGTACCGCAAGTCAATCGACCGGTTATCAGAATGCTTGCCCGATTGGGACTTATAGTAACGTTACTGGAATAACAAGTAAGTGACATTTCGTGCTTGTCAGGTGACTCTTGATTTACAAGATAAATTGCACTATTGTTGGTTGCTCGTCATCGTGCAGCTATGATCAGGATTACAATTTCTATTTCGCACCTGAATACATATGATTTCAAAACAACAAAATATAGGATGAATTCACCAAAGATGTAAAGCATATTTTCCTTGAATGAATACAACAGCGTCATAATTGCTAAACTGCCCTCATTTCAGATGGAACTGATTGTATCGACTGCCCTGTCGGCCATTACTGTCCGTGGGGTAACGAAGCCCAGCCACGCGTCTCACCCATACCATGTGACCCCGGGAAGTACAACCCCAACCCTAAGACCGGCCACGAGTTGAACTGTCGCGATTGCGACGCCGGATGGGCATGTCCACTCGCTGGGCAGCATAACGTCACAGTACCTTGTAAAGAGGGGCACTATTGTCCAAACGGTACCATCACATCGGACCAGTTCAAGTGTCTGCCTGGCACGTTCACTGGCAGGACGGATTTGACCAGATCAGACGAGTGCGATGCCTGCCCTGCTGGAAAATACTGTAGCTGGGGAACTGGTGAGTCCGGTTTACTTTCTTTCAATGTTAGTTGTTAAAAAAGGTGCAACATTATGCCAAGTATTGCTTTCTGCAGGTGTCAATATCTAACGATTCTTCTATCTTTCCACCAGAACAATTATAGTTTAGCTCACCAGAGCAAACTCAGAGTAATCCTAGCTCTTTGAGGTGTTCACCATTTTGGTTAAAACAGCTCCAACGTAATGCCGAACCTTTCTCTCCGCAGGTGTGAATATCAACCCAGCCCAGCCCTGTGCTGTGGGGCATTACTGCCCCCTCCAGACCCCTGCACCAGACAGGTTCCCATGTCCGGCGGGGACATACACACCATCATCGAATCTCACCCAGGCTTCTGAGTGTACCATATGCGACCCTGAAAACTACTGTATCGGTAAGTACCATACCTCATTTCAATTCGTCCTGGTAACCATAAAGCTGGTCCACGCTACAGGTTCTGGATGGTCAGTACTCCTCCATCAGGACTGCTAGACCAGAACAACTGAGACAGACATTTGCCTCCATCACTCAAACCAGACTAGCCTTGACATGATGTCTTATTCGGCAGGTTAAGTCTTGAAAAGTGTTTTCCGGATGTTCGGATGAAAACAATTGTCTGTTCTGTTGTTTCTTTGTAATAACTTGACACGTATTGTGAAGGTCAATGATTATCTTGTCTTTTTAGGTGGCCAGTCTGCCCTAACTGATGTGTGCCCTCCCGGCTACTACTGTCCGGCGGGCACAAAGGTTCCAACGGAGTACGGATGTCCAAACGGAACATACAATAACGAGTATGGCAAGAAGGAGGAAGCACAGTGTAAGGACTGTACGCAAGGTAAGTCGTGATTCTTCTCTTGTTTTAGCGAGGTGCGCGCTAGACGAGTCGTCCAATCCAACTCAACGTGTGGCATTGGCATCATTGCCTAGTAGTGATTCACTTCTACAGTATTTGCCTCCTCTTCTGTGGGTGAATGAGCTAGTTGCCTTTACGAAGACTTGATGAAAACCAACCTCCATTTGCAGGACACTATTGCGAATTTGCTGTCAACCTCCCGACGAAGTGTGCAGCCGGAACTTACATGCCATGGGGTGTCGCACCAAATGGAACACTCGTTGGTCCCGGAGCACCCGCCAAGCGACAGTTCAGCTGCATGGACTGCCCTGGAGGATTCTGGTGCACAGAAGGGACAATTTATCCATACGAGTGCGGCGTTGGGAAGTATTCAAAGCCAGGGAAGAAGGATTGCATGGTTTGCCCACCTGGCTACTATTGCGATAACTCCACAACGTCCTATGCGGCCATGCTGTCCAGCAAACGGTGTCCTGCGGGGAAGTATTGCGCTGGTGGATTAACGAATGTGGGAGAAGCTACGGACTGCTCTGTCGGACATTATTGTCCTGAAGGTAAGTGTGTGTCCTTGTGTAGGGCACTTCACCAGTATAATCACCTATGGGCAAAGAATGAGAATTTGCTGTTTTCCAGAAGGGCATTTCCGCCAGCAACTGTTCAAGTTGGTCGTTTTGGGTGTCACCTGAAGATTATTAACTCTACCTGATGTTCTGGCTCTCTTCCTTCACATTGTGAGTCTTGCCACCACACCTATATTATCATATTTGCCTAAACGTCTTTCTTCCATTAATATATTCCTCATCCCTCTTCGCAGCAACCGTGGAAGAGGTCAACTGTCCTGTCGGCACAATCCGCAAAACCGTTGGTGGAGAAAGCGTGACTGACTGCGCCCCCTGTCAATCTGGATCATACTGCTTGGAGGAATCATCCGTCGAGACTGGTGTCTGCGTCGAAGGATTCTATTGCCCGAGCCCGTTCACGAATCCGTACGGAAACAACCCGCCACAGATTGGCTCGTACGGCCCGAAGCAAGTACCATGCCCAGAGGGAACCTACACTGACGTCCAAGCAACCAAAAATGTCAGCGATTGTAAACCTTGTCCTAAGGGATACTATTGTACACTAGGATCACCCAGTCCGATAGATTGTCCACGGGGATATTATTGCGGGCCGGAGGCAATTAAACCAACACCATGCCCTATTGGTCGTTACGGAAACAGAACACGTGAGTAGCCATTTTGATTTCTGAATTCTTTTCATCAGAATGATTTATGGGGAAAGAAGCTTGATTATAGATGCTTCAAGACCAGTTAGCATAATTATGTGGTGGTCAATCTTGATAGTACGTGACTGAAATGAATCACGGTTACTGAGAGTAGCATCGAAGATGCTGGATCTAATATCTAATGTGATCTTTTTCAGATCTTGAAACCTTTGACAATTGCACCAGCTGCAAACCTGGTTGGTACTGCGATGCGCCTGGTCTGCTCCAACCTCGTGCCCCATGTGACCCTGGCTACGTCTGCTACTCGGGTGCTACTACATCTGGTCCAATAGATGGCGTGACTGGAGAGCTGTGTATTGCTGGTGGTTACTGCCCCGTTGGTAAGTCAAGGACGAATGAACATGCCATCACACCCCTTCAGGCATTGTGGTCCTGAACCCCCTATGTTGGCACCTCAGCAATCTGCATTGCGGGACACCACATCCATCCAGTATGTCCAGATATCATCCCTTCGTTGTTTGCCTCCTACATTCTCCGGTCGCAGTATCTTGGGAACCTTGCTGGTTCCATTTGACAGACAAGTCCAAACTGATGTAGACTGCAAGAGTCAACTCAAAGATGAGCAATAGATAGATGCTCGGATTGCTCTGTTGTCCTTGGTCTTTGATGAGCATTCATTGTGTTTCAGGTTCATGGTATGTCAGACCGTGCCCGATGGGTACCTATAGCAACGTGACCGGTGCCGTTAACCACTACGATTGCTTCGAGTGCGACCCTGGCTACTACTGTAACCAAGTCTCCGGAGGAGCGCCGACCGGTTTATGCTGGGGCGGCTACTATTGTACAGGAGGAGCTAAGACACCACGGCAGAACATAACTGAGCCGGGGTACTTCTCGCCAAATGGATCCGTCTCACCGCAGGAGTGTTTGCGAGGAACCTACATGCCACACGATCGGGGCTCTGAGTGTTACACGTGTGAGCCTGGGTACTATTGCCCGGAGAAGAAGTTGACGGACCATGTACCTTGTCCGGTCGGCAAGTATTGCCCGTACAACAGCACGGAACCCTTCGATTGCCCGCCAGGGACTTATTCAAATCTGTAAGTTGTGCATCTTATGAACTGTTATCTTGATTGCAGTTTCTAGCTTTGATGAGACAGAAACTTCTAAAGTGTTCCTACTTCTTGAACGACACCAAACTATTGTGAAGATCTTGAATGTCACTGCATGCTGTTCAAAACTGCAGCTTGGAAGAGCGACAGGTTTGTCGTGAGATAGTTTATTTAGGTCTGTTTGTGTCTTTTCCAGGACCTACGCATCTTCCCTAGACAACTGTACCAACTGTCCTTCTGGTTACTACTGCCAAGGTCGCGGCATGACTGAGCCAACTGGGGAATGTCTCGCTGGGCATATCTGCTTTGGCAACGCCCTTGACAACGACCCCATCTACAACGATGATCCCTCTGGTAACAAGACGTTGATCACCTGGGGAGACCAGTGCCAAGAGGGCTACTATTGTCCGCAGGGGACCACCATTATGGTGCCATGCCCGCGGGGAACGTATAACCCAGATAAACGTGGCACATCGCTGAGTGCGAGCTGTAAACCATGTGATCCTGGATACTACTGTAATGGAACGGCATTGACTGTGCTCACAGGTATGTTTTGGTTGCCATGGTGGTGTTATACTTTAGTTGCTGTGGTGATGTGTTGTACAGTGTAAGAGAAACTTCACTGATCCACACCAATACCAAAGAGTGTGTAAAAAGATGAATGGTGGATTGGCCGGACATTTAGAACCATTTACCTAAAATGATAATGATGATAATGATGATGACGTACTGATAAACTTCACGTGCCTTCTATGCATAGTAGTTTCTATCCTAGCACCATATCGGCTCAATTCAGCCAACTTCTCGATAATCATCTCAGACGTAACCCTTGTAAATTTCAGATTTGATGAAATGCGCCCCTGGTTACTACTGCACCGGTGGCGCTTACATCCCCGACCCCGTCAACGGGACGCAAGGAGACATCTGCCCGCTCCACCATATCTGCGTGGAAGGCGCAGACTCGCCTAAACAGTGTCCCATCGGCTATATGGCAAACTCAACTGGTCTGAGCGTGTGCAGTCTCTGCCTGCCTGGTTTCCTGTGTAAACCAGCGACGGCGCCAGTTGCATGCCCACAAGGTAAATAACTAAAGGTCTTAAATTGACAAAGTTAACTGGAAACTCCCATTTGAGCTGCTGTGGAAGGATGCTGCCAGGATCGATTTATGATGTCCTCACTGTTTTGAGAGTCATAGACATCGCTCTTGTGTATTCCAGGTTCCTATTGTCCCGCCAGTACCACCCTCATCCCCCTACTCAGTGCCATCCCGTGCCCAGTAGGCAGGTTCGGGGCGAGAGAAGGACTATCGGCTTCGGAGAACTGTACGCTCTGTCAAGCAGGTTACTACTGCGACAGCACTGGTGAGTATGGTTTCAGGACTCGTAAGCAGTGGGCGCGTTACTTAATATCTGCCCATCTCCTTCATCCTTTGGAGAGCCACTTTGCTTCAATTGCCACATAGAATGAGATTTGGAATGAAGATTACTCGTACCTCTACATGGTTGCTCTGAGATTGCGAACAAAAACTCAAAGCATTGCAAGTGAAAAGCCTGACTGGACCCAGGTGGTGTCCTCTATTACGTCGTACCACCTCAGGCTAAACTTCGTCACCTTGCAGCTTAAGTGACATAGAACGGATGCTGATTATCACACAACAATGCACGAGACTGAGACTGAGTCCTTTTTGTTACTTTCTAGGTCAAGTCAACAACACCGGTCCAATCCAAGCGGGACATTTTTCCAAGAGTGGTACCACCACTCCGTCACCGGCCGAGACGGACAGCTTAGAACGTGGTATCTGCCCGAAGGGTTACTATTGCCCGACTGGTTGTCATACACCAGAGCCCTGTCCACCAGGAACCTATGGGTGAGCTTCGATACCAAACCTGGGGCCTGTTGTTCAAAACAAGTTTTGTTGTAACTAACGTTGACGTTAACTTCACTTGGCGTTATCTCCTCCAGTTAAGGCCAATAGTCTTAACGCCAAGTGAAGTAAAGCGGTGAGGATTTGCTAAAACTACAGAAACGGGTGCATTACCTGTCATCAAGTTGGAATGTGATAAACCATTGATGTATTTCATATTTTCAGCTTTGCTCGTGGCTATGGAAAAGTTGAAGATTGCCTCGACTGCCCTGGTGGCAAGTACTGTCAACATTACAACATGACGGCAGAGGGCCCCGACTGTAACCCTGGTTACTACTGCTCGAGGAAGTCTCCAGATCCTGGACCAATGAATGCGACGTATGGTGATATATGCCCGACAGGTGAGGAGAATTGACGTTCTAAATTTGCATCAATTCATGTTGCCCTCTGAGCTTCTGATACAGATTTTGAGTCCATTAGCCAGGTGAGGTGATGTCGAATCGTTAAAAGAAGCACGTTCCTCTGGTTGTTCCAGTTCCGTTTACTGCTACACTAGAAACTAAGTACCTTTGATGCGCCTTAGACAACAAAGACGTTCTTCATCTCTTGCTTAAAACACGGTCTGATAGATTTCCTTCATGTCGTTATTCTTCAGGTTATAAGTGTCCAGCTGGATCTGAATCACCAGTCCCTTGTGCTGCCGGGACGTACCAGAACGTCACTGGACAAATCACCTGTTCTGCCTGCCCAGCGGGCTACTACTGCCCGATCAACACGACTACCCCGATTACATGTCCGTCTGGTCACTATTGCCCCGCATCCACCAATCGGGCGTTCCAGTATCCTTGCCAACTTGGGTACTACAATAACGTGACTGGTGGTGCTGCGAGTGGAGCGTGTGAAAAGTGTTCGCCTGGGTAAGTGTTGGAATGGATTGTGGGTGATTCACTGTCTTACCTGCTTTGACAACTGGTACTACAGAAACTCTGAACTCCTTTTGTAGCCAGACCTCTAGCAACTAAATGTTGTTCTCCCTTTCAGCAATTACTGCGGCACAACTGGTCTGTCCTGGCCAACAGGCCCATGTGACCCGGGATGGTATTGTACCGAGGGAGCGATGTACGCCCAACCAATCGTAGGAGGTCAAGGCGGCCCTTGTACCCCTGGTCATTACTGCCCGTTAGGAAGTGCGGTACAAGTGCCCTGCACACCCGGGGAGTTCTGTGCTGAGGCACAGCTCTCGGCAACCAATGGAAGCTGCAATGCTGGATATTATTGTCTCCTCGGCGCGAGTTCGGCGACACCTGTAGATGGTACCACTGGTGAGAAGTTTTAGTTGTCCTGTATTGTGATGTTTTCTGTCTTTGTTGCTGTAGTTAGTTCTAAAGTTCGAAACGTCTGCTTGGTCGTTTCAAAGTGAGCAGGCCTTCAGATAATGTCCTTGGATTTTGGTCCGTGGGTGAAGAGATGGTTGTCTGATTGAATGTTCTCATGTCTTTCCCTTTCTGCTCTCCAGGAAACGTCTGCCCAGCCGGTCAGTACTGCCTGTCTGGCAGTTCCAATGGCACATTCTGTCCGCCAGGCAAATTCTATAACGTGACTGGCGCAACCGAAGAAAACGACTGCATCAGCTGTACCGTTGGGAAGTACTGTGCTGGGTACGGCAATGTCGCCCCGACCGGACCATGTGCTGCGGGATATTACTGCCCTCAAGGGATGTTACGAGCAGATCCTCCATCCTACCAATGCACCATGGGTAAGTAACTTTCATCGAAATGATGAATACTCTTTGATGTATCCATGCGTGTAGCTCATGCTAAAATATGTTTGGCAAGAACGTTCCGATCGAGTGCTGGGTGTTGTTATCAACAGTAGTTTCGAAAACGAGCTCACGCACAATCCAAGAACAATGAACGGCATAATCAGTCAAAGTATAATCTCTTTCATCTCTAGGTCACTATTGCCCAGCTGGAAGCACGACACCCATCCGCTGCGAGTCCGGCACGTATCAAGATGAAGTAACGCAGGGAACGTGCAAGACTTGTCCGGCTGGCTTTTATTGCGACAACTACATGTCTCCTGTCGTACTCTACAATAGCACAGTCTGTCCAGAAGGTAAAATATCACCGTTCTTACACGATGAAGACCTTTCTTATACAAACCTCTCGTGTCCACTGTTACATTTCTTCATGGTCTCTATTGTAATAAGCATGTGGAGTTGCGACTTCTGTACCAACTATGATCATTCATATCACAAGTATGATATCGCCTCCTCTTTCCAGGTTATTACTGCCCAGCTGGCACGAAATACGCGACCGAGTACCCTTGTCCAACCGGTACCTTCAGTAATGTGACGGGACTCCAGGCATCAGGGGATTGTACCTCTTGTCCAGGCGGCTACTGTTGCGACCAGACTGCGCTGACGTCTTATGCCAAAGTCTGTGAAGCTGGGTGAGTCACGGTCATATGATGAGAATAATGGGAGGTCTCATAACACTGTATGCTGGTCTAGTCTGATTAGGGGCACTCTAGGGTATCAGAGGTGCTGGGAGGACAAGCAGCGAACATTTCCTTCGGATTCTGATTCATACCAATTTGGAAGAACAACATGACCAAGTTGTGCCTGACGTATCGCAGTCTTGAGTGCCGGACGATGACCTTCTGTTCTCAGGCTTGTCTGTCGTTGTTGTTTCCTGGCTCTTGATAATGTTAAGAAAGAAGGAAATATCTTAAAACAACAACATTTTTAGAGAGTTGCTGCATGTTGTCTTCGTAACTGTATTGTTATCTTTTGTCCTTTCTACAGGTATTACTGTCGCCGTAATGCTCAGTCCTGCGTCCCCAACCAAGGCGGTGATGCAGCTGAATGCCCTGCTGGCTTCTACTGCCCTCTACAGACAAGCGAACCAATCAAATGTCCGCTTGGAACATTCTCCAATTCTGTGCGATTGGTCAGTGAGAATGAGTGTACAAACTGTACACGTGGCTTCTATTGCGGAGAACTCAACCTGACTACGACATCAGGACCTTGTTCGGCCGGTTACTATTGCCCGATATCAGCCACGTCGCCTAACTTTATCGTATGCCCTGAAGGTCATTTTTGCCCAGAGCAGAGTGATGCTCCACAGGCGTGTCCCATAGGTAAGTCATATACCAATTGCGGTCAAATTGGACATGTTAATGGTACCATTAGAAAGTGCTGTCGGGAACGTTCCAATGAATGGTTATGTCAAATGGTTTACATATGATGCCTCCTCCAAGTACGGAGCGAACTCTGAAGAAGAACGAGACATGATATGTTAACCATTCTATAAACCTCTATTACAGGTACCTGGTCCAACAATACTGCACTCAACGCATCGTCTAGCTGTTACACTTGTCCAGGAGGTTACTACTGCAATGCTACCGGCCTGACAGCCCCTGCTGGCCAGTGTGGAGAAGGCTACTTCTGCCCTGAAGGATCCACTGCGATGGAACCTGCTCCAAACTTCTGTCCTGTCGGTCATTATTGTCCAACTGGAGTTGCGGCAGCAATACCTTGTAGGAACAACTCATATGTAAGCTTTCTTCTAAGTGTTTGCTCGGCAGTCACAGCGACGAGTGACATGCATGTTTTGAGTTTTAAGGAAGACTAGACAGACTTCACCACATGTCAGTTCCTCCAAGTAGAGAACCAAATTTTAGTATGATTTACTTGAAATCTTCTTTGACTTCTTGTTTGTAGGTGAACCATACCCATGCCGTCCAGTGCATCCTCTGCCCAGCTGGTCACTATTGTGAATACCCCGGCCAGGTTTATAAATGTCCCCAAGGCTACTACTGTCCAGAGGGCACCAGTTTCGACATTATGTCTTGCCCGCGGGGAACGTACAGTGATATTGAAGGACTTCATGACATCAACCAATGTAAGCCGTGTCAGCCAGGAAGTTATTGCGATGGTGAACACTTGACTAGCGCAACAGGTAAGGTTTACACCGAACAATTGTTTCTGATCTTCTGAAAAGCATGCAACAAAACCATTAGATTCAGTCAAATAAAACATTTGACAACAGCTTCTCTTGTTCTGCTTTTTTGAAAAACTGTACAAAATCATTGAATTATTTCTTTCTACTTAAAGGCATGTGTGCTCCCGGTCATTGGTGTGTCTCCGGCGTTGACCAAAAGTATCCCTGGAACAACTCGACGATATCGAACATCTTCAACAGTTCCTGTTACAACTATGCCCAACGCGGCCACGGAGGCATCTGTCCAGTCGGCCATTACTGCCCCGGTGGGATTAAAAGTGTCTACCCGACGGCGTGCAGCAACGGGACATATCAAGACGAAGAAGGTCAAGATTCGTGCAAGACGTGCCCGCAAGGATACTACTGCGATATAGGTACCGGGAACTACACAGACTTCCCATGTCCTTCTGGGTATTACTGCCCGGCAGGGACGAGGGGACCACATGAGTATGCGTGCCCTGCGGGTACCTTCAACAATGCGACTGGACAGACGACTTTGGAGGATTGTGTTCCATGTCTTGGTGAGTGATATTCAAAATTGGTCATTTCCTAAAGTGATACAAGTTTCGTGCTGTCCTGTGCTGATCGAGGTTGGCTGATATAAGCTCAATACTCCTTTGAGTCAGCACCGCAGTGGGTAGAAGTTAGAACATACATGTAATTTCCAGATTTTGTATTCGGTTGCGTGTGACATGCCAGAATTGGCTAGGTACTCATTTGCGTGTATCTTTTTATGATCCAGGTGGCTATTACTGTGATGTAGCCGGACTGTCAGTCCCCACCGGCCGCTGTTACGGCGGTTACTATTGTAACAATGGCTCCACCACTCCGCAACCTACTGGCACCAACGGCAACAACTGCGTGCAGGGGTATTTCTGTCCGGAGGGATCAGCTAATCCTACGCCTTGCTCGCCTGGCTACTACTGTGCCAATGACTACCTGAATACGACAACAAGCTACTGTGACCCTGGATACTATTGCACCCTGGGAGCTACGAAGTCGAACCCAACAGATGGTGTCACTGGTAAGTAGAGCATTCCATTTATCTTCTAAACACTTCGTTGTGGTCCGGTCAACGAGATATGTTCGATTTAAACTCTTCTTCTATTTCTCTGGCCAAGAAAGATCAGCTCTAGCTATTGTCCATCCTTTGCTGACGAGTTAGAGACTTCACTAAAAGTTCACAGTGCCCTCTGCTGGCAGTGTCAAAGTTGCAGATGCTCTTCTTACTCAATGATCCGTTCCTCGTTCCAGGTAACATATGTCCAGTGGGCGCATTCTGTACTCTTGGCGTCCACTCCCCGATCCTCTGCTCCGCTGGCACCTACAACAATGGCACGATGAGCTCCAATGGCGGCGCCTGCACGACGTGCGAACCTGGATATTACTGTGCGGGAGAAGGCTTGGAGGTTCCTACAGCTCTGTGCCATGCGGGGTATTACTGCCCAGCAGGACAGTCCGTCGGTGCTCCTGCTGCTTACAACTGCACAGTGGGTAAGTGTCCTCCAGTTTTCGTCAAATCTGTTAGGTTTATTTCGATGAGAGCCTTTATTGCCAGAAGGTGAACTGCTAACTACTGCCACCTATTGGTAGTAAAGTGCCTCAAAGGGTCGCGGCAGAAGTCCAAGAGTGTTCTTCATTCTCGCTTTCTCTTTCCTCACAGGTCACTACTGCCCCATCGGGAGCCCTGAACCAGTTCGCTGCCCGACTGGGAAGTACCAGGATGAGATTGCATCGTCTGATTGTAAGACGTGTGCGCCAGGATACTACTGTAATAGCGTGGCGAGCCCTGTGGAGCTCTACACAGACTATCCCTGCCCTGCAGGTAAGACCATCACGACTCGTGATTTCCTTATCTTAGCTTGAAGGCAGACGATGCAACTCTGCCGATGATGTTGACATGGAGTCGTAAGGTTAAAGGAACTCACCCTTTGTGCTGCTCGTTAAGGGAGATGCCATATCAACTTCAAGCATCATCTCCTTAATTAACTTTTCCCAAAATTTCCGTTCCAGGTTATTATTGTCCTTTGGGTACCAACTACGCCACCGAGTTCCCGTGCCCACAGGGGACGTTTAACAACATGACACGGAGGGAAAACTTGACTGACTGCCAGGCGTGTACCCCGGGATACTACTGCCAAGGAACGGGACTATCAGCGCCAACCGATACTTGTGCTGCAGGTGGGTGAACCAGGACATAATTTCTACTATTTATTGTTATGAAGTCCTAACATTCGAAGAAAAATCAGAGAATTTAAAAGGAAAAGATCACAATTTCATGATTACAGAATTTGACCACGTTTATCAAGTCCTTTCTCTTCTCCAGGGTACTATTGCACGAGCGGAGCATCCAGTGCCATGCCAACCCAGGGAACAGATGCCAATGAATGTCCCATGGGGCACTTCTGTCCTAACGGCACTGCTGTCCCATACCCCTGCCCGCCTGGAACCTTCAACAGTAACTACGGCCTGCAGGCCGAACACCAATGCACCAATTGTACTGCTGGACGGTATTGCGCTGACTGGAATATGACGTCTGCTGGTCCACTTTGCAAAGCTGGTGAGTCTTGATTGCATTTTGAATCGAAAGTCGTTTTTTCCATCCAGCTTTTGCCCGGATGAAATGTGTAGTCAGTCATGAAACTAGAAACAGAGCTGTTGAGTTAAAAATCGTATTATCTTTTCAGGATCCTACTGTCCAACCGGAGCCGACCGTGAGGATTTCCTCACCTGTACCAACGGCCATTACTGTCCCGAAGGTAGCGACGTCCCGACCCCATGTCCCATGGGAACGTACTCTAACGCCATCAAATACATCACCGATGTTGCCTACTGTCAGAACTGCTCCGGAGGATACTATTGCCCTGATCCCGGTAAGCATTTTTAGAACAGCATCATGAGCTTCACAGTTTCTGTGTTTGGTTTTCATAGATGGTGCCTATCTAGGCTAGGTTGGAAACGACACCATAGATCATTGTCCCCTGAAATACAAGTCTTAACTTACTTGATTTAAAGCCTGTTACTCCGCGTGGAGCTTAGGTCGCCAAGAAGATTTTTCCACTTCCTCCTGTCCTGGGCAGTTCTCTCAACTTGGGTTCTGTTCAGTTCAAAACCAGACATTTGGAGCTTTATATCTTGTGGTGCAAACATATAAGTTTGTAAATTGTTATTGTTATGTCCTCTCTTCAGGCATGACAGTTGTTACTCAGAAGTGTTGGGGCGGGTACTACTGCCCGTCGCGCCAATTCGAACCGAATCCAGTTGACTACCTCTGTCCAGTTGGACTCCATTGTCCAAACGGTAGTGCCATCTATCAAGAATGCCAGCCTGGAACTTATACGAATTCCTCTGGGATGTCCACTTGCGAAGTGTGTCCTGACGGTTACTACTGTCTCCCTGTCCAGCCCGCAAATGCATCTCTGAATGCGCAACCATGCCCGAAGGGATATTATTGTCCTAAGGGCACCGGAATCGACTGGCAGCCCTGCCCCGCTGGAACCTATAGTGACCAAGAAAAGCTCTCTGATATCTCTCAGTGTACGGCATGCCCTGGTGGCAAATACTGTAATGGCCAGGCATTGACCACGCATAGTGGTAGCTGCCTTGAAGGTAGGTCGGTCCTGATTCCTTGAGTTGTCGTAATGCTTTTCTTTCGATATGTTCAGGTATGTTGTGACTGTCTGTAGTATCATGCCGTATACTGGGACAAAAGATCAAATGTTTGCTGTAGTTGTCTTCTTGATAAGTAAAGAGGCATTCACTATAGGACTATAAAGCAATAGTATTGATTCATTACACGGTGTAGGTACCCACAGGATTCTTGATTGCTTCAACTGAATCTGACAACATCACAAAATACAGTATATTGATGTTTTTCTATTCCACTCATATCTGTTTTCCCTTTCTCTTAGGGCACTACTGCACATCCGGTGTCGACCGGCGAGATCCGAACACAAACAGCACCCTCAACGCAACCGGCTGTGTCTGCCCCGCCCAGTCTCACTATCTGGGTATCGGTGGCGTGTGCCCGCAAGGTCATTACTGTCCAACAGGAAGCTCTGTGCCACTTCCTTGCGATGCTGGAACATACGCGTACACGACAGGTCAAAGGGCATGTGACGTCTGCCCGGCTGGGTACTACTGTTTGGCGTCTGCACTTGACTTTACGGCATCTCCTTGTCCTGCGGGTGAGTATGGCTGATCAGAAACTACTGACATAAGTCTCAGTTAGCTTTGGGATACGAAGAAGTCTGATGAAGGCTGAAAGGTGATCTACTACCACACTGCTGCCAGCTAAGATGGTGCCAACGACCATTGGTCTCCGGTTGTTGTAGTGGTATGATAATAGTTGTCGTGAGCTCGCTTATTGATATGCCTCTTTCATGCTCCTCCTCTCTTTCAAAGGCCACTACTGTCCAAATGGTACACGCTTCAGCACGGAGTTCCCCTGCCAGCCTGGCTTCTACAACGCCCTTGAGAAGGGCACGACTGTTGCCGACTGCCAGGCCTGCCCAGGAGGGAAGTACTGTGAGGGACAAGGCAACAGCGGTTACACTGGCAACTGCTCGGCTGGATGGTACTGCCCTAGTGGCGCAGTGCAGCCAAATGATACGACCAATGGTGGCAAATGTTCAAAGGGATATTACTGCCCAGAAGGTAGGCACAGCTTTTCTATAATGCTCTTTGCTCGAGTTTTGTTTTCGTTTGTTCAGACTGAATGATTGAATGAATGCATGAACGAAATTTTGATTTTTGTAATGTTTTTACCAACGCTAAAATGTTCGGAAGTGATCACGCATCACAGTGACCATGAAGGAGGAAAGTTTTGAAAATGCCTATTTCAGTTTCACTTTGATATGAAAAAGTCTTTCAAACAGTAATATTTCTTGTTATTTTGCAGGTTCACCTGACCCCGTTCCTTGCCCCGGCGGCAGCTTCTGCCAGTTTGACGGCATCGATTCTCCAACCGCCCTCTGTTCAGCCGGTTTCTACTGCACGGAGACAGCCTCCATATCGAAACCCACAGATGGTGTTACCGGCAACATCTGTCCACCTGGTTATTACTGCCCGACTGGATCAGCGGCACCAGTGTCGTGCAGTCCTGGGACGTACGGTCCGTCCGCTGGGAACAAGAATGTGACAGACTGTCTGGCTTGTACCGGCGGGGAGCACTGTCTGGATTACAATCTTACTGCAACTTCTGGTACATGCTCTTCATTCGCTCGATGACAGTTTGGTTTGAAGCCTTAGATTAATTGTTATGCTTACTTTATGTGTGGGCCATTTACCAACTCAAGGAATGTCTGAACTGGCAATCTTGTCCCGGTTTCAATAGAATTGAAGCAACCAGGAGTTGAACTCCTTTAATGGGATTCTTTCAGTTACGGTTCAACTTCCCTGTTATGGACTTCAGTAGGCTACTGCTTCCCGAGTTGAAGAAACGTATGGTTAGCTATACTAAGGACGACTTTGAGACTGAATTCTCCTGCTGAGACCCAACCCACAACCCTGTAGTGCCCTCCAGCCAAGACCTTCAAGAGTCATGGAAAACTTCTACATTTGTCTGAGTTTCCATAATTGACTCGGATTCCTTTTCTCCGATTACAGGCAACTGCAGCGCTGGCTACTACTGTCCCCTCGGCCAAACTGTCGCCACAGCATACACATGTCCAGTGGGCCACTTCTGCCTGGAGCAGACGGCATCACCAATCCTCTGCCCAAGCGGGCAGTACCAGGACGAGTTGGGCCAGCCAAGCTGCAAAGTTTGCCCACCTGGGTACTTCTGTGATAATAGTGCTGGTGTGGTTGTAGTCAACTCTACGGTGACGTGTCCTGCTGGTTTCTACTGCCCTGCAGGTAAGGTTGCTTTATTTTGGTACAGATGTTGAACTCATGGTTTCATGTCAACCTCTAGGCAAGCAATGACTACTGAGCTGTTTCGACGACAGGAGCACGCCAGAGTGAAGACCGCTACAACAGTTCTAACAGGCCGAGGGATTTCAAGCCTAACAACAGGCTAAAGCCCGCTCTTGTCCAAGTGGCAAAACAAGGAAAGTTGCCTCCCACTTCGCGAATTGAAAAACGTCTCACTTTGTGATCTCTCTCATCTCCAGGCACTGAACGACAGGACCAATACCCCTGCCCCCTCGGAACCTTCGGCAACACTACCGGCTACAATATGTCAGACAACTGCAGCCCATGCAGCGGCGGCCAGTATTGCGGCATTGTTGGACAGGTGGCACCAACAGGCCTGTGTCACGCTGGGTATTATTGTCGGCAGTACGCCATGTCTGCGACGCCAAATCAGACTACAGATGCGAATATCTGTCCTCAAGGTGAGTAGGAGAGTGTTCCTTGAAAAGCTTTATTCTTCGTCTTCTGTGTTTTACATACAATCGCTTTTAAGGTGTCAATGAAGATTTGGGGGTTGATGTCCTACAGACATGTTGCTTGTGATCTCATGCAAGTCGCTTTACTTTGGAAGCGTAAAGTTGGAGTTGGTATATCTGGGGCATATGGCAATGCAGGAAAGGATTCCTATCCGAGGCTATCTGTTTGAAGTGCAGGGGAGAACGACAGTTATCCTCTTTGCACAAGGTGCTTTTCGTTACGGGATCAAAACAAATACCATTACAGAATCTGTCTGCTTGCTCATATCTGTTGTTCGCATTCTTGCATCCAGGTTTCTACTGTCCAGAAGGAACCATCGAACCTGTCCAATGTCTCCCAGGACGCTTCGGTGCAAGCGAAGGCCTGGCGAATGCTACGAGCTGCACATCTTGCACTGGGGGCTTCTATTGTGAGAATCATGGACTCCTGGCTGTCCAGGGACAATGCCAGGCGAGCTATTACTGCCCGGTCGGATCTTCCTCCCGAACGCAGGTGATATGTCCGACTGGTCATTATTGCCCGACTGGAAGTGAAGCCCCAGACAGATGTCCCGAGGTAGGTAGAGCAAATATAATCTTGCCTTTCTGGCAATTGGATTCTATGTTTCGTGTTGTCATGGAAAACTTGAGGAAGAACTTGTTTTGATCGGTCAGTGCATATGACGAATTCCAGTCCTCCTTCTCAGAAGTCTGTGGTGTATTTACCTACAGCAAAATGTTCACGAAAATCGGTGTCTCCAACAAAGTAAGGCGGAGCAACTCCTCTAAATTACATATTTTGACTTGATTATATTCAGGGAACCTTTAACGGCAACACTGGTATCGCAAGCGTTGGTGAATGTACCGACTGCACTCCTGGAGACTACTGCGGAACCCAGGCCCTCAACACCACGTCAGGGCCATGCGCCCCGGGTTACTACTGCCCTGTTGGTCAGAACTCATCACAGCCTGATGATTATGAATGTTGGGTCGGCCATTACTGCCCAGGACAGACGACGCTTCCGATACCGTGCGCAAATGGAACTTACATGAACCATACCATGGGATCAGCATGTTACATCTGCCCAGCTGGCTGGTATTGCGTCCAGGGCAACCTGATGACAGAATGCCCAGAGGGCTACTACTGTCCCCAGGGGACTGGGTTTGATCACCAACCATGTCCACGTGGAACCATCAACAACCAGACGGGATTGGCACTTGAGAATCAGTGCCAGCAATGCACGGGTGGGGAATACTGTGACCAGATTGGCGCCATTGCTTCAACGGGGAAATGTGCTCCAGGACATTACTGTCAGTTTGGTGTGGATCGGCGGGAACCGGCAGGAAATTCATCTGTGTGTGGAACAGGTGCTGGTGCAGAGACTGGCAAGGGAGGAATATGTCCTCCTGCTACCTACTGCCCCCTGGGTACTACCCTACCGCTGACCTGTGCTGCGGGTAGCTATAGCAACGAGAGTGGACTGGCAGTGTGTCACCAGTGCCCTGCTGGATATTACTGTCTGCAAGGTAAGAATAACCAGAAGAAAGTGAGGATTCGTGACTACCGACTTGTTGGAAGTTCAAGAACATCATAACTTGATCAAAATTTACTTTTATTTTGGTTTCTTTCCAGGTGTTGCAACGTATGAAGACACCCCATGTCCAACTGGTCACTACTGCCCAGCAGGGACAACCCAAATGTATGAGAACCCCTGCCCGGCTGGAACCTATAACCCCGCTAACAGGTCTACAGAGTTTAGCAACTGCATCGGATGTACTCCTGGGTACTACTGCGGCACCGCAGGACTTGAGATGCCGACGGATCAGTGTGCGCCTGGATGGTATTGCTCTGGGAATTCTACGTCTGCCAACACAACGACACATGGCGGAGAATGCCAGCCTGGGTACTACTGCCCCCAGGGGTCACACACTCCAACAGCCTGTGACCCTGGCTGGTACTGTCCAACAGCAGGTCTGGCCTCCCCAGCAGCCAACTGCACTGCAGGTAAGCTGGCATTTTGAAATACCCATTTTGGTCTCGTGCCGAAGTTGGAGGATTACCTCGGTAACTGTCTCCTGTCCTTGCAAGAAATTGCAGGCTTCTATCATTTGAGACAATTCCATGTAGAGCCGTTCTTCTTCTAAAAAAGGAAACGGTGTCATTTCTTCCTCCAAACCAAAGAAAGGCTCTCCCTTCTTCCTCTAAACCAAAGAAACACCATTGTTTCTTCCTCAAAGCCAAAGAGTGGCTGTCCCTTCTTCCTCTTAACCAAAGAAAGACTGTCCCTTCTTCCTCCAAACCAAAGAAATAGTGTCATTTCTTTCTCCAAACCAATGAAAGGCTGTCCCTTCTTCCTCCAAACCAAGGAAAGGCTCTCCCTTCTCTCTTGATGATGATGGTTCACACATCTGATATATACATGTATATACCAATCTTCTGTCCTCTGTAAAACATGTATTTATAACCTAACGTATTTCTTGCACAGGGTACTACTGCCTTGGCCAATCCAGCTCCGCCACTCCAACAGATGGTATGACCGGAAACGTCTGCCCAACTGGCCACTACTGCCCTCAGGGAACTCCCGATAAGATACCGTGTGAAGAGGGTTACTATCTGAACGCGACGGGTGCCACAATGCAGAAGGCGTGCAGTCCTTGTATCTCTGGGATGTACTGCCCGAGCAGGGGCATGGCTGTTCCCCTTGTTGACTGCCAAGAAGGCTACTATTGCCCACCAAAACAGAACAACTCTTCACCGCACGAGTACAGGTGTGTATATAAAGTCTTTACATCAATGGCCTACTTGTATCATCACTTCTTGCTAAACATGCGATTGGGCCCAGGTTTGCTTTCAGGCAGAACCCTCATTTGTATCTATTGATGAAGCAGCGTGATTTTCGAAGAATTGAAATTCCTGGATAAAATCTCACAAAAACTCTATTGAACTTTTTCAGATGCCCGGTTGGACACTACTGCCCGCGAGGCTCGCCAGCTGCTGTCCGCTGTGAGAACGGTACCTACCAGGACCAAGAGACGCAACCAACCTGCAAGACCTGCCCGGCCGGGTATTTCTGTGACAACACCATGGGTATCGTCATCCTTGACAACTCGACAACGCTTTGCCCAATGGGATACTATTGTCCGCTCGGAACGAGGTTCAGCACAGAGTATCCTTGTCCGATTGGAACGTTCAATAACAGGATAGGTTGGTATCATTTTCAATGTTTTCCAAGGGAAGTCGTAACTATTTGAAAAAATTACTTTAGACTAGGAGAAATACTGATTTTTGTCTGTTCAAAATTGTCTGCTCAACCTAATGTTTACATTTCAGGCCTCATCCAAGAGTCAGACTGCACTCCTTGTCTCGGCGGTCACTACTGTCCAATGGTTGGCATGGTCACTCCAGTTGACCTCTGCTCACCTGGATACTTCTGTAAACAATACGCAAACATCTCTGCACCAGACCAAGGAGCTGACGCGAACATCTGCCCCGTCGGACATTACTGTGTGGTAGGAACAGCTGACCCAACGCCTTGCCCGAAAGGCACATATAACAATGGGACGGGACTTGAGAAAGAGGCTGATTGTCCAGCGTGTCCGGCTGGCAGCTATTGTGCCGAGGTTGGCAAGATTGAACCGACTGGTCTCTGCTCTCCTGGGTGAGTGCCTCTTTCTATCCAATGTTGCCAAACTACGAGTTCCATCAGATTTTGCTTTGCTTGATTGAACAAATTCTCATCAGTCTTTAAACAAATCATAAGTGTCTCTTTCTGACTTTTTGACATTGGCTTACCATAATCAAGCTCGAATAGGACCATGGTCATCTGCCACGATGGTCGGTATTATTTCTTGATTGATCATTAAACCTCTTCTCTTTCAGCTACTACTGCGAGGTCTACTCTGCCAACGCCTCCAGAACTATCTGCCCCGTTGGTCACTTCTGCCCACTAGGATCGGGCGCACCCACACCCTGCCCCAGAGGCACATTCTCCAACATGGGGGGGAACAACAACGTCACACAATGCGCAAACTGTGACCCAGGAAAACACTGCAATGACACCGGTTTGAATCAACCTGCTGGCGATTGTGATCCAGGCTTCTATTGCCCAGGGGGTGATGACGTACCTAATCCAGTCGCGACGCCTTGCCCGATTGGTTTACATTGCCCACAGGGAAGTGGCCAGCCCGTACCATGTGCCCCAGGAACATTCACAAATTACACCCAGGCTGCTTCGTGTGACGTCTGCCCTGATGGCTTCTACTGTGTCCCTGAGGAAGTTATTTCAGGTGAGTATTTCTCCTTTGAGTTGTTTGAGAATAGATTTTCATCATCATCATCTCGGCTTGGGATAATTGCTTTATACATGTAGTAGCCAAGTTAAGTCAAAATCGTGGTGTTAGATTCCACGTTTCACAATATGTTAATATTTTTCAGGTAATGCTACAAGTGGCTGGCGTCTCTGCCCAAGAGGTTACTATTGCCCACTGGGAACTGGACGTAACTGGACCGCTTGCCCTGCTGGGAAATTCAGCAACCTCCTTGGCCTCAAGATTGAAAAAGAATGCACCCCCTGCACTGGTGGAATGTTCTGCAAAGATAACGCCCTGACAGCTCCCACTGGTGACTGTGCGCCAGGTTATTATTGTACCGTGGGAGTCAACATGGCGGCGCCCATGATGAATAATACAGGCGCTGGTGACGTCTGCACTGTCGGCCATTATTGCCCTGGTGGAACTGTGTCACCTATTCCTTGCCCAGCTGGAACATATCAGGTTAGTCTTCATCTCTATCTGTGTCGGTCTCTGTTGGTAGTGTGCCTCTCCCAGCTACTCTTGTAAAACCTTTCAGGTATATACCCGTGTCGGTCTTAGTTGATACTGTGCTTTTCTCAGCTACTCTAGTAAAGCCCCATAGAGATCTACCAAGACTGTACAGCACGAACTCTTCTTTTCTAACACTTCTTTTTCTCAACACAGGACCAAACAGCGCAGTCAAATTGCACGGAATGCCCTGCAGGATACTACTGTACATCAGGTTCAAGCACCTACACTGACAAACCATGTCCCTCAGGTCACTATTGCCCACCTGGAACTGAGTATGATATCCAGTTCAAATGTCCGAGGGGAACTTACAACAATCTGACCAGTAAGTAGGACTATTCCCTCAGGTTTGCAGATAATATAAAGTCACCTGGTCTGGTAGTCTGCACAATATAAATACCTTAGCCATCATTGTGTAGCTTGGCCTCCATCTAAAGTCTAGCCTTGACTAACAGCAAGACTTGGCGAGCGGCAACAGCACAGTTTCAGGTACTAATGGGAAGATGGCCAGAGCATCAGTTGAGTGTGCCGACATTCATCAAAACTCCAACCAAACCATAACTCTAATAACCATAATCTTCTGCATCGTTTCTTAATCTGACTGTTTTTCTCATTCGTTTTCCAGTCCAAGCGAACGACACGTCCTGCACTCCCTGTACCCCAGGCTCTTACTGTGACGGTGAGGGAAATAGCTACCCCACTGCCGAATGCGATGCTGGCTGGTACTGCACCCTTGGGTCTTACCTGCCCCAACCCTCATCCCCCGAGGGAGGGAAATGCCTGGCCGGTAGCTACTGTCCTCAGGGCAGTGCGGCCCCTACTGGCTGCGATCCTGGCAAATACTGCGATGTTGATATGATGGCTTTGCCACGCGGACCCTGCGCTGCTGGATACTACTGTAGCGGCAACTCGACTACGGCACAACCAACTGGAATGGGAGGAGACCGCTGCAGCCCTGGCTACCACTGTATTGAAGGTAGTGCCAGTGAGACACCATGCCAACCTGGCTACTACCAGCCGAGCTACAGGGCCGAGAATGTCACATGGTGCATTGAATGTACTGCCGGGAAGTACTGTAATAGCAGTGGGTTGTCACAGCCTGATGGCGATTGTGATGCTGGATATTATTGCCCGCCTGCCCAAACTGTCCGCAATCCAAGTGTCTTCGAATGTCCTGCTGGCCATCTTTGCATCACAGGTTCCAGCACATACCAGAAGTGTCCTTCCGGTACCTACCAAGATGAACTCCGCCAGAGCTCTTGCAAGGAGTGTCTTGAAGGATTCTACTGCGATAATTCCCTTGGACCGATCGTCAACATCACACTATACGATTGCCCTGTTGGCCATTATTGTCCAAATGGTACACAGACTGCAACAGAATGGCCGTGCCCTGCTGGAACATTCAACAATGGTACTGGGCTGAGGAGTGCGTCTGAATGTCTTCCGTGTCTTGGTAAGTTCTGCCTTGCCTGACTTTGAAGGAGCTTTTCATTTCAGTAGAGAGAGTTGGAGATATTGAGGAGCTGCTGCTTTTACTGCGATCAGTAGAATCTCACCTGGGCAGTCAAAGTGCTTAACAGGCTTGGTTTGAAGCTACAACTATTCAGTTTGGAGTTTGTCACTGTAACCAGCAGGACTACTCCAATTCGCAATCCGAGGTGTCACTTGAATTTATACTTAAGTAGTGCTCTACCCCTTAAACTTGCAATATCTTTGCCACCCTCTGTGTCTAGACTAGAAGATAAATTTCATTTCACTTGTGTAAATTTGATATCCTTCATGTACACAGAAGAGGTAGAAGAATACAATGTTCACCACGATTATGTCCTTTTCAGGTGGTTTCTACTGCCCAGGAGGTGGCATTGTCTACCCCACACTCCCCTGCAGTGAAGGTTACTACTGCCGCCAGGCCGCCCAGTTTGCCGCTCCAAGCCAGGGAGGCGATGCAGACATTTGCCCTCGTGGATATTACTGCCCAGAGCAGACGACAGAACCCATTGCGTGCCCTATTGGGACTTTCTCAAACAACACTGGTTTGAGAAATGTTACGGATTGTACTTCTTGTACTAAAGGTAAGATTCAGAGACTAATTGAAGGTATCTTCCGTTTAAGTGTAATAAGTAGTCTATGTTTTACTCGACTGGAATAGTAACTACTAAAAGCAGACGCATAAGAAGGTGAAAATGATATGATGCAGGCTAATCGTATTGTTCTCTGCTTTTCCTGTTGCTAACTGTCAAAACTATTCTCTCAGGGAACTACTGCGACGACCTTGCACTGAATGCCCCCAAGGACCTCTGCGATGCTGGCTTTTACTGCGTGGAAGGCTCGAGCAACCCAACAAGCCAGATATGTCCAATTGGCCGCTACTGCCCGATAGGAACCCATACGCCTGTACGCTGCCCGAGTGGAACATGGTCCAATGCAACTCGCTTGGCGAATTCGAGTGAATGTACTCCATGCCCTGCTGGGTCGTATTGTCAGCGGAATGGATTGAGCTCTCCGGAGGGTGATTGCCAACAGGGGTATTACTGTCCAGAAGGTAGGTGTGATGAAAAGTCTAGCACCATTGATGGGTTAACTGCCAAATTAAAGTGAGTTGTTTATGGAATCGAGGTGATTGTGATAATGTCACTGGTAGTTGTCGTAGGAAGCAAGCATCTCTGGTCTTTGATCTGTCTTCAAAAAGAAGCAGACGACATCTGTTAAATATCTTGTGTGATGTCATTTGATATTGACAACAGACGACACGACATCCTCAGCTGTTGGCTTCGTCGTTTTAATGTTTGTTTGGGCATTGACAAGGTCTTGGCTAGCTGCGCAATCAACAAGGATAGATTAAAAGTCTGCTTCTTCATTGCATCATTGAAGAAATAAAATAAAACAATTTAGTTTCCTTCCTGTGTTTTTAGGTTCAAGTCTTCCAAATGCTGTCATCTGCCCGATCGGTCTCCACTGTCCGACAGCCTCGGACATGCCCAAGTCATGTGCTCCAGGAATGTTTACCAACAGGACCGGCATGTGGGAATGTGACGTCTGCCCGGACGGTTTCTACTGCTTGCCGGAGAACGTTACGGCTGGCGACCCACAATCCGGTTACCATGAATGTCCAGAAGGCTACTACTGTCCAAACGGAACCGGCCTAAACTGGCAACCATGCCCGAAAGGAACCTACAGCAACCAACGAAAGCTCTTCAAGGTCACGCAATGTACGGATTGTGACGGCGGCTTCTACTGCGACCAAGAAGCAGCCACCAATGTCACTGGCTCATGCGCAGCTGGTTATTATTGCGAATCCGGTGTAGACCGTGCCAACCCAAATAATAAGAATATGAACAGCTCATATCCTGCATCTTGTCCACTGATTGGCGGTCATACTGGTTTTGGCGACATCTGTCCTCGTGGCTACAAGTGTCCGGTTGGAAGTGCGATACCACTTGGATGTGACGCTGGGACCTATCAGGACCAGGAAGGAATGGCAACCTGTAAACAGTGTCCAGAAGGTTGGTGATGGAGATCTTTGGCAAAACACTTTACTACCATTACGCTTTGTTGAGTTGTTGGATTGATCATACGTGATGTACATTTAGAAAAAACTTTGAGGCGTCTACGTTGTTCGTTGAAGTGTATAAGTTGAAGTTGATGCGTGGATTGTATGGCTTGCCTTGTCAAACTTCCCACAAACTTTTGATAGGAAATCTATAGCACTGTTAATGCTTTATTCCATGATTTCAGGTTATTATTGCCTTGCCAACTCCACCGACTTCTCCGACAAGATTTGCCCCAGCGGCCACTACTGCCCTGCAGGCACAATGAGAAGTGACGAGTTCCCGTGCTCGAGTGGAACATTCAACACCCTGGCAGGCCAGATGAACGTCACGGCATGCAAGGACTGTACTGGAGGCATGTACTGTCAGGGCAATGGCTTGAGTGTCGAGACTGGTAACTGCAGGTATGTTAAAAGGATTGCTTCTTCTTTCAACGTCTGTTCGGATACTTCTCTGATATCCAGCAAGATTTCAAACGTGGTTTTGGTTTCAGCATAGGGCATTGAAAAAGGAATTAGGGGTTTATAAAGTTACATGACCAGAACTAGAGTGGTTGTGGTCTTTATCAGAAAGAAACTGTAATGATGAACCTTGTAGGGTCCAAAACATTTATAACTGCTGAGCACAATCACTAACTTTATGGTAATCTTTTCCAGCGCTGGTTGGTATTGCACAAGTGGAGCCACCCAGACCATGCCCAGCAACCCAAGTGAAGGCGGTCAATGTCAAGAAGGCTACTACTGTCCTACCGGCAGTCCCGCCCAGGTTCCATGTGATGAAGGTTCCTATTGTGCCACCAAAGGTCTCGCCCTTCCAACAGCCCTGTGCAACCAAGGTATGGTGATCAGTTCTTTCAATGCTTTAGAAAATGAACCTAATCATCAATATTTGCATGGATTGGTAGACAGGCTACTTTGACTGTTTGGTTTGTTCTGCCTTCAGTACCAGGAAAGTGGCTCTGTGTGGTACTCTATAGGCATCTCTAAAAAGGTGATCAGCTTCGGCATAAAAATTGGACTGCTGTCAGTTGGTGTGACGATTCCATCAGCTGATGTGAGTGACCTTTCCCACTTGATGTCCTGTTCCACTGGTCTTTACCTCTGGCGAAGAAACTCACTTCTATAACCAACTTCCTCATCTATTTCAGGTTATTACTGCTCTCTCCGAGCAACCGTCCACAGCCCAACTGACAATGTCACCGGAAACATCTGCCCTCGTGGCTTTTACTGTCCAGCTGGAAGTAAAACTGGTATGCCCTGCCCGATGGGTTACTACCTGGACACCGAGGGCGCTAGTGTCCAAAGTAGCTGCAAGATCTGTGACAACGGATCGTATTGCGATGCCCAAGGATTAGCAACGCCAGCTGGACCTTGCGATGCTGGTTTCTACTGCCCTCCTGGACAGTTCTCTGCGACCCCAGCTAACTTCACATGCCCTGAAGGTCATCTCTGTGTTGGAGGGTTAGGCCACCCCATGCCGTGCCCGTCAGGATTCTACCAGGATTCTCCTGGGAGCTCTGACTGCAAGACTTGTCCTGCCGGCCACTTCTGTAACGCCACCTATGGACCTGTCGTGCTCTACAACACGTACATCTGCCCGGAAGGATACTATTGTCCAAATGGAACGACCTACGCTGAGGAATTCCCGTGTCCACGTGGAACATTCAACAACAGGACTGGAATACAGATGATAACAGATTGTAACCCATGCGTCGGTGGTATGGCATGCGACGTTGAAGGTCTCGCATCTCCGATCAGGCCATGCGCTCCTGGTTACTATTGTAAGGAAGGTGCAAATATGACTGCCCCGACCTTGGGTGTATCCTTGGCTGATATCTGCCCTGCTGGTTTCTGGTGTCCGGTGAATACTGCTAGCCCCATTGCCTGCCCTGAAGGAAGCTACAGTCCCAGCCTTGGACTACAAAGAGAGGATGAGTGTATCAACTGCACTGGCGGATACTTCTGTAATGAAACTGGTAGGTCTGCTGCCTTATGAGAGAATTTGTCCCAAAGGCAAAGAGTGAAGAATCTATTTACATGACCATTCATTGGAGAGCTCCTGATGAGCACTTTCCAATGGTACCAATTGCCTAATGTCTTATCCGATTCTTTTCCTTTTACAGCTCTTACAGCAGTCAGCGGAGCCTGCATCCCAAGCTACTATTGTCCTGTTGGCTCCAAGAAGGCCGACCAGATCATCTGCCCTGAGGGTTACTACTGCCCTGGTGTCACGCAAGACCCCATCGCGTGCCCCAATGGAACATTCTCCAATACCACTGGGTTGTCGTCTGCTGGGGAGTGCGAGCTGTGTACACCTGGCATGTACTGTAAGGATAGTGGTTTGATTGCACCAACTGGACCTTGTGCTGCAGGTATGTAAAGTCATCGAAGACCATTCTTAGACTGGCCCAAAACTCGAACTGGACCTGACTGGAATGAACTTGACCAAAATATACCTCACATACCTTGTGTACTGCACCAGGCTCACGGCCATTCCCATCACCATTAGCACCTTGTTTGAAACTGTTACTCATACCCTTATCCCTTTTGTTCTAGGTTTCTACTGTCCACTTGGCTCTGATCTTGCAAAACAAGTTGTCTGCCCGATCGGCAAGCACTGCCCGATCCAATCTGCCTCTCCACAGCCTTGCAATGCCGGAGCTTATACCTTGGCAACCGGCCAGAGCGTCTGCCAAGTCTGTCCAGAAGGATACTACTGTGTGCCAGATCTCGTGATTGCTAGTGTAGTCTCCACGACATTTATAACTTGTCCGGAAGGATTCTTTTGTCCAAATGGAACCGGTTACGACTGGAAGTCATGTCCAGCTGGTTCCTATAGCAACGTGACTGGGTTGGCGTCTGCGGAAGAGTGTACTCCGTGTGATGGTGGCAGGTACTGCCAAGGTGAGTTCAATCCCCCTTCTAGTTATTTACCATGAGGCTTAGTCTCAAAAATTGTGTAATTTTGATCTCCAGTGCATGATCTTGGGAAGAGGATCTGGACCACCAAACCAAATTTGGAGCCGGAGGCTGACAGGTACAGCTCAAGTCATCGCGTTAACAGAAGCAAGAAGGTGACTTAACCTTGAATATATGAAGTGCTTGGTGTGTTTTGTGGTCGTGATAAGACCACAATGAAATCTGTTTGTGTTTAAAGCCAACTGTCAATGCTCGGGCTAGGTGCCGTCTTACTCCCAATGAAACTCTTTTTCAGGCACCAATCTGACCTCACCAACAGGTCTCTGTCTACCTGGATACTATTGTGTCTCTGGTGCGGACCGTCGAAATCCAGTCATGCTAAACAACTCGCAGTGTCCTGTTGGCACTGTCCATCCAATCGTCGGCCATGTTTGTCCAACGGGGCACTACTGCCCTGCTGGCACCACGTACCCGCTGCCGTGCCCTGCAGGGAAGTACCAGAGTCAGGAAAACCAAGATACCTGCACGAGTTGTCCGGAAGGATACTATTGCTACCAGAACACCTCAGACTACTCCATCTTCCCGTGCCCGTCCGGGTATTATTGTGAGTTGGAGACACCTGATCCATACCATACGCCGTGCCTGCCCGGAACGTTCAATAATGCAACATTGCAGAAGAGCAATGCCTCCTGTCTGCCGTGTACGCCAGGAAGTTATTGCGCCGGTTATGGTAACCAGGAGCCGACCGCACATTGCGATGCTGGATGGTACTGTACTCTCAGTGCTAGTGCTGCTAGGGTAAGCATTAGATGTTTCATCTATCGTTTTGGTACACTTTTTTTTGAACACTGAAATGTGATCAACTTTAACGTTGTCTCGTATCTCGTTTCTCATCTTTAAAACTAGAATCAATCTGTGTTTGTCTCCGGAATGCAAAGCCTGCATTTGACTTCAACTCTCTCACTCTGCATTTACTGATGATCCTTTTAATTTTTCAGCCATCTGATAACACCACCGGCGGAGAATGCGACATTGGAACATTCTGCCCGCTAGGCTCCGTGGAACCCATCGACTGCACTCCTGGGAAATACTGCAACAAAACAGGCCTCGCTGTTCCAGTTGCTGATTGTGATGCTGGCTACTACTGTCCTGCTGCGTCTATCCATCCACGCCAAGTCATCTGTCCGCTCGGTCACTATTGCGTCGCCGGTAGCGACTTGCCTGACCCGTGTAGGAACGGAACGTACGGTTATCGGTCAGGATTGATATCGGAGGGAGAGTGTACGCCATGTGATGCAGGATCGTATTGCAACGGATCTGGGGAGAGTGCGGTGTCTGGCGTCTGTCAGCCAGGTTATTATTGCCCACCGGGCCAAACCACACCAACGCCTTACGACTATCTCTGCCCGATTGGCCACTTCTGTCTCGTTGCTACTGCCACACCCACAAGATGTCCGAGCGGCGAGTACCAGGATGAGGTTGGACAGGACAGTTGCAAGTCGTGCCCGGAAGGTTACTACTGTGACAGCACGATCAACCCCGTCGGAAATCTCACCAACAACTTCTGTCCGACCGGGCACTACTGCCCGAACGGTACCACCCGTGCCAATGAGTTCCCGTGCCCGACTGGTACATTCAGTAACAAGACACACCAAGTGGAGGCTAGCGACTGCCAGGATTGTCTGCCCAAGTATTATTGCCAGACGACAGGACTGTCCGTGCCAGAAGGATTCTGTTATGCTGGGTAAGAAAGTTTATCTGCTTTTGACTTAAAAGGATGTTGTAGGTTGAAGCGCATCTGAGGCCCAAGGCTGATATACGCAAGTTGATTTGGTCAATCCTGCAAATGCGAAAGAACCTAAAAAACTATGTCTGCCTCTTCTTTCCAGATATTATTGCAATGGCAGCAACACCGAACCCAACCCGACAAACTCTATCTGCCCGGCCGGTAGCTACTGTCCAGAGGGTAGTTACATGCCTGTTGCATGCCCAGATGGCACCATGACATACGGCCTCGGCAACAGGAACATCAGCGACTGCGAGCTTTGTAAGCCAGGGAATTACTGCACGCCTGATGCTTCAGCCAATGGTAGGTGTTGTTTACATCATTTGAAGATGTCTGCTTTGTACGCAGGCCAGTACGTGCCGCCCCCTCCCGAACTTTTTGAAACTCTAGATACTCTGAGATGGGATTTCAGCGTTTTGCGGCCGTAAATATCGAGGAGAAAAGGGCTGTTTTCGTGTACGAAAATTTATTTTTATCAATTGTTATGCGCATTAAGTGTCAGAATTCATAAGCAGGAGCAGGCGCAAGCAGAAGCAGGCGAAAGGTGGAATTTACGTACCTGTGATGTCACGGAATGATCGTGAATGAATTGATAGCTCCCCTGATTCTCTATCCTGCACTGCAATTTCGGCCTATAATCCTGAACGACGAATCCAATTTCAACCCATACTACAATATTTCACCGCCCGAGATATATACTACTAAAGTAACCCGGGCGCCAACGAGGCCTTCCCTTCCAGGCAGCCCGCCCGAACTGCAATGACCCAGCGAACAGGTGCCAGCTATCGTGACTCCACCCTCCAATCGAGAGACCGCTGTGCTGAAGAATGGCTGTCTCGGGCCGCAGAAATTAGTGCCATGGCAACGCTTGTTTATCACTCGAGGCGGCAGCCGGGGCGGCGCCGGCGGTGCATACTTGACCTATTCTCAGCCATGTATTGTCTCCGCCACAGTATTTTGTACCATTATGTCAATCTTAAGCCAATAATGTTTCAGCTAGAAACTTGATACAAAGTTAAACTATCATATTTTGCCTTTAATCACTTTGCCCTTAATAGGTCAGCCTGGCATATGGTATCTGACGCGCCCAACAGGTAGGGGAGGTTGTGATGCCCATTAACATAGTCGTGCAATTCCTTTCCTTAATTTTTTTGATTTTCAGCACCTGATATGAATTTATTGCTACTACTTGTTTTGTCTGTCTGCTTGTGACTTCTAGACAGAAAGCACAAAGGTGTTTTTCTGTTTATCATATACCAAAATTTGATGACGGTAAAAAAGCTTGACCATGGCGTCAAAATGCTGCTAGATAAAAGTAACATTGGCCACATTGGAGACATGAGGGGTGTAGTTTCTAAATCTGTTGCCCAGTTTATAAACAGCTTAAGCCTTGGAGCATGCAGCATTGGAGCATTGGTCAGTGGTATATGATAAAGCACCAATTCTTGAATTGGTCATATAACTGTCTACTTTATAGTATCTAGTTTTTTCTTGGTTTTCTACAAATTTGATTTTAACATTTCATTGTCAAGTACATCTCATCTAACTAGTCATCAATGAGTTGGCACTGCCTTAATTGCGTTATTCTCGTGATTTTTGCGTAAGTGTTAATCGACCTGTTTCCCAAGCGTTCACCAGTCCCGTGCACTCCTTGAATGAGGAATATGTGTGTCCAACAACCTCGCATAAACTTCTAGATAACAATTCAACCCATCCTTGAAAGCCATAACTGTCCACTGTGTATACATGGGTGATTTGGTCATCAGGTCTCATCGATAGCAGGAATTGTGGCAGGGAAAGTGATCTTTTTGAATTTCATGAGATTTCGGTTGCCAATGGAGGCTTCTTGGTATTTTTAGCCCAATGATTGCATCAGGGAAATTCTATTTCTTCTAAAAGTGGTTGTCGTCTTCTGAAAGTACACGTCGTCTGCTACCTCAAATATTTTCCGGAATCTGACCATGCCTTGTATCTGTTCCAGGTTACAGTTTGCCCTGCTCTGCTGGATTCATCTGCCTGGCCGGATCAAACCTCCCCAAGCCAACGGATGGAGTCAAGGGATACATCTGTCCTCTTGGCCACTACTGTCTAGAGGGCGCTGTGATTGAGCGGCCGTGCGCCAAGGGCACCTACGCCCCGTCCCAAGGTCTCGGAGCCTGTCTTATGTGTCCTGCTGGCGAGTCTTGCCCGTACGAGGGTATGAACGCTACCCTGGTTTGCCCGACTGGGCATTATTGCCCGAACGCTACTGCAGACTTTGGAACGCCTTGTCCTGTGGGTAAGTAATCAGCTACGATATACAACTTGACCTATCCTCTGCAAAGTACAGGTACTTAGCAATTAGCTGCTATCAGTTTCATACAGATGTGTTTAATTAACGATACTTTACATATTTGAAGTCGATTTGAACATTTCATGTAAGAAGGCCTTGATTTGCTGAGGATAAAATGAACTAGCTTTTGGTCCTTTGGCCCAAAATGTAAAGAAACCATTTCAGTCACACACTAAGTCGTTTTTTCCAGGCACCTTCAACCCGAACACCGGCCTTGTCGAATCAAGCGAATGCTCACCATGTTCACCTGGCTACTTCTGTAATGACACGGGACTCTCTGCCCCGGCTGGTCCATGCAGCGCTGGTTACCTGTGCGTATCTGGTGCGACAGTCTCAGGTCCAAACAGCGGTCTGAACGGTCTGTGTCCAAAGGGACACTATTGCTTGCAAGGTAAGTTTTATAATGCTGAAGTAAAGTCCGAAAATATTTAAAAATCCTAAAATGTTGTTTGATGACGATGAGTGGTAACACAAAACGTCAAGGTTAAGATTATAACTCTGATTATAATGTGATGTATAACTTCTCATATTCTTCAATCCAGGATGCACGAATGCAACGGTCTGCCCCCCTGGCACCCTCAGGAATGCTCTAGGAGGTCAGGCCGAGTCTGATTGCTTCCCATGCTCCGCTGGCTATGCCTGCGATGGCGAGGCCCTACTCTCTCCGACCGGAATCTGCCTGGAGCGTTTCTACTGCCCGGCGAGTGCCAAGATCTCTTCTAACCAGCCCGGCAGTTTCCTATGCCCTCAAGGTCATTACTGCCCGAATAAGACAGCGATGCCATTTGCCTGTCCACCAGGTACGTTGAGTCGTAGCAGACGTTTTTCTTTGATCTCAGAGAATATGACTTTCTGGAAGTCAAAGTCTTGACTGTAAAATGCTATACCTTTAAAGCCATTGGGGTCTTGGTTATACTGATTCTTGTCATATCGGTAGTCATCAATGTTTATGATTCTTCCAGGTACCTACCAACCCAACCTCGGCTCCAACTCCTGCGAACCTTGTCCATCTGGTTTCTACTGTATGAGCAACACAACCATACCGTTTGAATGTCCTCCGTACTCGTATTGTCCAAACGGCACCTCTGATCCGATCAGGTGTCCTAACGGTACCTACACCCAAGACAACACTACTGGTCTCGAGTCCTACACTCAGTGCTCGTCCTGTGTGACAGGTAGGTGGAAGTTTCATCCTTAGACCGGAGTTTCAATGTGTACATTTCAGAAACAGTCGTGTCTACCTAAGTGATGAAATGAATTGCACGCGATACTATGACATTGTGTGGATTGAGAGCTTTCCCAAGAGTGGTCATGTTTTGCAACTAATGAAATGAATGTGATGTGTCTTTTGACATTGTGAATAAATTCTGTGTTTTTGTGTTTCAGGGTCTTACTGCGCTGGAGGTATCATCGCCGGCAAGTGTGCGCCAGGCTTCTGGTGTAAGCAGGGAAGCCCCATACCAAACCCCGCCATCTTGAATGACACAAACATCGGCGGCCTCTGTCCGAGAGGTTACTACTGCCCTGAAGGAACCATCTCACCGCAGACGTGCAGCGTTGGGAAAGTAATCGATATAGAAGGCGCTTCGTCTGTTGCTGAATGTGACTTCTGTCCCGCCGGACGTATCTGCCCGGTTGGAGCGGTTGTACCCGAGATGTGTTACCCTGGTTGGTACTGTCCTTTCAACATGACACGACAGCCTTGCCCGATACGGACGTTCAACGACTTGGAAGGCGCAGAGAATATTACGTGGTGTAAACCGTGCACGGCTGGATATTGGTGTAATATGGAGGGCATGAGTAACGTGACGATTAGTCCATGTCCGCCGGGGTACTACTGTACTGAGGCGACGTACGGACCGGAGCCTTGCCCAGCTGGAACATACAGGTGAGGCATTGTCTGAGCTGAGGATTTGAAATTTGTATAATTTTAAGGGTCCAAGTTATCTACTTATCATTTGGCCAAGACATTCAACTTTGGTTGCAACTATCCGATTCATTTCCAGGGACACCATTGCTGCCGGTAGCGTTGCTGATTGCTTCGACTGTCCGGCTGGCTTCTACTGCCCCGACACCAACGACACCGTCGCTGGTATCCAGTGTGACGAAGGCTACTTCTGTCCGCCAGGATCACAGAACCAAACAATATGCCAACCCGGCTACTACTGTAACCGATCCATGACGCAGGAGCCGTGCCCGCCTGGGTACTACTGCCCTGAGAAGTCGTCGTACCCACTACCATGCCCAAGGGGTCATTACTGTGGTGGCAATGACGGATGTAACAGTTCAGATGCTGGTGAGTTTTTTCCGAATATTTTCAATAAATTTGAATATTTTTAAAAACTTACCAGTATTTTTGTGCAATGACCAGTTAATCTGTAAAATCAGATTAAGTTTTTCTCAAAAACTGACATGTTAAAACTCTGAAGTAAAACCTGTTCTATGGTATATCTCCTTCAGGTCTATTTTACCTTGTCTTTAAACGTGAGTAAACGACACGAATGTCTAATGCACAACCCTTTGAATGATGAAAGAGTGCATTGGTTCAAAACACATTTTGATTTGAAAATTCGATTTTGTGTAAGATTGTGTCCTGTTTCCTTTTTGAAATGTTATCGACTTTACATTATCATCATTTATCATTTTTGTGTGCACTTGAATTGAAGCGTTTGAGACGGAATATTTTCAATTGTTGCAACAGATTTGCTTGACACCTTGTCAATACTTGTCTTTCCCAGGCACCATTGTCCCGATGAAGTGTCCTCTCGGCTATAAGATGTACGACAGCACGCCTCAACACAGGTTTAACGACACCTGCGAGCCGTGTCAAGCTGGCTACTTTGGTAACCATCCGGACCGAGCTGCGTGTCTGCCATGCCGCCCTGGAGTTGTCTGCAAGAACTTAGCCACTACGGACCTGCCGTCGGCTAACAGTAGTGCCAACTTTGGAGTTAACGCAACAAACTCTTACCCCTGTCCACCTGGTGAGTTGAAAGTTTTAAAAAGATTCACGATGAAGTGTTGGGGTTGGGTGATTACCAACCCCCAAATTTGACCCCCTAATCTGCTCTAAATGTCATTAATTACCTCAAGATATCTTGAAAATGAACACTTATTCATGACTAGTGACATGAATGACGACTCAAAACTTATTAGCCAAAATTAGCCGGAGAATTTCGATGCTATAATCATCATTCTTCATTCTCAGGTTACTACTGCCCAGAAGCCTCAGCACTCCCAACGCCCTGCCCCATCGGCAGCTACAACCCCTACAGCTCAATGGGCAACATCACCGAATGCCTATCGTGTGCCGTGGATACGTTCAATAACCTCCTAGCACAGACTGGCTGCTACCCCTGCGGCGGAGAGGCTGAACAACCAACAACTGGGCAGACGGCGTGCGTCTGCACCGGCGCTGGCAGAGACTTCCAGGTAAAGTGGATACCCATGATCTTCTCTTCTTCTCGTTCGCTTTTTGGATACCCCTGACGACTTCATCGCAATTCGCCTAAAAAGAACATAACAGAGTCAGAATCAGTGCACTATGTCAATGTACGCGAATACTTACAGAATATCTTAGTTCTAACCATGGTTACTGAATTTGAAGATTCCCTCTTGGGGTTCAAGTTTAGATAAAAAACAAACTTTGAAGAAATCGCGGAAGTAGTTTTTCACAGCCGAAAATGAGGATGATAGTTACTTCTGAAAGCTTCCATAGATCTCATTGTAAGGATGGTGTTAATGATTTGTCTTTAATATAATGTACTCTTTCGCCGTTTCAGCCGAGTGATCGAACATGCCCCTGTCGTGCTGGCTTCCAGGTTATGGACAGTCGGGACGAGGATTGCGTCAAGATCATCTACGATCTGTGCGAGGAGGGAACGTCCAGGACACAAGATGGCCGCTGCCTGCTGCCGTCGGAATGGGAGACATATTGTCAAGATCAGGTACTTTCAGGACCTTTGCTTTTCTTGTCAAAATCCCATCTTTCGTTTTATCTTTAGTCGAGGCAAAAGTAAACAAACTGACCATGTTATCAGAGGGTCATCATGAAAAAGGTACTTCGACCACTCGTGCGCAATGCATAACAGGCTTTTCGATCAAGGGCGAAATTGCGTTGTGAGCAATTCCTGCCAAATAGAACGCTCACAAATATATCAGTAACTAAAATTATTCGTTCTAGGTTTGCGACACCCCGACAGACTACCTCGGCTACGACAAACTTCTCGGTATCTGTACGTGTAAGACGGCAGACCTGGAGGAAGTGTGTAACCTGGAGTGCAGGAAGGCGCAAGAGAATAGGATCCAGGTTGTCTGTCCGGAGGAGCCGGATGAACCTTACATCAAGATCTTGGACACATCTGGAAATACTTATGTAGGTTCTTTAGAAACTTCTTCGTCTGAAATAACAAACTTAAAGGAACTGTTAAAGGAACTAATAGGAACTGATATTTCATTCTGAAATATGAGAATAACACAATTTCATATTCTCCTTGCAGGACACCTTCCTTTTGAGTGACCTCTCATCCATCCAAAACTCACGACTCGCAATATCATCCGATCAATGTGGTGCGATGGATGGGTCGTCTTCCAACATCTTCATGCTCTCATCCGACTCGACCGGATTCGTCGGAGCGTACGAACCAGATCCGTTACTCCTAGCAACCGTGTTGGCGGAGAACTCTAAGAATTCCACGGTAACAAGCAACGCAACAAGCGGATCCTCAACGCGACGTCGTCTCTTGGCAACCAACACAACCACATTCGCCGGAATCACGAATCCATCCGTCTGCCTGACGAACGGACAGACGATGATGTGGACTATCGACACGACAAATTATCCCATCTACGATCGAGATAATCTGTATAATACGAACTCCGAGTTTGATTACGGTGGCTTCCGTGCCTTGGCCGAGTCCATGGCTCAGAGTTCATCGAGTTCAACTCTATTTGCATACCAGTTCACTGAAGCGGGAACATATGTCTTCTATTTGAGCTCGAATTCAAACAAGAAGATGGTACGTCCTTGTTTACTTCGTGAAATATTCTTTGTTTGTACCAGCACTCCTTTAGAATAGGAAAGTCACTGATTGGTGCCCTGCTGGTTGAGTTTAGATGAGTGCTTTGTGGCTGCTCCTTGACATCTTGGAAGGTTTTATGTGAGTGTAGAGACCGGGCCTGGTAAGATAAGTCACTAACTTGGCTTCATGTTCAAGTTAACTCCTCGTTGCTTTTGTGTTAGTCTAACCTTTGACCCCTCTGATTTCAGTATGTGACCGTCATGGCTGCAAATGTCCAGTGTTCTGTGACCGGACCCTTCTTCCCCCAAACGACCACAAACGTGGTGCGTAACTCCGTCAGTCTCAACTCTGAGATCTTGAAGACACCCGACTGGGCGCTTCTTTTCATCCTGACGGCAATTTTCGTTGTGGCGCTCATACTATTTATCGTCGCCATTGTTCTGTTTCGAAAGTACGGCTGGGGCAAAACTATGTTTATTCATCCGTTTTACCGCGACCAGACGGGTAAATACAACTTCGATGATTATGCGAGTAAAGGATCGACTGTTCACCCTGTCAAGAAATTCCATCGCAACTTAGAAGCCATCGGTGCCAGTACGGAGCATGAGGCTGCGATTGCGTCTGGACTACCTGACGGTGACGGTGATGGCCAACCAGCTGGTGGTCTGGATCCTGCTGGAGTCGAGGTCCGCGGTGATGAATTCTGGGATTACGAGCAGCAGGTTGACCTTGAGTCATTCAGTGCTCCAGTGCTGTACGACACCCTTTCGAAACAATCTCGCGAGGTTACCCAGACCCTTGGAAAACAGAAGGAAGAAGTAAAGTCACTTTACCAGAAGATTAACAACCAGACGGAGTCACTGAAGGGACTCTGGGCAGCTAAACTCAACCTGAAGGGACGGTCCTGCCTCGCTACACCAGAAGATCTTGCAGCCTACGAACGCAAGCTAGAAGAACTGGAGATTGAGTTGGCGAGACGCCGCGACCTGGGCGAGCAGTTTGAGATGATGCTGACGCGTCAACATGACTTGATGGACGAGGATGAGAAGTGTCGCGAAGACCACCAGGTCAACTATGAATCATCGTTGAGTGAGGCGATACGCTTGCTTAACGAGCATTCGGAGAAACTGCAGCGCGGACAGATCATCAAGGATGGTCAGTTTGATGAGCATCTTCACCGCGGTATCGTTGGACGCATCGGTGCCCTAATACAGCGCATGTCCGGTGAAGTCAACGAGGAGTCTCAGCGAATTGGAACATGGGGCGTCCTCAACCAAGGAACTGGTGGGAAGATCGTCCGCGGCGACCGAGACGCGGTACCTAAGGAGAACCTGATTAGTGACAACATGGAGGTCGTGGCGAATGACCTCTTGGTGCATAATGAGACGACAGGATTGATCACCCCTAAACCAAGTACAAAGATGCTGACCGGAGACGGGAACGTCGTGACTATCCCAAACAACTACTTCCTGCACCCACAGACAGGTCATGTCATGGCCATCGAAGGAAACGTAGCATTTGACTCGATCACATCACGCCTCGTTTTCACAACAGATTCTGCGACTGGAGAAGCTAGTCGCCATGACGAGCCACTGATCCCGTACGTACCCTTCCCAACGAACAAAGAGGGTGCTGCTATTCAAACAAAACTGAAAGCATTGGCTCATCGCGGCGACATGAAATACGGTGCTCCGGTCCCTGATCCAGAAACTGGTATCCATGCTCCAATCATCGCCGTGACGATTCACCCAGAAACAGGAACAGTCTATCCAATCTCTGGCACCCATATTGATCCTGTGACCTGCCTTCCGATTGCCATTGAAATCGGCTCACAGATGATCGACCCCGTTTCGAAGCAACCCGTGCCAATCCTTGCCGTGACCTTGGATAAGAGGACAGGTGACGTCCTACCTCTAGGAGGAACACGTTCAGACAAAGACAGCCATACTCCCATAATTCCTGGCGATATGTACATCGACCCTATCAGCAAGAAGCCTGTGAAGGTGTCTGGTGGTACGCTTATTGACGAAGAGGTGGCTGCATCTTGTGGAGGCTTTCAGGCACTACTTGACGCGAGTGTGATGGCTTGTGAGGCGCGAACTCTGGATGCTCTCCGCCAGTTTAAGGATGCTTTATCAGGTAGGGAGACATTTCTTGATAACTACTCTATGCATCTGAAGTGGTCACTGTGACCAAAATGGCATTTATCACTTCACATTCTGTTGAATCTCAAATAGCAAGTGTTGAGTTGCAAACGGCTTCCTTTGCTCAGGCATCACTGCCACATCTGATAAGTATCAAACCCAGTGATAACTTGTTAACACTCGCAAACAAGCGATATTTGTTACTTTTAATTACCACAGGGTGCAACAATTATGCAACAGTGCCTTATTCCAACATCAATAGGAAATAGATTTTCACAAAAGTGTTGGCGTCTTTTTGCAGCCTTCCAAGAGAGTCAAGACAGTGGCGCCAGCTTACGTCATGAGCAAACACTACTTGAAACGGCAGTCCGTGAACTGGAAAAGTCTCGTAACCGTATGAAGAAGAACATGCTGCAGTCTGCGCACGATATCACCCGTCGTCTTGAGCGGGCCAACATCCTTGCGACGTCTGGTGGTTCACCAGGAATGTACGAGTTTGCACGCACCGGGCAGCTGCTGCCAATTTTGATTGGAACAGCGATGGATGACCCAGTAGGATCTGGACGAGATGTACCGATCTTGAGTGCTGAGCAGGAAAAGTTGACAGGCCGTATTCGTCCACTAGGAGGCACCATGGAGGACCCTGAAGGTCGAGGTGAGTTTTTCGCCTGCTTTCTCTTTGCTGCCAATTATTGCACAGATTGAGTAACATCGGAATAGCGTTTTTGGAGGGAGGGCCAATCAGAATTTGATAAATTCAGCCAAACTAATTGTACCGGTTAGTATTTACTTAATCTAATAATACTCTTCATCTTCAGGTTTGGTTCCTATCACCATTGGTATACAGGCTGTTGATTCCATGACAGGTGAGCTGAGCCCTGTCATCGGCGTCCGTGTCAACCCCGACACGAACACTGTCGTCCCAGTAACCTTGGCATCCGGAGGTCACAAAAAACGCCGTCCACCACTAGGTGCAGTGTCAATGATTGAAGAAGAGGCAGTCGCTAGACGCGGTTACTGGCGCAGACAAAATAAACGTGAAGCAGAACTCACCAAACATGAGTTTGAGTTGTCGCAGAAACTTCTCCACGACATTGATAACGTCACGGTTACTGTCGTTGAGGAAGCTCTTCAAATGATGGAGGAACGAAAGCACGATTTGGAGGAGGCATCGAAACGGGAAATCCAGCGCCGGTCTGACGCAGAGGAGGAGTTGGCATCTGTTATTCCAGCAGACGTACTGTCCATCCTGACGTATGGTGACAAGGATGAATTGGAAAAGGAGGAAGCTCATTTCACATCGCACGCAAAGTTCATTGATACTGTCCGACGATTCTTCAACAAGCTGGTCGTAGAGGAGGATAACTTCAATGACCGTCTGAAAGAACTGATCGATCTCGGTTCGTCGTCTGACCAAGAGAATACCCTCCGCCAGCGCTACAGGCAAGCCAAAATGAGGCTGCAGGCCGATCTGCAGGACCAGATTATGACACGAACTGAAAACATGGACGATGCTCAAGCTGGTGTGGAATATGCTCGACAGCGTAACGAGTTATTGATGACTGAGGCGAAGGGGGTCCTGACAGGTGATGTCATGGTTGCTGGCGACTATGATTGCACTCTGCCTGGTGTCTATGGTGATGGTGACTTGACGTCTGCATCTTCTAACCGTGAACTTCTACCGCTCTTGAAACAGTTGATCGCAATGTTGGAATCTGGTGGACCGTTTGTGTTGTCGTCAGAACTGCTCGCGGCACTTTCAGGTGGAAATGTGGCCGTTGCTGCAACAGGAATAGACGACCCAATGAAGGTGAAGGGCGTGTCAGCTCCCAAGGTCATTGTGAAGGAACGCGGTCTGAAGCAACGCACCACCAACCTCCAATCAGAAGTGATTCAGATGAGTGACGCTGGCATCAAACCTGTCGTAAACATTTTCAAGGCTGCGGAGCCAACCAAGGAACTGACGGAGGAAGAGCGCATCAAACAGCAGAAGTCGTTGTTTGAAAAACAAGCATTTGAAGTCGCAAAACTGGAAAGCGATTTGAAAACAGAAGAAATCGACTCGACTAATGTGGTTATCAATGATGTGGAGGGGAAGAAGGCAACCTGCACTGAAGATATGGCGAAGGAGCTGATGGCGAAGTTGAAGGATGCGAACACTGACTCAGAGCGGGAGAGAATCTTATTGGAATACGCCGCAAACCTACAGAAGGTCACAGATGGTCTGGAGAAGCAGAAGAGACGATCTTTGGAATCGCTGCGTGAGAAACTCTTGAACCGTCGCCGCCAAGCGAAGAAGGATCTCCACAAGACTCATGTCGATGAAGCTAAGGGGCTGAATCTGGAAGCAGACGTCGTTCCGGAGGTGAAGATTGCCGGTCATGACGAGATGGATCGTGATCTGTTGTTGTTACAACAACAGCAGCAGAAGATGATCGCTGAGCTTGAGAACGCGAAGTCTGGTGACGATGGGCCGAGCGATGAGGAGATGGAGGCGAGAGTAAGGGCACTCCGTGTCGGTAAGTTGACGATTCTTAGAATACGATCGAGATAAACTTTTTGTACCCACTTCATTTTTTACAGATTTCACTTCAGTTGGTGCAATTTCCTGACAACTTGTTTTGAAATATTGAAAATTTGTTAAAAAGTTGAAAGTTCAGACGGTTAAATTTGAGATTTTCAATGTAAAGTACAAAGAGGAATGAGAGCCCCTAGCGGAAACTGGAAGGGACAGACCAGGAAGTGACCCTGAATACACAGACTTGGCCTGATCATAAGTTGATCCTATTTACTTCATAGGTGGCGCCAAAAAGGAGGATATCGATGATGCCAAAAAGAAAATGATGGAGAAGCGTACAAGTGCTGACCTTTTGAAACAGAAGCTCCGCGGCCGCAAAGACCGACGCCGATCGAAGAAGAGTCTGCAGAACCTTACGGCGAATCTCACGGACGAAGAACGAGCGGAAGTTTTGAAGACGGCTGAGCTCCAGGAGGAGACTGATCGTAAGAAGGAGGATAATGCGCTCATTCAGGCCATGAGGAGGCTGCAGAAGGTAAATGGAAACACAAGATGCTCGGTTCTCAGAATAGGTTTCCAGATTTGAAAAGAAGTCGTACCGTATAATGCTTGTCGCATTCTCTTCTGGTGACCCAATCAAATAGAAAATATGTCCAATGTCTACCCTGGATGATATAAATCTGATCGTCTGCTTACAATCTTTCCAATCTCTCCTTCAGGAAGAGACTGACAGACTTGAAAGAGAGGCTTTGAAGAATGCCATGGCGAACACCACTGAGGAACAGGCCAAGAAAATCCTAGAAAACTACGAGGACGAAGTCCGCGTGATCGAGAACAAATTCGCCAACCACTGGGCCGGACAGCGCGAGTCTCTTATGGCGAAGTTAGCGGCAAGAAAACGTATGAAGGAGGCGCTAAATAAGGATGAAGCGATCTCTGATGAGTTGGATCGGATTACCAAAGCCCAGGTATGGAGTTGCCGTGGTAACTTAGTAGTCATCTTTACCAGTAACAAATTGCTGAAGCTATGGAGGTCATTTGGCGATTTGAAGTCAATCTTTGGAGATTGGTCCACACACTGGCAGCAAAAAGAAGTTGGTTCGAGAAGAGGCTGAGTGTAACCAAACCGGATTTGAGAAACTGGGCTCATTTTGGATTCACCTCGTGCATGCAAAAAGTTTCTCATTATAATATTCGAATCTGTTTTTGTTTCTAGGCCGCCAAGGGTGACACTGCTTCTGCAGAAGTCATCGACCGTATCAGCCGTGAGTTGTGCTCCGAGAAAAACACAGACGAGAAACAAGAACTTGTCAACAAGCAGATTGAGAAACAAGCGTACCTTGATAAGAAACAAAGGGAGGAAGTACGACTGATGGAACAGCAGATGGAAGATGAGCATGCCAAGAGTGGGAGGAGCATAGAAGAGCAGATCGATGCTCAGAAAAAACTGGTGCGTAGTTTATCCATCGTCATTGAGGGCTGGGGAAGTTTTCAGAGATAATTACTGAGGGATTCTGGACGCTCATGATATCATGACAATAATCTTCAATATTTTTGATCATTTTTCCAGGCCATCGATGCCCACAATGCCAAGTTCGAACAAAACCTTGTCCTCCAGGGCAAGAACCTGAGTGAGGACGAGGTTGAGCGGATGATGGTGCGTCACAAGGAGGAGGCGAAGCTGCTCGAGAATAACCTTAATGATGAGAAGGACAGGCAGAGACAACTCCTTGCAGAAAAGGTATGGAACAGTTCTCGCTTGTGATGATTCTGGTTCTGCCACCACAAACTGGGATCAGTTCAGACTTTTCCTTAGGAGGAACCACTCATAGCCTTTTGCTCAACACCGCAGGGTACCATCAACTTAATCAAACAGGGGAGAACTCATGTCAATGTTAGCCACCCAGGTCAAATCACTGTGGCGATGATACATGGCGGTCTGCCTGGGAATCACCTATAGGGTCCGAGTCCTGGGCAGGTGAAGTAATCATTCTGTGTTTGATCGACTAGGTTGTAGCCTAGGACAGGCCTCCACCTCTCCGCCCTAATGTGGGTGTACAGGGTGGGCGTTCTGATCCTCAGACCAGTTAAGTTGTGTTTGTGCATGACTTCAAGCAGTTAACAGTCAAATTTGATTCAAGGTTCTCTTCTCCTCCAGGTTGCAGCCCGTAAGAAGCGCCGGCTGGAGCAAATGACGGAAAAACACAACATCGGTATGACCAAGGAACTGCTGGAAGAACAGCAGGAACGAGATCGTCTCAACGACAAACTGGCTCGGGAAGTCGAGGGAACGACCTTGAAGTCTTCTGTCAAGGTATGTGAGCCATGGTTTGATGGAAATCACTAGATCCTCAAATCTTTTTTAAAAGATAAAGCTATCATTGAAAAAATTTCAATCTTTGAAAAAAAGTTGCATGATAGACTTATTGAAATATATATGGGGTCATGTTTTGAATCAAAGTTATTCCATTCGCTTTTCAGGGCAAGGCTGGCAAAGATGCGGAGAATATGATCTACACGGTCCTACGCCAGCGCCACATGAAGGAAGCCGTCCACCTCGAGGAGCAGCATGAGCACCAGATGGAGGCTGCTAAGTCTGAGGCGCGCACCGCGGTCGTCGACCAGAGGCAGACAGAGAGAGAGAAGCTCCTGGCTGCTTTTGATCAAGAGTTGCTTGATCTGGTCGGCCAGTCTGCCATCATGAAGCCGAGTGAACTCGAGCAGAAGAAACAAGAGATCAAGAGTCAGCAGGCTGTGAGTTCAACTCCTTAGTTTGAGCAGACGCAATTAAAGATTGTTTGGATATTGTTATTTATGTATTGTATTTCGTCATCTGTCAACATCGATCTGACAATTAAACTTCCCATGCGGACATTGAGCATGTAGTTAAGCAAGAATATTGTGATTTTGATAACCTGACCACCAGAGAGAGCCACTGGCCCAGAAAGATGCTGAACATCGCTTGGACACGCAGTGTAGCTCGTGGTGATTGAAATGTTAACATATTTCTCCACCTTTCAGCGCCAACTGCGGGACTTTGACAACCTGACCACCCAGATGGAGCTCCAGGCCCAGAAAGACGTCGTACCTCGTGTGGACATTGAGCAGACACATGCCCGCCTCGCCCTGAAAGAGAAACAGCTGATGGAACTAGCAGACGCCATGAGGAAAATGACTCCCGAGGAGAAGTTGATCAAGGTCAGTTGAGGTCACTCTACTTCTTCCGCACACACTCCCAGGCAGTCATGTGGTACATCACTGCAGGTTCTAGAACAATGTCATATATTCCAAGTGACCCACTTCAGCCAAAAATACATAACTGAGACAACATTGATGTGCTATACTATCAAGATTGTATACCATGGACAAACGTCTTCAATATCTTTTTTTGGAAAAAGGAGATTCATCTGTCATTTTCTTTGTCCTCCAGCAATACGAAGAAGAAGCGAAGGAAGCGCAGAACGCTGCTCGAGACTATCATGACGAGACACTGAAGAAGATGCAGGACGAACAAGACCGAAGGAAGCTCGAGGCAAAACAGAAGGAGGAAGAAAAGAAGCGGAAACTGGCGGAGAAATATGCGTAAGTTTTGTTCTGCGAGAAACTTGAGAGTTACAGTAGAACCTCCCTTAGCTGAATGACAAGTCTATTACGGACAGGTGTTTTGGTCTCAAATTGGTAATTTCAATTCAAAGTGACCTCTGTAATCAGGACACCTCTCTATGAAGGACAGCATTCGTCAGTCCCATGGGTGGCCTTTATAGAGATGGTGTACTTGCTTCTGTGCTAGGATTATCCTTTAAGAATCGAGATGCTGTGCTCCAACAATGGGTGCATTGAAAGTAATTGTTTTTTTCAGTGCGATAGAATCCGAGATGCTGAACGAACAAAAACGCCAGGAGGAAATGGAAAAACAGAACGCTGCTGAAAGAGAAAAGATCCGATTGGCCAAATTTGAAGATCAGCAGAAACGTGAAGCTGAGAAGATCAAGAATTCAAACGTATCGGAAGACGAGAAGGAACGTCTGCTTCGAGAACACGAGGAGAGCAAGAAACGATTTGAGGATCAACTGAAGACTGAACGAGAAAAGGGCCGAGCGAGTCTAGAGGCAAAGTTGGCAGCGCGGCGGAATAAACGTCTCGCGTCTGAGAAAGCAAAGGTTGAGAAAGAGATGCAGTTGGATACGGACCAGGATATTAAGATCCAGATCATGACCAGAGCCAAGGAGGATGCCCAGGCCAAGCGTGACGCGTCTCGTGCTGAGGCACAAGCAAAGGTAGTAGATGACATGGCGTCTGCTCAAGCAGCCCGACAGCAGACGTCAGAATCGGCGTCTGCTCCATATGTCGCCGACGGCAACGCTGAGCAGATGTGGATGAATATGCTGATGTCATCACCTTTGTTCAAGCAGGTGAACGACCTTGAAGACCTGATACAGAAGGCAGTATCCGATGACAAAATGAATTCACAGATTCTTGGTGCAAACTACGAGAATGCGTATATCGATGCCAAGGATGCGCAGTGGACGTGCAAGGGCGACCTTGTTCCGGTCGATATCAACACAATCAGCCCAAGCAAATTCGTCGTCTATCGCTTTGGAGTCTTCGTGCTACAACTTCTACGTAAGTCCGTGAAGGCACCAGACGTCACCCTCCTGCTCGCCTCTAATCTCCCGCCAAATAACTACGAAAGGAACGCCTTCCGACGCTCGTTCAATTATCAGCACGCCAGGAAGATCTTGTTCATCCGAGAAGAGAGATTGGATTCAATTGGTGACTTCATCGTGATCGTGCTCCATGCTTTGGCTCATATCCAAGTTGGTGATCTGATCGATGATGCCAACCCACGATTCTTGAGGAACTTCTACAAGGTATGTTGATTGACCCTTTTGAGTAATTAGTTTCAAGTTAACTTGGTTGAAGCAAAGACGTCTTCTGGTAGTGGAACCATCCACAAGTGACTGAAGAACTAGGTTTAGACTATATGCCTATGTGAAGTCCAGTCAGGATCACTGGAACTGCTGTTTCTATCATTAAAAGTCAATTGTGCAAAGAAAGATGAAACATTTCGAAAAGTTCTAAAACATGACATTTTCTGCTTTCACTTTCAGTACCTGAGGGTCACTTGTCTCGACATGTTCTTCTCCCGCTCACGCAACACGCCGACATCCCAAGCTCTGGTAGGCGGTGCCACTGGTCGCCCCGCCCTCGACGCTGCCTTCCATTACACCAGGACCCCTGATGATAAGATCAGCGTTGTCGAAGAACTCCTTGATGTCAAGGTCAACGGACCATCCCAAATGGATTTCTCCGAGCGGAAGATTTCTGACCGAATGCAGAAGTACGAATCGTTCTCGAGCAACGCACAACTACGGGAGTACTTAGCGTCTCAAGGCGGCGTAGATACGCAGGTGGATTCTGTGAGGTTGCGACTGGCCGAGTTAAAAGGGGAGCCTGTCCCAGAACCAAAGGCCCAAGAGAAAAAGTAAGTCAATGGTGATAGTTTTCGAGATAATTTCTGATAGGATTGCCGCTGGTATTGCAAACCAAATTTCCTGGACATCTGACCAAATAGTCTAAAGAGAAAGGACCAAAGGTGTGACATCTGGATGGCAATGCCACGCCAGATATTTGATGGATCCAATACGGGTAAAACAACCTTTTTGTGTCATTCAAACTTACCTATGGAACACTTTTGCATGTTACTCCATTTGGGCTCAAACACAAGAGTATCCCTTTAATTTTCTAAAGGGAGAACTGAGTTAACAGCTCGGCCGCCAGGCGGCGCCCTGACCGATCCCGCGAGATCGCGCCGATCTCATGCCGCCATATTCAGTCTTTACTCTTGTGCTTCTACGAAGCACATCGTTTTTTCAAAGCTGCCGTGAATTCGATTTAAAACCAAATTCAACCAGCCAAGTCTAGACGATTTTTGGGTTCATTCACCTACGGAGTAGACCGCCAAACTAATCTTGGCATTAGTATTGTCCAGTCTATTTAATTATAGACATTTTCTTAGCTAGCTTAGTCGACCCGGCTCCATTATTTTGATCTTGGTAGGGTAGAGTTAAGTAGGCTATTCTCCGCTCTATTGTAATAAACAAGACTCAGATCCATTGCAATAGTGTTTAATTCAAGTAGGCATGTTTTCCTTTCCATTAATTATTGCGTCCTTTCTGGCCTACTTGGGGTTCCCAGTGTTTTTATTGTCATTGGTACCATTTTTTATATGGCGTACCCCTCCGACGGCATCCTTTGTCTCACCACAAAGGAATGCGTCTGGTGGCGGGAAACGGGCCGCGAAGACGCCTAAACCCTCTTCCGGTTCCGTTTCCGGGCATATAACCCGGAGGTCTAGCAAACCTCCCGCCACCACCCCTTCCGTCAGCCGAGTTCCGGTTCCGGCCGCGGCTGCGAAGGATGCGGGATCTGACATTATTAATGTCTGTGGTCCCAAGGGAGACTTACATCCAATAAGTCTCCAAGGGTTTAATATACCCCGGACCTCAGGGAACCTTCCGGTTCCCCTGTCGTCCGCTCCCCCGAGTACAAGCCCTTTGTACCCGCGGGAGCACCCTGCTTCCGGTCCGCCGATTGCAGTTCCGGTTACTGACGCGGGTTCCCGTTTTTCAGTAACCGAAGACTCTACTGGGGGTTTTTCTCAGTCTTTACTGCGAAATAACCCCAGTCCTCACGGACACAGTAGAGTAGGGCCGGACCTCATAACGCCACCTCCGAAACGCCATGCGTCTTCGGTAACAGCGTTTCCGCCCTCCGTACCTCCTTCTAAAAGGGCTTCCGGTAGCTCCATACCGGCGAAGGAGTTACGGGCATTTCCGGTTTCGGACTTCGTCCTACCGGAAATGCAGGCACCTTCCTACGTTGGCCAACCTCTTGGGTGGAACCAACCGGAAGTGCCACCCCCTCCTCGTAGCAGAGGCGTCGTTCCCATGGAACGAGCTACGCAGAGAGGACATCTGAACTCTAGTTCAGAATATGGGCAACTTCCGCTTCCGGAAGACCCATTCGCCCGCACATACGGCTTCCAGGGTTCGCTTATGCGCTCACCCTCGCCTCAACCGCCCGTCGTTGAGAGAAGCCGCACGTCGGGTCCGGAACCCGAGTCGGGACAGCAACTGTCCCAGCTCATCCAGATGGTAGCAGGTCTTTCTGATAGACTTAGCCATCTGGAGCAGGGTTCCGGTTCCTCTGGTGCGCCTGGTCCCATCGGATACCCACCATCCGACTCCTCTATTTTAGAGGAATTTTCTGAGAACGAGAGTTCTCAGCCAGGCTACCGCTCCCCCAATCAGGAGGAGCTGTCACCAGAGGAGGCCAGTATCCTGTCGGAGATGAGGACACTCAGATCCTTGATCAGAGCGTACCTCCCGCAGGATCTGTGCCCTACCCCGCCGGAACTGCCAGCCTTGTCAACACCGACCTTTTCACTCTGGGGACAGGAAGTGGATCCCAATCCACAGGTTTCTCAAGGCTCCACTCGGGCACTTGAATTCCTTCCTCCCTCCCCGTCGGTGTTAGCAGTCTCTGAACTTTTGGAGCGTACAATCAGAGACTCACAAGGCGCCCACCAACGTACTTCCATCCCTGTCCTTCCGGCAGTCGGACCGGAAGCTTGGTGTAAACCGGGGAAGTTGTTCACGGCACAACTTCCTCCCGTTAGGCAGTACCGCGCTGACTATTATCGAGTCAGCTCGGCCGGCTGTCCAGCTGCAGCATCGACTTCCATATTAAAGGACGATGTACAGCTGGACCAACTCGTGCCTAGGGTGACTTCCTCCTCGGCTTACCGAGACCTTAGAGCACAAGAGGGTCTGGCCAAAAACACGTTAGCGGTGCTCTCCTACGCAGAGCACACTAACCTGGCCCTAGCCAGATCCCTAAAAGATAATGAGTCACTATCTGATGACACAAAATCGCTTGTGACATCCTTGTCACATTCGATTAGGCACGCTATTGCGCTGTCCGCCAAGACCGCAGCAAATAGCGTCCTACTCCGTAGAGACGCCGCACTGGGCTCTCTCAATGTCATCAGATCCCTCCAGCTGGAAGGGGCCTTAAGAACCGCTCCTATGGACGGTTCTTTCCTGTTCGCAGATTCTGTACAAGAGGCGGCTCAAGCACAGAAAGATTGGGACAAATTATATGCCCCCACTGCGACACAGAGGGCCAAGACCTCTCTACCTAACGCTAGAAAGATAGAGAGGCCCCAGCAGGCATCGGGTTCAATCCCGTACGCCAGGCAGGTCCTGCCTAGGCCTACCCCGCCTAGTCAGCCTGCTCCTGCTGGATCCTTCCGACGGGAAGCGGAGGGTCGCCGGACTGGAAAGAGGAAAAATACTTCCTCTAACCAGGGTGGATCCGGTCCGACTAAGCACTCCTTTCGCCCAAGGGGTGCTGGCCGGAAGAGGTGACTCCCCCCTCCTTTCTCCTCCCGGACGCAAAAAGGAGCCGACTCCGGTAGTCGGGGGCCGTCTGCAAAAATTTGCAGACATTTGGGACGATTGGTGCCCAAAGGGGTCCCCAGTCCCAAACATGTTGAGGTACGGAGTGAAACTAGATTTCAACCGTACCCCCCCGACTACCATATATCCAACCCCAGTTCAGCCACCGAAGGACCCAGTCAAGGCCTCTGCCCTCCAAGCAGAGATCGCGACATTACTGGAGAAGCAAGCTATCCAGGTCCTTCAAGATCCATGCTCCCCCGGCTTTTACAGCCACGTTTTCTTGGTTCCCAAGAAAGCAGGGACATGGAGGCTGATCATAGACCTTTCCAGGTTAAACACCTTCTTGAATGTTCCTCATTTCAAGATGGAAACCACCAGGTCTATAGCAACGGTGATACAGCCCAACGATTGGGCGGTATCGATGGATTTAATGGATGCGTACTTACATGTACCGATCCATCCAGACTATCAACACTTCCTTCGATTCCATTACGAAGGAAAGACGTATCAATTCAGGGCCCTGCCGTTCGGTCTGGCATCGGCACCCCTAATTTTTACGATGATAGTCACAGCCTTCGTCGCTCCCTTTCACGTGATGGGGTTCAAGCTCCATCACTACCTAGACGATTGGCTACTCCGTTGCAAATCGCGGGAACTACTACTGCAACAACTTCAGGTTCTAAAGCAAAAAGTAGTTTCCGCAGGTTGGATTATCAACGAAACAAAGTCAGAATTCATACCATCCCAAGACTTCGTTTACGTTGGAGTTCGGTTCCTTACGGCCATAGGGAAAATGCTGCCCCCCCTAGACAGGATAAAGAAAATTCTTCATCTCGTCGCAGAATTCAGAGGAAGGACTCAAGCTCCCGCAAGGCGATGCTTGAGCCTTTTGGGACTTCTGAATTCGGCAGCAGACCAAATCCCCCTTGGCCGTCTATATATGCGTCCCATCCAGATGTTTCTAATGTCTCTATGGAAACCCCACAGGGACCCATTAGACAAGTTGGTATTGATACCTCAATACCTACTCAAGAACGTCTGGAACTTCTGGGAGTCGGAGACTCGTCTCCAAAGCGGTGTAGATCTTGCTCCACCGCCCCCAGAAGTGTCCCTGTTCACAGATGCTTCCCTACTAGGGTGGGGAGCACATCTGAACAACGGGGACATGTCCATAAGAGGTCTATGGACAAGGGAGGAGACCATTCTTCCAATAAATATATTGGAAATGAAGGCTGTCCTTCTTGCCGTGAGGGCTCTTTCCCTTCGCCTGAAGAATCGGAGAGTAACCCTGTTCTCCGACAATTCTACAGTAGTAGCATATGTCAGGAGACAGGGAGGCACAAAGTCCGGCATTCTTTGCCAGCTAACTTGGGAGCTTTACCATCTTTGTGCCGACCTTGGAGTATCGATATGTGCCAGACACATACCGGGCAATCGCAACATCCTTGCCGACGCCCTGTCCCGTCAGAACAAGCTAGTTCAGACAGAGTGGACACTCCATCAGGAGATTGTAGACGACCTTTGTCGCCTTTGGCAATCTCCGAAGGTAGATCTGTTCGCCACCAGGCTGAACAATCGCCTTCCCATCTATTACTCTCCACTTCCGGACGAAGAGGCCCTGGAAGTCGACAGCCTTACAGCCTCTTGGGTCGGGCTGAACGCATATGCGTTTCCACCCCTCCCTCTCATTCAACCAGTCCTGAACAAGATCTTGACCAGCCATCCGGTGAGAATAACTCTCATCGCACCTTGCTGGCCAAATCAGGCCTGGTTCCCAGCCTTGCTGGAGCTCCTGATAGATCACCCCAGGAGTCTTCCTACTTGGAAGCACCTCCTGTGGCACCCCCTGGGGAGATGCTACCACCAGAACCCTGGATTTTTCAAGTTTCACGCCTGGAACTTATCCAGTTGCATCTCCACCAGAGAGGCTTTTCGGACATCGCTGTCAAGCGCATGTCCGCACCTCAAAGGGGGTCTACCCTTGATGTGTATCAAGGAAAGTGGTCTACCTTCACTTCCTGGTGCAGGGAGAACGGAGTTAATCCGATCTCTCCCTCTATATACAGATTAGTTGATTTCCTTATTGAATTATTCACGGAAAGACAACTATCTGTCACGGCTATAAAAGGGTACAAGTCCGCCATCGCTTCTACCCTCCGTGTTTTAAGCACCTGGGATCTTCGTTGGGAGGACCAAATAACCCCTCTTTTCAGAGGAATGTTATTAGAGCGTCCTAGACCGGTTCACAACACCCCTAAATGGGACCTTTCTGTTGTCCTTAAGGTGCTCATGAGGCATCCTTTTGAACCCATGTCTATTTCATCCATGAAATATCTGACACTCAAAACGGTCTTTCTAGTAGCCTTGGCTACCGCCCAACGGAGATCAGAGCTCCATGCACTTTCTTTTAAGAAGCTGGCTTTTAGAGAGGGAGGGGAGGTTATCCTGGCTTTTGTACCAGGATTTCTGGCGAAGAACCAGGGACCGGCCGCCTCTCGGCCCCCGGTTACTATTCCCTCTCTGTCAGGAACGATCTCTTATGATCTTCCTGACAGAACTTTATGTCCCGTCAGGGCCCTAAAGTTCTACATAAATAGGACAAAACCTCCCGGTATCCGCCAGGGGAGAGAGCGTTTGTTTTTGTCCTATAAGGAGGGAAATAAACGAGAGATAGCGGCCGCCACTATTTCAAGGTGGATTGTGGAGACTATTCGTCTTTCCTACAACACCTTGAAGACTTCCTCTGATCTTCGTGCGCTAGCTAACATCTCAGCGCACGAAGTTAGAGCACTAGCCACCTCCTGGGCTAACTACCGAGGAGTTGCTCTTCAAGAAGTCGTTTCCGCTGCATGTTGGAGTAATCACTCCACATTCTCTCGTTTCTACCTACGAGACGTTTCTTCCCTCGTAGATGGCATGCACACAATCGGCCCGATTGTGTCTGCGGGGCATGTTGTTTGATCCTGGCTAGATCAAAAAAGGGGGGGGGAAGCCCGATTGAAGAGTCAAACGCGCATCTTGCGCCATTTTTGATATGCCCTATCTTCAACATCCAGGCAACCCCTAGTAGACTAGAAAGGACGCAATTTCTTATTGTTGTTTAGCAATAATTCATTCTACACCCTTCAACATGCCTTACTTGCTCTAAGCTCTGTTGCCGGAAAGAAGATGGTTTTATTACGCAATTCTAGCGCTTTCCGGAGAATGGGTCTATTACTCTCTATAATATGATTGTAATACCGAGATCAAAATACCGGTCCTCCGGTTCTCCCCATTTCTTTCCCCTGGCGGTCCTCCTTAGCTAATATGCCGGTGGTGCCTCCTGGATGGAACAACAGCTCAGCCTTAGGTAAGTCCTCGTTTCCCACCTCCAATAGGTTGCTGGGATTCGATGCAAAAGTGTTCCATAGGTAAGTTTGAATGACACAAAATGCCCATTTCCTTACAAGAAATGGCCATTTTGTTAGTTCATACTTACCTATGGAACACGGCCCTCCCGCCGTCCCCACAAACGGGACATACTCTTTATTAACGCTCAAGAGTAAAGACTAAATATGGCGGCATGAGATCGGCGCGATCTCGCGGGATCGGTCAGGGCGCCGCCTGGCGGCCGAGCTGTTAACTCAGTTCTCCCTTTAGAAAATTAAAGGGATACTCTTGTGTTTGAGCCCAAATGGAGTAACATGCAAAAGTGTTCCATAGGTAAGTATGAACTAACAAAATGGCCATTTCTTGTAAGGAAATGGGCAGTTTGTCATGATGCTAACAGCCATATTTATTGAGAGCTGCATCTAAAATGTGGACCGGCTAGTTCCAAGACGGAACCGCACCTGAAGACTTTATACAGTATGTCACAAAAGGTGGGTCCGTGGACAGTTTGATGCCTCCCAGAACTGTTTCTGCTCTCTTCATGGAACACTTGGCCTACCTGCTGTCTACAATGACATTTGTCCTTAGATAGCCTAGCTATTTGCGTTTGTAAACAAATGACGTCATGAAATCATAATGTATCTTTCTTTTCTTTTCCAGACGGGTCATTCTAAGGCAGATGAGCGTACGTAGCCAGAAGACGTTGCTAGGCGCCCAGGTGCAGGAGATGCAGGGACGGCTCGATAATATGAACGAGGAGATGACACAGGTAAAAACCAGCCTTTGATAAAGTCAAGGTCAAGTGATCTTCAGAGCTTTTTGTTGGTCGTCCCTGAAGAACTTGCGAAACATTCCAGCGCTGCAAGCCATCCTGCGCATGTTACACAACGGGAGATCAGTAGCTCCGATTACAAAGACTGTCGATTCAACTTCTGGTAAAAAGGAAATCTGCGTGTCTATGCACAAGTCACTTAACCCAGCCGTTGCTTCTATCAACCAGGGGTGCTAAGATACGAACATTTCATTTTGTAAACAAATGACCTCTGGTTCATGTTGCATTTGTAAACAAATATCGTCTGCTTCATTTCAGATCCTTGTTGAGACGGCCCAGCTGAAGGAAGGTCTACGTCGTCACGACGAGGACGGAAACAAACAAAAGATCGAGCAGACGACAGAGAAACTTGTGTCTCTTAGCGTCAAGAAGGACAGTCTTACGCGCCAGATCGAAATTGTCGAAATGGACTTGAAGAAAAAACAAAAAGACATGGCTGCTGCAAAGTAAACAATTGTGAAAATTTTGTAGCGACATCAATCGCGAGGACAGCTGAATATACCGGACACCCCTTTGAATATGACATTGCTACAATCCAATGTCAAGAAAACCATTAAATTCGAATGTCTCATTTACTTATAAGGGGTATTTGGTACAATATTGTGCTAGAGTTTTGTTTTCAAGGAGATTGGACCATACTGAGAGTTGAGATGTTTGCTCTTTGCAACAAAAAAGGCTGAATATTTACTTAAAGGACGATTTGTTGAAATAAAGTTTTCTATTGTGTGTTTTTCTAGTAAAGCATTATGTGATGAATTTTAACTGGTCGCCCCTATTTTCCAACAATGGGATATTGGCATCCAATACAAATATGCATTGAAAACATTAATCCATTTTGCTTCATAGGGGTGATAGGTTCTGTACATAAATATGTGTCTTTGTACTAGTCGATGGTCTTCCAATAAGTCATATCATATAAGGAAAAGTATATTGATTAATCATTATGCAAATTAAAAAATATCTTTGTGTTCCGTCCAGTTTTTAACAAGTATTGAGTATAGTACATGAAGGTCCATAATGGGTTAACTCTTACTGTTCAAACCGTCCATGAATATATTGCCAAATGTTGTGATTCTACTGCTCCGACTTTCACATTCAAGTAACGTTTTGATTCCATTTTAATGTATTAATATCATCTTTTTCTATTTTTGTTAATTAGTTCCTTTCTTATCGATGATAACGTAATTTATTTATGCAACAAAATCATGATAAAATATACAAGTTTGTTGTTTTTTCTGTTGGTCTTGTCACTGACTGAGTTTTAGGGGCAGGTCCTCACGGTGACCGGCATTTTTCCTCCTTCATTCTGCCCTTGCCACCGAGGCCCTTGCGGCTTACAACCTCACCTCTTTCCTAATCCAATGGAGAAGTGTTCCAAACATCAGGGGCCTTCACGGTGAGGATGAGGTTGAAAGAAGAGTGAGGAGAGCAAGAATGAGAGCTCACAATTGAAGGCCCCGGGTATGAGGTGGAGAGTGAAAGAAATGGCGTAAATCAAGGATACGGGTTGAACAATTGTCAAAACAACGATTATATTATAGTGGAGTTCAACAGTGAGGACTGACGTTGGCTTTGACTGCGAGACTCCAGGGTTGAGATGGAGATTGAACAAAGCTTTATCCCACAGTCAAAGCCATCCTCAAGCCTGAGGTCCCGGAGCGAACTCCAAAATCGTCACTGCGACGTTTTTTTCAAAAGCAATCTCACTCCACAGGTCCCATGTTCAAACCCAATCTCACTGCTGAAGCCCCTTGTTCAACACAATAGCGAGGGCTATAAGGAATAAGGATTTGTTCAATCTGCATCTCAACCTGAGGTCCCGCAGTCAAAGCCATCCTCAAGCCTGAGGTCCTGTAGCGAACCGGTGTAACAGTACCAAATGCCCCCCTGGAAAGGGTGTCCTGCCCTATTGTATTCTGCAATATGGTTCTATAGAGACCCTGACCGTCAATAGCTCAGAGATTGAAGCGCATAATAGAATCCTTTGTTTCCCGGGCATTCTATCCTGGGACATTTTATGAAGTTTTGTATTTTTGGGGAATTTTTCCATAGATATTTTTAAGAAGCCTCTCAGAGCGCTCTGGGATAGCGCTCCGCTGACTATGCTATCACCCAAAACATTTGAGTCCTGTGGTTCGTCATTTTAATGAAAAACTTCTTAAAATCCCTGAAAGTCTGTGCACGTATTTCTCTTTCAACCATTATCATATATTGCTTGCAATCGCCGTCTCGTTCGCGGCATTTCTCATTCGCTGAACAGACACCTGTCATTGATACAGCCTGATGGCTGCTAGCTAGCTGATCGTGGTGGGAAAAAACCCGATTTGACCAGCCATAACTCTCAGCCAGACAGGCGGAGCAGCATAAGCTATCAATTCATCTGAGCGCACCCAACGTACGCGAAAACCGACCATTTTCAGTCGCTCGGTGCGCAAACTTGAACTTGAATTAAAAAATATTTGCCATGTGTGAATACTACTGGCTATAAATTTCAACAATCATGTTACGTCACGTAGACTCGTTTAAAAATACCACAAAAGCCAAGTTTCCGCGAAGTTATGTCACTTGTTGTCCGACTCCTGTTCATCCGACCGTGACCTCAGTATTTGACCAATCACCTTTTAATCATGAGTATTTTCCTGTATGGGTCAATAATTTTGATTGAAAATCACAATTTGTATAGATGAGTGGTTTGGTAACCTCTCTGACGTAACGTACTCAATACGGGGGCCCACGCGTTGAATTTGGCTGTGCTCCTGGTATGACAGACCGGTTTTGGGAACACGAGCGTTCAGTTGTGTCGACGCCAAGTCGAAGCACTGGTTAAATATTGGTGAGTTCAGCCTGATTTCTCCACAAGTTTTTCTCCCCTAATTTTGCGACTATTGTCTGATACAATGTACAATCTTATATTTTATCCTTTCATTTTCATTTCTTGCAGACGCCAGACACGTTGTCCTGTCTAGCACGCCCAATGCTGCCCAACCGGTTTATCACAAGATACGACGTGAACACCACGTGGTGAGTTATTTTTCTCTATCGAAACTTCCTTGATCGCAGATGCATGTGTTCTTTTGAAACTTCTCATCTCTGCAGCAGTGGCGGATCCAGAAATTTGGGAAAGAAGCGGGGCCGGGGGGGGGGGCGCTGCCCCATGAGAACTCATGATAATGCCGAAGGTGCAATCCTGAAAATGAGGGGAAGGGTTCTTGAGGAGAGGTGCCCTAAAATATCAAAGAGGGATGACTCATGCAGGACCCCTAAATCCGCCACTGCTGTTCTGAATATTTCCACACTCGGCTCAGCTGACCTTTGAAAGGAGGACACTGTTGGCCCATACCCTATCTATGGTACTATATCGTTCTGGCAGCAAGAAAATGTGACGATCGGTAATGTCTGCAATGTTTTATGGCGTCACACGCCACGTGCTTGGCGCAATGTGTCACGTGCTCATAACACATTCTATCTCTGAACCAATCAGCCCGGCCTTGATACTGTGATATGTATGATGAGGACCTTGACCGGATCAGAATGATAAGGCATACAATCGAAGTAGTTCAGAGACATTTACATGAAGACATGGCAGAAATTACCAATCGTCTCGGTGATCACTAAATCCTAAAGGCTAGAGGGAGGTAATTATAATATGATCTCCACCGCCCGACCCGATGACGTCATTACCGGAATTCCGGGTGGCAACTTACTTCAGAACTGAAGTTGCTGCCATTGTGATGTAAATACTTGGGGTATTTCCCTCTAGCCTTTAGGATTTAGTGATCACCAATCGTCTCATTTCACCTCTGTGCTGCCAACTGTGCGACGATCGAGGATCAATCGGAGATCAGCATCCCAGAGCTTTGATAAACCCTGCCAGTTGTTTCCAGGCTTGTGTTATGAAAAGACCTTGGTTTAGTGATAGGCCTACCCCCTCTTGTATTCAGTGGTATTAAATGGACAACTGTGGCATGAGATATGGTGGTTTTTCCTACAAAAATGGCTTCCAGTAGAACCGTGACTTCTCAGGGCAAACAGGAAAATTGAAATACATCATTGAACTTCAATAAACAGTGCACAAAAACTGGGTGTAACCTTAGGCCTGCCTGAATTTCACAGGTCATGTCCAAAACTGCCTCGCACACTGGCGAAAATCGTTATTTGAGATAAGTGGCGGCGCATAGTGACAAGCAGAGGTATTATCCTCCTGGCCAGGGAAATCCCGCCACGCCCAGGTTGTCCCTTTAAAGCTGACATGCATGCATAAAAACCCTAACGGCAAAATTAGAAAAGACGGAAAGGATGAAGTGGCGAGGGTTCTGAGTTCGAACCCGCTCGAGGGATATTTTTTCATTTCTCTGTGACCTGTCTCGTCAATGAGCTTGTGTTTGTGCAGTCAAGTGAGACCTGTCGCTGGGTGTCTATCATGTTTCAAGTGCAGTTTGTCTTTTGGTGGTTGGGCGTTTGTGTTTTCTATCTTTGTCGTTTGGGTTTTTATGCATGCATGTCAGCTTTAAGTATGTTTTCACGTGGTCACGAAGATGATAAATGTGAATAATGACACCAATGCATTGGCCCTGCGGTCACGTGGTGGCTTTCAATGATATCCTTGTGCCGTCTGTAGGAAGCTGCTGAAAGCCGCAGCAAACCAGCAGCAAACAAAAGACTTAGGCTACTTAAAATCTCTTTGGGGAGCAGTAATAATCTCGTCACCATTGAGTTTTACCTATAGCTCCTATACAAGTATAAAGATGGTGTGCGAAGATAAATTTCGACCATCTGTACACAGGTTCTCAGCCAATCAGAATCCGATAAATTTGTGTCGTCATCAGGGCGTCATCATGAAACTTAGAACTAAGCTTGTATTGTTTTGTGCTTGTTAATCAAATTTGAAGCATACAGTATCAAAATAAACTGGAGGAAGACCATACACACGAGGCAGTATCGAAAGACAAGTCTCATTGCAGAGAAACATATTCCTACTGGAGGAAGATCATTCACATTAGACAAATCTCATTGTATATTCATACTCAATATGATATCTGAAGGACTATCCCTTGGATCTTGGAGATGGGCTATTGTTATTGTCCTTTCTGTAGGTATGTTGCAGGCAGCAGAAATAACTAAAATATCTAAAATCTAAATAACAAGGGAAAAGAAACGCGTTATAAAAATAAAATATAAAGAGTAAAAAAGAAAAAGAAAAATGTTGTCCATAACCGGAGTCGAACTCACGACCTTTGGATCGAACATCGTATTCTGCCATTTCTGACGAGCGCTCTACCAACTGCTCTAATGTTTCTAAGACTTCTGACGTCATGTATTTGTCGAAATCTGATTGGCTGAAAGTCCCTGTACAAATGTACACTATAGTGCCCAAAAGGTCCAGGAAAAAAAATTCGCTACCCACCCCTTTCAGATAGACAGTTAGCCCATCTATCACTTCGATCTATCTACCGTAGCTGTCATGGCCAATACTTTTTCTTTCAGAAGCCCCGACGTCCTTTGAACTTTCAAGAAATGGTTGGGTTTGGCAAGGGACTGGTATTGGATCTGATATATTATCATTATTGTCACACCTTTTCGCTAAATATGAGGTCTTGAAAATGCTTGGTATTGCTCCTTGTGAGGTGTTACCCAACGTTAATGACGCCTGTCTGTATAAGTGGTACCTACTTGACACCTATGGCGAAGGATGAGCCAGTTATTTTCGAGTTTGTACTTTGGGTGCATCTCGTTCCTCGGGTTGCATTGCGCCCGCGACCCCATAGGAGTTCCTGGTTTTGTCTCTTCGCCCCCAACCCCGATAAACTCTGTGTGCCGTGAACGAATGCTCATCAGGTCGACAGTTATTTGACGACGTAGATCCATCCATATTAACTGGCGCTGCGGCTGCACTCAATAGACTCCGTTGGGGAGTCTGAGTCTGATAGGGTGTACCAGTCCAGCCGGTTATGTACGGTTGGTATGCTCTATGATATGGATCTCCAGCCACCTGTCAGCTAGGGGCAGACCCCAGTGTCTCAACCCTGGGTCTCAGAGGCGGTAACTTCTAGTCAGGCAGCGCGCTATGTCTGGTTAGGCGACATGGGTTACCAGGGCATCCACAGCCAAAATGGTTTGCACATGGAGGTCATCGCGACCGACTTGTGAGGGGGAAGAAGTGATGTCCATGGCGGTTTCAAATTGATCTGACGACCCCCGCGTCTTTGGACTGGAGGGGTTCATGTGGCCAAATCCTGTCAGCTAAATCCTATCGTTAGCATCGTTCGCGGTACATGGAAACCAAGGGCATGGAACCCTTTTTTGTCTTGGTTTAATTTCTCTGAGGATTTCAATGATGATATATATATTTAGATCCACAGGTATAGTCGGTACATGTGGCGACTCGCCACATGAACATTTTAAAAGTTTTTTTCGAGCATTGTTAAAAGTTATGAGAATAAATTTCTTCTTTGGACGTGTTTTTTTTTTACCAGAATGACAATCAAAAAGTTTGTCACTGGAGAATTTCCCCATCCCCCACCCCAGCCCTAGAATAATATACAGACTAAATAGTATCTTTGGACTGTACTGGTAATATAGGTCAGTCACGAAAAATAAAATATATATTGGACTGTACTGGTAATATAGGTCAGTCACGAAGAATAGAATATGTATTGGACTGTACTGGTAATATAGGTCAGTCACGAAAAATGAAATATATATTGGACTGTACTGGTAATATAGGTCGGTCACGAAGAATAGAATGATATTGGACTGTACTGGTAATAGAGGTCAGTCAAAAAAAGATATATATATTGGACTGTACTGGTAATAGAGGTCAGTCAAAAAAAAGAAATATATCTTGGACTGTACTGGTAATATAGGTCAGTCACGAAAATATCTGAAAGTCTGTGCCCCATTGTTGACGAATATAATATCGTGAGGACTTTATCAATAGTCACGGTCCCTGGCCCCTCCCACATCAAAATCATTAGCAAGGTCACTGCAGGCAATAGCTTCAGCATTGTTATTGTATAAACATGTCTTAAACATTATAAACGGCCCTATTTGTGGGGTTACATTGGGTTCTTGCTGGGGTAATGATGTCCATGTCCGATTCTGCGTTTTGTGGACTTGTAAATCAGTCCAGCAGTGACATTGCGTTTTGTGGACATGTAAGTCTGTCCCGCAGTACCAAGTTTCACCCCAGCAATTACCAATAAGACCTGCACGTGACCTTAGAGTAAGTAGCTATGCAAGTGTGGTCGAGACAAAACGCGATGTATGCATTGGAAGAAGGAAATCTGCGAAGAGTAGCTGGAACTGTCTGTCCAGCTCTCGTTTATGAAACAATGGGCGATTTGAAAGACGTCTCCTGAACAGATCGCCCATTGTTCACTGAAGCAGCATTCGAATTGTCTCCAATTTTTTCAGGTGGATTGCTCCATCTCGTGTAGTTTCGCTGTCCCGCCCAAAAATCGAGCCAACGCGACCGAGGCCACTTCTGAGAGATAAATATTCAGGATGCCAGATTTGTGGAACACAATTGAGGTAAATGAGATAAAATTCGATAAGCTGGCTACAGTTGATGAAATGAGGCTTTAGGTCCGTCATCATGTGACTGATATTGGGACAAACCCGAGGCAAGTTGACCACCATTGCCTGACAATTCAATTTAATTGATTCATCTTATTAGTGCCAATGAGGCTGTCACAGACATAAACATGTGTATAGACATATTACTGATATGCTATGATAGAAGATTTTTTTTTAAAACGTCGTGAAAAATGATCAAATACTTCAATTTCTTAAATTGTATATTTCAATGTTTCTTGGTATCTAAATCTTCCCTTTCTATTCCAGGCCAGTAGTCAAGAGCCATGATCAGGGAACAGCAGTTCCCAACGGAATTGACCCTTTTCTTGTTGTAATTCATGCGTTGGCTCAGAATGGGTTGACACTCACCTGTTTTCGACCCTGAAAATTATACATCGAATATTGTTACTCTTTGTTAAAAGTGAACCTTGCAAAATATGTGCTTATTCCTGTAATCAATAGCACTTCATGTATGTACTCGCTGATCCAGAATATTGCTATTTCTTGTTCCGTTTTCAATGTGGCAATCCATTTACCGTATCTGAGCTATTTCACAGCACAAGAAGTGCAACATTACAACAATGGAGCTATTTCTTGATCACAGCAAAAATGTGTTTCTACATTGTTTTACTCAAATGATGCATGGATGAGCCTTATTGACATATTTGTTTTCAAGAGGAATTGGTTGTAGGTTTTCTTTCTTTTTTCTTAAGGCAGGCCTAATTTAGCAAAAGGCCTATATTTTAGGTAGGATATTATTTATACTATAGGCCCATATCAGTTTTGAGATCAATTTCCTCTTGAAGACAATAAACGTCAATCGAGTCTCTGCACCATTTTGATTGGGCGGTTTTGGGCTAAAATACAGTACAAGAGAATGCTCCATTGCTGTTAACAGAATATGTCATTGTTTTGGTCAGCAATCAGTTCTTGCCACCTTGAAAGCGGTCACGGTTACTTACGACTTGCACATTGTTCAATTGTTATTATGCTATTGTCATTTGCTTTTGCCCCCCCCCCCCCCATCCTTATCGACACTCACAGTGCACCACCCTCTATCCCATGCCCCGCATGCGCACTGACCCAACATCTAATCCCTTGACACGCTTGCTCAAGCGGCGTCAGCAGTATCAACGTTGTGTAATTGTATTCCAAGTTTTGCATTATTCATATGTATGTACTTGCCAAATAAATGTTGTCATATCATAACCTTCGTCTCTTGTCCTTCGGTCAATAAGTGTGCGGATCACCACCAACAAGTTCGATTAACACACTACACTATCTTCACGTGCAACAATTTACGGTCAGCCTTTTCTAATTCCGCATGCCGGCCACTAATTCTAAGTTTTGTAGCATGTATTATATACTTGCCCAATAAAAGTTGCCATATCATCAGGCTTTGTCTCTTGTCCTTCGGTCTCTCAGCGTGGGGGACACTCTCGAAAAGTTAGATTTATGCACTTACCAAATGACACCAAATGCACCTTCCTCACCAAAATACCTCACGCCTGCGGACAGGGACGAAATAGCCCAGAGTCTGTACCGTAACTTAATTTGCATCCCGTTTCAATCCAGAATGACATATCATCAGCCTTTGACTCTTGTCCTTCGGTCTCTCGGCGTGGGGGACACCCTCGAAAAGTGAGATTTATGCACTTACCAAATGCACCTTCTTCACCAAAAATACCTCATGCCTGCGGTCTGGACGAAATAGCCCAGTGTCCGTACCGTAACTTAATTTGCATCCTGTTTCAACCCCGAATGGGATAGCCAACTTGTATGTTAGCAGTTGACGATCGAGAAGAAGAGACAGTTTTTCCATGCCTTGCGGAGACCAACGTCTATGTTTGACGACAGTTCTGAAGAGCTCTGTCTGGTTTCCTATGTCTGTATAGTCATCATGGTATCAATGATTAAGCTCGTGAGGGCTTGCGAAATCTGCCTGGATAAAAAATGTTTACTGACAAAGTCCCATTTCTGCACTACTCACACACATTGAGCGCCAGTTATTTTCAGTATCTATGTGTCCCTGGAGTTTGAAGGATGTGACATTACAGAGCGTCTGATTTAGTCTCGTAAAGAGACGCGAATTATTCCAGGACATTCAAACTTGTGTTGTGTCCTATCCTTACGATGTTGTGTCCTATCCTTACGATGTATGGTTATCCCTACAGTGCTAAAAGCCCTGCCTCTTTAGTATTGGATGAGGCATCCTGCAGACAGTCCGCTGTACGCTCTTGAGAGAGACACTGACACCCCATCTCTGCCCAGAGTAACCCGTGCTTAGAGTAACTGGTAAACCGCGTCACTTGAAGACAAAGCATTTGCTGGTGTTTATTCATATCATCTCCTCAAACACTACTCGAGTACTTCTTGGGTGGTACCTGATACGAGACAACTAACTGAGCTATAACTAACCTGAAGTGCTATTTGATAAGGGCACATGAGCTGTGTCCCTTTAGTTCGAAGGATGTGACACCTCACAGTGTCCAATGCAGCTCCTTGAGAGAAAAAGACACTGATACATTCACAGGACTTTCGAACTGCTGGGAGCGTCCCAACAGAACTATGGGCAGTGAAGCGGACAACCCTGTTCCTCCAGTGTTAGTCTTGGGGGGTAACTGATTTGGCATTACCTGATATGGGCAACTCGTCTTGCGAGGGTGCAGATCGTGTGTCCCTTATACTTCGAAGGATGTCATTTAAAGTTCTGAACTACGCCATCTTCAGGGCACGGTATGGATTAATTCAATCTCTGTCTGCGCCGTGGGGTCTCACAGTCAAAGCCATCCTCAAGACTGAGGTCCTGTAGCGAACCGGCTCCAAAATCATCACTGCGACGCTTTTTTCAATAGCAATCTCACTCCACAGGTCCCATGTTCAAACCCAATCTCACTGCTAAAGCCCCTTGTTCAACACAAAAGCGAGGGCCATGATAAGGAATATGTATTTGTTCAATCTCCATCTCAACCATGGGGTCTCACAGTCAAAGCCATCCTCAAGCCTGAGGTCCCGGAGCTAACTCCAAAATCGTCACTGCGAAGCTTTTTTTCAATAGCAATCTCACTCCTCAGGCCCCGTTCAAACCCATCCGCACTGCTGAAGCCCCTAACCGAACTCCAAAACCACCCTTAGTTTCAAAAATTAACCCTTTCAGTCCTACGGCGGAGATATATCGGCAGGCTCAATAGTCACAGAAACATCGTCGATTGACGATCCAAAGTGATCGTCAACGCCAGAGTTAAGATTTTTTCAATCTCCTTCTGCAGCCTGGAGTCCTGCAGTCTCACTCCTCAGGCCAAAAGATGATGCAATCCAATCTCACTGCTGATGCCCTAATTTATCTCCAATATCATCCTCTGCAACTTTTTCGACATTTATTTGTGATCACGGCCATTTCTTTCAAACACCACCTGAACCTTGGGGCCCCTCAGTCCCAGGCAAGCTTAATGGGGACTGTGCCTTTGCCAATGTGAGGCCCTTCGGTGAACCTCCATCTTACTGTGGATGCCCATGATTCAACTCCCAAGCAAATGCATTTGAGATGCCTCCAGGACTTCCACCTCCAAGCTGAGGCCCCAGCTCTACATGGCATCCTTTTGGCAGAGGTTTCTGCTGATTATGGGTCAGGGCCAGCATCAGAGACAAGCAAACGAAGGAGATGAAGGCAAAATTGAACTGAAAATATTTTATTTAATCTCTTGATTTCAGCGAGAACCTTCTCGGTTTCTCTCATAAGTGCTTTACTGTACCTACAGAGACATCAAACTGAATATAGTCTCTCCAGTTTGTCAACAGTGCTGCCACCTACTAATCCTAACGTCTCCTGACAGGTGTTACAGTTCACAAGCATTGTATAAGAATTCAAATCGCGTCAGCTAGACCTCTCTATTACATGATGAGGGTACAAACTACCTCCTTGTCTTACATTCAGAATGGCCCACAAGCAAGTTTGGCTGGCCCTGTCAGTACGGCTGACACTACACTATAAACTTACTTTACGCAAACCTGTTTTACAGGGTGTACCACTGAGCATGTAACAGAGAGTCAAAGGTCTCAGATCAAACAGTACACAACCTCAAAGATATTATACACTAAAATTCATTTAAAAACATGAACACAGGAATATTGACATCGGAATGAAGTAGAAAATACAAAATGTTCGCGGATTCAAGATATACAGCTTAATTGTCTACAATTAGGACTAAGAGGTTTCAAATCAACCTTGAGCAGAAAGTGAATTCTTCTTCCAAAAGTTGCCAAATTATATGAGAATTTACTGCCTAAGTATTGTCAAAACCCTCTCAGTCCCCAGGTTGACTCAGATTCTAGAAGGGATTCTCTCCCTGAACACACTCAAACAAGCATCAGTTTATCACTGATGCACCAATAATTTTGACATCAGTATAAAATAAGTACAAATTAAGTTAATTCCTCATTACTCGGGCAACCACCAAGAACCACTAAAGAACGGCCTTCTTGGTTTCTATGGCAACAACACACTGATGTCTGATTTACATAATTACAATGTATTAACACTTTAATAGCTAGCTCAGCACTGCGTTGCCTCCGTCGTCAAAATGTTACAAAAATATACAGCTTATTCACAAGATTGAGTGGCGAGCTTTATACAAAATAGACGAGACTGACTCCACCATGATGAGAATATGCAAATTTCAAAATATGCAATTTTTTACAATGAATATGCAAATACTGTAATGAATATGCAAATACAAATGACCAAGATGGATATTCTCATGACCGAATGTGTTATGTGTATTATTTACAGGGATAATACTCTGTCAAATTAAGAAAAAATAATCTTCAACCCAAAGAACTGGGTAAAAATAAGCTGTGCATAACATTCCTGTATGTACTACCAGACTTCAGTTAGTTATTTAAAGTATACATGTAATTTCATCAATTAGTTGTCAATTTCTGACACCATAAACTGACTGAGCGGGAAAAGAAAAGTTGCCCAAAAAAACGAAAACTGCCGAAAGCTAATAACACGATCATTTATTAGAAAGCTAATGGTTATCATCTGAACCTTGATTTTGATTTGTTTATTAAGTATCTTTCAAGAATTTAACAAGATGCCCCTTCCTCACCTTAACCTTAAAGCTACTGGTTTCAACCATTCAATGGAAAGGTCACTCAACGAAAACTCCCCAAACAAAATCTGAACCGAAACTCGGCCATTTAAATAAGAAATTAACCCTGAAACAAAACAATCTGTAACCATAGTATCGGTAACCATGGTATCGGTATCTGTAACCATGGTATCGGAATTAATCAAAACTAATCACATAATCAAATTATGTAACAGTACTGTGAAATATCATTAGCACAAACTCAAATGTGGTAGCATATTCTGGCTTCTGGGGAAAAATGGTTTCGACATCAGGGAAGTCAACTAAAAATATGCATCAAATAAATTACAAGAACGTCTAGCATCAAGTGTTCAGCAAACTACCTTAGTATCTAGGTCACGTATTTCAACATGCTGTAAACTAGAACACACACGTTCAACATGCAAAGACCACTAATTGCGACTTGCCACAAAAAACCAGGCAGATCTCGCTCTTGAACACAATGAAGAAATGCCCAAATGATATCCAGCTGTTTTATAAAAAAGATACCCAAAAGTTATTTGGTTTGAAATGAAATGAAACAGCTGTGAGCTTTTGACCCAACTTCCATGCATGGACACTTCCAGAAGAATCCATTCAGGAAAGCAGGGGTGTAATTACCTTCTCACCCAATTTCCCTGCACAGACTCTAGTTAATGGGATAGAGCCTATTCAGGTAACTGAGGTGCTAAGGTTAAAACACATATTTGAATATCCATTCGTACCGGTATTTAAACTGCCTGAGTTGCATTATTTCATTGATTATCTCCACATTTGAACATCTAAGGGCCAAGCATTTTGGCATTTTAAAATCAGGCAGCTTTTCATAGTTTCAGAATAGTTCAACATTTAGCTTCAATGGATGATTCATACGTGATGCTCATCTAAAAAAGAGAGGATTTTTCACCCTCAGCTCTCTCCTCGTTAAATCAAAAGAAGATCAAAGGAACATATAATTTGAAACCAACTTGAGAAGCAGTTTCAAACCAACTTCTTCAATGAATTCACCTCTTTTCAGATGAGCAACTCCTGCCGTGGAGTTGTTGAACTTTGCCACGTACTGGGGCAGCTCAACATCACGGCTTTCAAATTCTGACCCCACAAGTCAGCCATTTTGTTCCCCTGCTAACAGAACTCCTCCACCAGGGGTGCTGATCTGGGAACAGGCCAATTACGAACCTTCAGGGGTGAAATGTCCACCACTCATTGATGGCCGTTCTCAGCCCCTACTGAGTCTAACCATCGCAATTCTACGAGTTCTTAGTCTTTATCAACATTCCAAGCTCTATCCACTTTTAGTCACTTGAAAGTAAAATACTATATCACACATTCAGCTGCAATTTGCATTCTTCATAATACTAGCCAATCACAATGTTTTATGCAAATTTATGCTAATCTTCACCGAATCGCATATTAGATAACTGATCATTGTCAAGTAATTCTTTTTTCTCTTCGTTCCGCACCGGCGTGGTACCGTCTGAAAATAACATGCCGTCTTGGTACATGGGGTTCGTATAATTTAGGACCTGAAAAGAGACGGAGAAAGGTCAGTCAAATAGATGTTTCGTGTTTTAAAGTCAATCTCATTTAAGATTGTTACCAAGCAGTGTCATCGACTCTTCTTCTTAGCATTCCATTTGTGTTAACGGCTTTACTACAGAACCAGGCCAATGTCTCTGATAAACCTACAATCAAACTTTGTTCAGATGGCAAACACCATCAACTTTTCTTCAAATATTTTTCTATCCGCATCATACTTTTTGAATAAATGAGGATATTAACTGTCGTCTGCTCCACGCGATTACTCACCCTTTCAGGATCAAACGGCTGTTCTATATCTACATTCGTTTCCTCCTCCATCCCCGCCCGATAAATAGGATTACTAATCTCAACATTGGAATTATCCACTAATCTCGCGTGATGGAATTGTTTATTTCTGGAACAAGAAGATTATTAAGAATGAGAGGTGATATCACACACCAGATAACATCACAGATTTTGCAACACAGCTATCCAAGGTACAACCATCTTAACGGCAAAACACAGCCGTAAACTGCAGAAAGAAACCGACAACATACTTCGTCACCTGCATAGTTTACAGAAGGATAGTTGTGAACCCACACGACAACTTGCCACGTATTTTCGCACCTCTCTGTAAGCGCAAAAGGTATGCCAAGATTTCTGTTCAGCAACTGCCACAAGTCCTTCCCATTAGTTTGAACTCTCCTGAGAGTGGTTTGCAACAAAACTACACTTGCCAACTCTCTCATAGAAAGCTGCCATTGATCTGTGTTACTTACGAGTATTTTTTCCTGAATATACACACTCCCGCTACGAGAGTAAATATGATGAGACAAATAAGGATGGGGACCACCACAGCCGCTATCGCTGGAAGAGACAGAAATAAGATGTTTGAGAAAGGTATGGACCAGACACATGTCACAGACTTATAGACACGGATGATGAGTGCCACAGTTTTGAAACCTTGTAGTTTGTGAAATTAAAAGCATCATTAGCCTCTTTCCAGATGAGCGTCTCTTGTGTGGCCAAACTTTGCCGAGTTCTGGGTCAGCCTCTGGTGATAAGCATCAAAGGCTGACCCAATGAGTCGGCCGGTGGTAACACGACTACAACACTACAGGCGCTGATCAAGAAAGCAGCAGACTTGGCCAACAATGTGGAGAAAGTCTGCTTCATTCATACCCATCGCTACCGTTCATGTCCCAAGGGCCGAGCATGCTTTACCAAACTTTTCTGTAATGTTGACAAACTGTAAGAACTTACTGGATCCCTCTAGCTGGCCTGTACGTCGACCGACAGAGAAGTCACGATCTTCACAGCGTGGTCCCTTCCAGCCCTTCGCACACCTGAAACCAAGAGGAAGTCAAGTAATACACAAACTAAAGTGCTGGTCTTCATTGGTTTTCTCTGGTAAGTCTCAGCTGCGTGCCACCAATCAGGGCTAGTGGTCTGGCAATTCTCACACCTTTATTGGCTAAAACCATCATGTTACACCTATGCAGTAAGTAGGGGCCCAGTTAGAAGTCTCGCAACTTAGGCTTCTGCAAGAGAGGAGTCCATGTCAGGTTCAAGGAATCCTGATCTCAGGTCTCATTCGAAGGACATGGCAATGGAACTAGATTAACTTGCCCATGGTCAAACTCCCGATGTTTGGATTATCACTGCAACACCATAACCTATACACCACACCACTGTAACACATTTTGTAGGATATGAAATTAAGATTTCATGATACATCAATACCCCAAAATATTACAAACAGAACTTACGTGCATTCTTTACAGCTGTAATCAGCATTTTCTATGGTACACCCTATACATGTACTATTATTGAAGCAGTAGTTCTTACACTGGACTGAAGAGGGCTCTGCACAATGGGTACCTGTCCAGAAATGGGAGCAACTGAAAGTCAGAAAAGTAAATTGGTTGAAAAAGGTGGAATTTTTATACAGTATGTTCTGAAGTAATGTTCTATCTAAGAGCTTCTACATATCCTCTCTGATACATTAACGGGCAGCTACAGTGAATCAATCAACTTTCAAACTCCAATATCGAGAAACAAATGGCTCTGGAGTGATTTTAAAGCCTCTCTAACTGGAAACTGACATTTCACCATCATGCCCACCACGGAGGGTGAACTGAATGATGATTCTAGAGTCTGGCCCATCAGTTCTTTAGTCATACAGGACTCTCTGTTAACCAAAAACTCAGTTAGAATTCCATGAAAATATAGAAATATGAGTCATTTTCGTTTACATTTCCGACAACCACTAGACTTCAGAGTTATCTACTTACATGCACGTTGGCATTTTAGTCTCTGTATCTTGTACACAATACCCATGATGTTCACAGATGAAATTGTCACATCCTGGCGCAATCTCACACAAGTTGCCAGTGAATCCTGGCTGACAGATGCATGTTGGTGGGTTACCAGCTTCATTTTTATCTGCAAGAATATGAGACTAGAAATGCTGGGGGGAAAAAACAAAATAGACAACAGTCTCTTCGCCTCTTTCCAAATGAGCGCCACCTGCAGTAGAATGGGGGAACATCACCGAGTTATGTGGTCAGCCTCTGTTGATTTGATGTCACGACTGACGTGATGTCACAAACATCAAAGGTTGACTCGACTAGTTATCCATATTTAGGTTCAACTCCAGTGAGTGGCATACAATGAATACAAGAGCGAATCCCCATCACAGCCCTCTATTGGGAAAACTCGGTCTTACCTAGCTTACACATTCCATTGTTTTTACAGAGTCCCTCATAGCATGTTGATATCAGCTGATCGCATGTGCTGCCACGGTAACTAGGTGGACATGTACACTTCGGCTGGTCATTATCATCGTAACTACAGTTTCCTGAAAGACAGTTGCACATTAAAGCTTTTTTCTTAATTTACTATTGTAAAAATCGTTGCCAAAGAAAAGTGGCCACCATCTAAAATCACCAAAAGTCTCAGAAAAATCTTCCAAAATCTCACCTCTTTTGCAGAAACCTTCACACATTTCTAAGTGACATCTCAACGAGTGGTAACGCGGCGGACACACACAAACTGGCTTCATCTTATCGTCCAATCGGCACGTGGCATTATTGGCACAGAAACCCTTACAGTCCGTCTCTTTGCAGTTGTAATCAACACTCAATCCGATTGGACAACTGCAGGATTTGTTTTTATTGCAGTAGCCGCCAAAATAACACTTGTGATCCTTGCACTGGTCACATCTTTCTCCTGGAAAGAGAACAAAACAGACATTGAGTCACAGGATTCATCTCTGGTCGCGTAATTCATCACTGAAAGCAGGACCCATGGACCAGACCTATGACCACTGACCACATCTTTGACGAGTTCCCTGGATAATGAGACTTACGTGGCAACAAGCTGTGTTTGTGAACATCTTCTTGCCTATTGCCTGAGTGAACAGCTCATTGGACAAGAGAACATTCTGGAAAACTCACCAGTGAAGCCGTCTCTGCAAGCGCAAGTCGGTCTTTCGTTGCCTGCTTCTCCCGTCACCACACAGAGGGCGCCGTTCAAACAGTAGTCCTTGCACAGATCAGTTCTCTTTGTGTGGCATTGTGGACCACCGTAGTCGAATGGACACCTGGGTTGAGAGAAATGAAGTGTCAGAATGCAATCTGGCAGGTGTACTTATTGACAGTGGAAGTACCAACGCTTCAGGGATCTGTTCCAAGTGGATAAAGACATGTGGTGTAGTGGTCTGAGTGGAAGAGACCAGGCTGGTAGTAACTATCTCCCATGTGGACAATGTGAAGAGACTCAAAGTGATCTATCAGAGACTATTTAGTACCCATAAGTTTCTGTTGAGCCCTATGATAGAGACCGTTGAAAATGCTCAACGACAGAGACATGTCAAGCATCAGTATCATCAGCCTACATACTCAACGAAAGATTCATCTACTCACTCGCAGAAAGCCTTGCCGGTTGGCACCACTGTACAGTTACCATTGTTCTGGCAGTAGCTGGTACACTTGTGGACTTCACAGCGGCTGCCAGAATATTCCATGGGACAACTGAAGAAGACAATAATATTATTACTTTGAAATTCATGACAAAGATCTCCATGTTTGATACAAGAAGTTCCCAATATCTGAGATGATAAGTTTGAGAATGTAAACCACAAATGTTGACTGAACTTTTCAGTGAGGAATGTTGTCGTATTGTTGATTTTATGTTCGGCTAAAATGACTCATTAGAAAGTCCTCGATGAGTATCATCGGCTAATAAACTTATCTCATGATCAAATATAATCTTTAGTAAACGAATCATTAGCTGAAATTACCTGCAGGACACCTGTAACTTATCATCAACGTTGCATGTGCCGTTATGGAGGCAGATATTTTTATAGCAGCGCTCATTCTGACAGAACGCACCATAATAGCGTTTGGGACAGCTGCAAGGAGATACACCGTACACATATCCACCACAACAACAACAACATAAACATCAAAATGGAGTGAGGAGTTGAAAGAACGACAAATTGATTAACACCAAAACTACTTATTCCCACAATATGGCAGCAGAAGACAGCTTTTTTGGACACTGCCTTTCAGAAGGAGCACATTTTGAAGTGATACTGTATGGTTAAACCATGAATTCAAACCCTCACTCCTTATTGGGTACATCATGCAGGGAAACTACAGAAATACATTGGAACCTCTTTATTAAGGACACCCTTGGCCTGACAAAATGATGTTGTTAATAGAGACAGATTACATCAATCAAATCTAGTAGTAGTGGCTGATTCTGGCATAGAATCAGTGTCCTTGATAGAGAGGGTGTAATGCTAACAGCTAGAAGAGTCCATTTAGAGAAGTTGAAGAGTATTCTTCAATATTGAGGAGATGTCGCACTGGTCTTACATCAAGTTGATCCAACATGTCACCTGATCCATGAACTAACAGTCTAACGATAATCACACCAACTGATACTCTATCAACATAAACCTAGCACCTTTCTTGTACATGACACAAATATTTTGGGGATAACACTCATCCAGATTCACAAAGCTACCATCAGAGACACCTTTTAACATGTGAAGACACTAACCTGCATTTTGGTTGGTTGTTTTCCGCTCTCTGACAAACTCCTCCGTTCATACAGAGATCTTTGGGGCAGTCCTTGGCCGGGAGGCAGTCATGGCCGTTACGGCTGTAGCCATTGGGGCAGATGCATGAATGGTCATTGGGTGGAAGGAAGGGCAGGTTGATACAGAGAGTGTTGAGACCGGGGCACAGGAGTTGAGAACAGGGGTTAGGCACTGAAACGAGATGATACATTTATGAGAAAACGTCAAGTTATTCTTGCAGCATGATAGGCCAAGTTGATGATACTTCATAGGCCAGACAATGGTGCTTTAGCCATTACTGCTCTTGCAGGAATAGTGGGCATGTTTTTACAGGTAATGATCTGACCAGGTCTGGCCAGGCTCATGATGAGGATATCCCCTATCACAGCCCCCAGGGCCTAACTGCTGCATCACCACCCAACATGATGTGAGTTCCTCCTAGCAACCAAACAAGATTGGCTCATAAGAATGATCTGTAGTTGTGCAAAACTTGCATCACTTCCTACCTTTCCGTGTCTGTTTCTGTTCCTGGATGATAACAATATGGCCGACCCTCGTACGTGACGGCATGTTTCGTACGATGTACGTCTGCTTGGAGGCGTTGTATTTGTTTATCTTGAAGACGTCATTATTCTTGTAAGTGGTGACGTACAGACTGTTCTCAAATATATCCAGCATGTAAGGTTTGTCGTCATCTAGAGAAGAGGTTATGAATATGATGATGAGATTAGGACAGTGTCAGTCTCCGATAAAGCTAGGCCTCCGGTAAAGTCTGCCATGTGATGATTCATCCAGGTAGCCTTCATTGCATAGTGGAATAATGCATTACGTGATGCACTAGGAGAATCTCTCTACCTGGTGCTCAATGAGTGATGAGAGCTGATTTGCGCACAGTCTCCTTTGAGTGGAGTGGAGGCCCATGTCAAACGTCTGAAGGCCTATATTTGCAACAGGACTTCAACTGGCGTCATTTACATCAGGACATTATTCAAATGAATAAACGGTCATCACATGACGTTGTGATGAAAGGGAGATTATAGAACCTCCAACGTTAACTGATTATTTCCACTTTCAATTCAAAGAACACGGACTCGCTGTGACTTACTTCTCTGGAAAGTCTTGACAATCCTCCGATCACTCCCATCCAAATTAACAGTCTCGATCGTTCCCTTTTTCGTATCAGCAAAGTAGAGCCTCTCATTGGGGTAGTCGATAGCCAATCCTGTCGGCCAGATGAGGTCATAGGTCACAAGGGTGGTGCGGTTTGAGCCATCGAGATTTGCCTTTTCGATCTTGGCATTGACACCCCAGTCAGTCCAGTAGATTTTGCTGAAAGAAATCAAAGAGGCACCCAATTAACACCAACCTTGGCAAAACATTGGAGCCAAAATAGGAACTGGAAGTGACCCAACTAGGTGCAACCTGAGCTCCAACCTTCATCTAGCTACACAAACAAGACAAGGAATTGTTCAAATGTTGACAACAGGCAATATCTTCCATATAATCGAGTCAATGTAACAAGGGCAGGACTGATAGAATTCAAGATACGCTCAAGCTTCAGATGAAGGGTAACCAACCTGCTCTGCGGGTGTGCCACAATCCTGTGTGGCTGATCAAGATCGGTTGATATGACCGTCCGGCGATCGGTCCCGTCGAAGTTGGCCATCTCAATCTTATCCTGACCAGCGTCAGTCCAGTAGATACGCTTACTGATCCAGTCGACGGCGAGGCCACGGAGTTCTTGGAGACCCTCAAGCTGGAAGAGGAATGGGCAATTATTGACTTGATTGATACCTGAGAAAGTCACACTTGGGAATACTTCAGGACAGACTTTCGAATGGAAATCGTGAGAAATGTTCCTCCAAGTCTTTAGAAAATGTCGCCCTGAGGCGGTCTATGGTTTGGGAGTCTCGACCTTCATAACATGATTCCATGTAGGTGTTCAGTGATTGCCATGGTCATCACTCAATATCGCGACCAACTGGAGTCAAGAAACCACTGAGGGAATACTGACCATGGTTACTGCTGGGCCCAAGATGGGGAAAAACAACACCTCTGCCCACAACCTAAACTATGAACATGATCTTACCGGCAGTGCCTGGGGGTCTTGACTCAGTTCTACCGATCGCTTTGTACGGACGACCTCTTTATCATTGAATGGCATTCTAAGTATGGCAGCTGGCTGATAGGTGGCAGCAAAGATGGTGATGTTGTCCTCACCAGCCTTGGCATTAGGATTGATGAAGGCATCAATGGCTTCGACCTTCTTGGTGTGCTGTGGGGAATATAAAGACAGGAATTAACCCAAACACTTCAAAAGCAGCGGCAGATACCACGAATCCTTCTGGTGTATCTTACATGGTCTTTGATTCCTCACGCTTGCCTTGCCACAAGGAGTCGCTACCTACCTTGTGTATCTCTGTGAAGACTCCGAAGCCAGCTTGTCCAAGATTGAGTGAAACACTGCGTAGGACGTTCTCGACAGACATCAGGAGGTAGGGGTGGTTGCCTGCGAAGTGAAGAGAAGAGGTTTGACATGAAGGACAGTGTGACAGACAGATGGAAGGGTCGGGGCATTCTCATGAGATTCTACAAGCCCGAGCCTACAGAGAAATCCTCTTAGCTCAGTCTCTGCTCCTGTGGATGTCGGAACCAGAACCCTCCCAATCCATACAGCCATCTCTCCGCCTCAAAGAGAAGCAGGTTCCACTGTCTTTGTAGATGGGCAACCAAACTCAGAGAAGGCTTTTCTCATTGAACTTTGATGATAAACTTTACCTTGTGCCTTGCAGACGGGCGGCCCGTTGGTTTCCACGGCCACGTTGATGTAGCCGTCTGCGCATGAACACTTGTGGCCACCGCGATTCTTCTCACATTTCTGCTCACAGGTTCGCCAGATCTTACATTGGTTGACGTCTGAAATAAAGACGGCAAATATTCCAATCATTATGACTCACTGCATTGAACCAACTCTCGCCGCTCTTTCATACAACCTCAAGTGTGAAAGTTGAACACTGATCACATCATGACTTCTTCTTTGGTGTTTGCTCTGAGGTGTTTATACATATCAGAGCAGATTCTATCATGATGCAACATAAGTCTGAAACTCAGGCTTGGGTAAGAGATCATGGCATCCAATGGTCGGTTCATATGCCTTCTTGTAAAGAGACAATGGTATGAGAGTACAAGAATATCTGATCTGATCTGATAAAACTAAATGATGTTGATGAATTACCTATACAGTTCCTTCCATTTGGAGCGAGTTGTTTATGGTCAGGACACAAGCAGACGGCAGTACTCCCGATCTTAGTACACTTGTATTCACACTTGAGGGCGCCACAGTCAACAACAGAATCTGAAATTTAAAGATGTTGGACATGTTGGAACACATAACGATGAGTTTCGTGCGTTATCAGCCTTGAGTTCCACTCTCACTGAGAATAGGCTACGATTTGGTGCCCACTTGCTCACTCGAGCAATGGCCAACATTGGGCTACACAAGGTTGCCCTCTGTGAGATCAACAAACAAACCAGACTTACTGCGACAGAGTGACACATATTCATCAGATCCATCCTCACACTCCGTGAACTTATCACAAACGTTCTTTTTCGGGATGCACTGTTTTGTGAACTCGCATTCAAACTCCTCAGATTTGCATCCACTACCCAGGGTACCTGCAAGAAATAACATCGTGTTGATCTTTGTGGACGATTCTTTTCTCATGAACATGAAAGATTTACCCAAAAGTAAAACTGAATTACAAACATCGCCTTCAAATGCTGTTACTTTGATAGATCTTTCCAGCATATTGTCCAAGGTTTAGAGAAGGAAGCACTCACTAAGAGCTCTCTGGTCTAGAGAAGGAAGCACTCACTAAGAGCTCTCTGGTCTAGAGAAGGAAGCACTCACTAAGAGCTCTCTGGTTTAGAGAAGGAAGCACTCACTAAGAGCTCTCTGGTCTAGAGAAGGAAGCACTCACTAAGAGTTCTCTGGTCTAGAGAAGGAAGCACTCACTAAGAGCTCTCTGGTCTAGAGAAGGAAGCACTCACTAAGAGCTCTCTGGTCTAGAGAAGGAAGCACTCACTAAGAGTTCTCTGGTCTAGAGAAGGAAGCACTCACTAAGAGTTCTCTGGTCTAGAGAAGGAAGCACTCACTAAGAGCTCTCTGGTCTAGAGAAGGAAGCACTCACTAAGAGCTCTCTGGTCTAGAGAAGGAAGCACTCACTAAGAGCTCTCTAGTCTAGAGAAGGAAGCACTCACTAAGAGCTCTCTGGTCTAGAGAAGGAAGGGGTTTCAGAGCCGATACCCGGACAGCAGAAGACGGGACTTACAATTTTGTTCATCTGAAGTATCTGCACAATGATTGATGCCATCGCAGACCTGGGAGGGCAGGATGCACACACCATCTGGGCACTGGTGGCGGCCGGGGCAGGTCAGGTTTTCTGAAATACAGGAAATGAGGTCGATATGTGAAACTTATTCCACAGCACCAAAGGTCCAATCAGCAAGAGGTGCATTTTCTGACCAAATCACAACAGTTTGTCATCCCTCCCTCTGACCCAGTGATCCTCCTGCAAGCACTTTATACCATTATCACAGAATCACTCAAACTATCTTCAAATTCTAGAAGAAACTTACTGCAGGATCCTGTTAATTCATCCGAGTTGTCATCGCAATCATCCGTGCCGTCACAACGCCAAGATCCCGGGATGCAGTGGCCGTTATCGCAGGCGAACTCACCCGTGCTGCACGTCTTGTCTGCAAAGAATGAGACATGTGAACATACCAAGCTTGCCTCTGATGCTATGTCACCCAAAAGACTACAAAACAGTTTAACAGCAGCTGCACAGTCAACTCATATTTCCAGCTTGTTGTGCAGACGACACCTAAAGCCCACATTTTCTCAAATATTGACATCTGTCTGGAGAAATATTTGAAGAAAAGTTGTTCATATTAACCATCTCAACAAAATCTGTCCCTACAGATTTTGTCAAGATGAGCAAACGACACTCCCCAAGATCAAAATTTGACACTTACTGCATCCAGATTCATCTGAGCCGTCTGCACAGTCGATCTCATCATCACATTTCCAGCTTGTTGGGATGCAGTAGTTAGAGGAAACACACTGGAACTTGCCCGCACACTGTTGGTCTGAAAGGAAAAGGAACGAAAGTAGGAATGATTCTACATGTGAGCAAAATGAAAGACTGTCAACGGAGAGTATCAGAGCAGACATAACCCTGTACCACATCAAGCTGGACTTGTTGAAAGGCAAGGTTGGAGTTGACTGGAACACGTGTGCCCACCAGGCACACTCCCAAGGGCAGCACTCCATGGGACAGCCAACAGGTAAAGAAACAGATGCTGTCCAAAAGAGACCTTGCCCATACGGTAGAGTAGGAGCTGAAGCAGCTTGGTCTGACCTGGGGAAACATCCACCAACAGGCTGCCGACTGAAAAAGGTGGAAACTGCTGATAGAAGCCTGATCTGCCCTCTTGGCATGAAGAGAACTAAGTATCACATCAACATGGCAAAATATCTGCTTCAAATATCACAATCATCAACCTGATGGCTCCATGCGTACCTCCAGGTGCTGCACTCAACTGGAGAAACACGCAACTAGGGACAAAAACCTTAGTGAACTTACGACAGTCTTTCTCGTCACTCCCGTCGTTACAATCACTTTCACCGTTACAACGCCAGTAGTGAGGGATACAGTGGCCATTAGAGCAGTTGAACTCACTCTCAGAGCATGGACGCAATTCTGAAAACAAATAAATATTGACGAATTTTTTATTTTGAACCAATTTCCAAAACAAGGCAGTAACAGAACATTCTATTGGCTGCAACAAAGCCCTAGGACAGGCATCAACCAATCAGAAAACTTCTTACAACATAACCCAATACTTACTGCAGCCTTTCTCATCCGAATTGTCGCCACAGTCGTTACTATAATCGCAGCGCCATCTACCAGGAATGCAACGATTATTCTCACATTTGAAATACGTGGTAGAGCATGTTGCTTGGCTGCATTCGTCCTTTGGTTCGTCTGTCATATCATTGGCTCCACAGTCATGTTCACCGTCACACTTCCATTTGTCAGGGATGCACTGACCAGTTGAGTTACACTGCAAGCACACAGATGCATTGAAGTTCAATTTACAGTGCTAAAACTGCTAGAAATAGTTCGATATCAAGATTGTATTGCAAAGGCAAATACTGTATTAATACCAAAGGTATGAAATCTAATGTTGTTATTTGCATAACATCACCCTACTAACATAAGTGCCAACTCACTTGTTGGCAAACTGAGATTTTTACCAAAGTGGCTGAAGTCTCATTCCATGAAGCTGCTGATGTTACCTGAAGTTATTCAACCCCAGTTTGCTTCTCTGCTTGACAAGGAATAGGACATAATATGTAAAGCCTGGTATCAGATCTGGGTCCACCAGGGTGTTAGTTTGGCTGATCAGCATCACCTACCTGGAAGTACCCTTCAAGGCACGTCTTGTTCTTACAGTCATGTGGTTCGTCACTCATGTCGCCACAGTCATTGGCGCCGTCGCAGCGCCAAACATACGGGATGCATCGCCCTGTGTTACGGCATCGGAACTTCGTGGGAGGACATGATGTGATTGCTGTCAACGAACGAGAGAGCAGAGATCTTAGAAGTGTGGCAAGAAAACGAAGTTAGAAGAGAGGTGGCATGATCCATGCACTGGTGGCATATATGACTCATCCAAGTAGATTTCTTAATGTCTTCCGAGTCTTTGAGGCTAGGAGGGGTTGTTCAATACTTACGACAGTTGAGCTCATCTTCGCCACTTAAGCAGTCCTCACGGCCGTCACAGCGCTGAGGTAGCGAGATGCACCGCGAATCGGTGTAGCACTTGAACTGGTTCGACAGGCACGTGTATCGCTCTGAATGAAACGTTGAAATAGAATTTGATGAGAAAGTTGTTTATTTTTCTATCTGGCACTTACATTTTGACGTAAACATCATTCATAGGTATGTTTCAGTTAAACTGAAGATTGTGTCATGAGATTTTCAGATATTTCAGAAAGATTGTCAGAAACAATCTGAGGGGAAAAAAATCTCGGCAAAATGACTCACTTCTTCAAAATTTCATCAAAACTGAAGCATCGAATTTTCAGATATTTCAGGTAAATTTTTGAGAAAATTTTGGAAGAAAAAAAATTTTCTGCAAAATGACTCACTTCTTCAAAATTTCATCAAAGTTGGCGCAGGCAAATTTTTGAAAAAAATTTCAAAAAATTTTTTTCCACCAAATGACAAACTTCTTCAAAATCTCATCAAATTTGGAACGTGTATTCTATTTTGGACAAAATGTCTCTGTTTGGACTTACTACAGTTCTGTTCATCAGATCCATCCCTGCACTGCTTGACGCCGTCACAGACCTGACTTGGTGGGATACAGTGCGAGCTGGCCTTGGTCGAGTCATTACACTGAACCATGTTCGGCTCCGGGCAGAAGTAGGGAGCTGCAAGAGACGATGGAGCACTGAGAAGATGGGAGTTTGGCAGTCGAAGGTACGTTCTGCTGTGGACATTTCATTGAAAATTATGAGGACAAAATGAGTTCTTTTGATTTTTTGAGAAATTCTAGAGAAACCGTAAAAATTCAGAAGAAAATTTCCCTGTAATCATTCTCAGGCCAAATTCTAGGAAATGATTTGAAAATTTTGGATATAAATTTGATGTTGGCGGCGTGGGGAGTGAGTGTAGAACTTACGGCAGTCTGGGCCTTCATCAGATCTGTCACCACAATCATCCACTCTATCACACTTGTTCCAGAACGGGATACACTTGTATGTGTCGCGACACTTGAACTGAGACCTGGAAAGCAACCATGTCAAGAAATCAAAAATCTTTATCAGAAATCAGCATATGTGTGACACTACACATGGCAGCGTGTAAACACATTCCTATCCTGGCCACCTAATCCCATGCCCATGTTGTACCTTTCATGGAAGCAATCTGGAGAACTGAGCAGAATATCATGACAGGGTATACTGGTCCTTATGGCACCAAGGACCATGGCCACAAGACCACCATACAACCCTATCTATAATAGTCTCTGGCTTCACAAAGATGATTCATGGATTCAGCAGACAACTCACGTTGTGCAGTTAGAAATACAACTAACGGCATCAGCAGCGAGGTAATGATTCTCGGGGCAAGCACACGTCCGTCCCTTTCCACCGCTCTTGATCAGACAGAGATTCTTACAGCCGCCTCCCTTATGACAGGGGTTGATCCGAGCTGGAAGATTAAGGACAACAGATTAGTAATCCAACCCTCACCCTTACCCACTTCCCTTTAATAGTGGGTATCCAACTCTAAATCCAAGGTCGTGTTCTTCAGGCAATACTCAAGTAAAGAGTTCAATCACATTTCATGAGATCAACACCATCGTCGAGCAGGATCTCACACACATTTTAGTGTTCTTGAACTCATAACGAAGGTTGGAGCGTTCGATGTCTCATTTGACTACACAGGTACAACAACAGCACAGGTTTCATAGCTCACTGAAGACAGAAAGGTGCGCCCTCTATATACTCACGCTGTGGTTGGCGTTTTGGATGAATGACGTGCACGTCCATCGGTCGATGAATCATGGATGCCAGCACCTTCCTATCTTCCCCGGAGAACTTGTTGGCGCGCTCAATCCCCTTCTGTTCCCAATCAGTCCAGAACAAGTAATCGCCAAACTGCGTCAACGCAAAAATATGTGGCAGGTTTTGTGCAATTATGACGCGTTCATTTTTGCCTTCTAAGTCGGCCATCTTGATGTAATCTAATCTGGCGTCAGCCCAGAAGATGTGGTCTGTGATGTAATCGACTGTCAACGCATTGGGCCAGCCTAATGCTTGGTTGACAATGAAACGGCGGTCACCACCATCCATTCCCATCCGACCGATGTGGGCATTGTTGCCCCAGTCGGTGTAGAAGAGGTAACCGCGTAGGGGATGCACCGCCAAGGCACGAGGTTCCTGTAATCCAGTGTTCGCCAGCACTTTGCGGAACTTCCCGTCAAGATTGGACACCTCGATTGTATCTGTTGTCTTGTCACACCAGTATAGATTGCGGCCCAGCCAATCGAGGGCAATACCATCAGGGTTTCTCAGTGTGGTGGAGTGCAGGACCTGCAAGTGGTTTTGGAGACATTACAAACAGAATGCTGACTTACTTTGAGGTTTACAGACTCAAGGAGAAGCAAACATGCAAGCATTGCTCTCTAAAGATCACAGACAATCCACAGCACACACATCCTTGCAGTGGATGTCGTCTGTTCAAGATGAGGGTTGCACGTGACCTGGAGCAATACTCACCTCAGGTTTAGGCGCACACACATCCTTGCAGTGGATGTCGTCTGTTCAAGATGAGGGTTGCACGTGACCTGGAGCAATACTCACCTCAGGTTTAGGCGCACACACATCCTTGCAGTGGATGTCGTCTGTTCAAGATGAGGGTTGCACGTGACCTGGAGCAATACTCACCTCAGGTTTAGGCGCACACACATCCTTGCAGTGGATGTCGTCTGTTCAAGACGAAGGTTGAACGTGACCTGGAGCAATACTCACCTCAGGTTTAGGCGTGCACACATCCTTGCAGTGGATGTCGTCTGTTCAAGACGAAGGTTGAACGTGACCTGGAGCAATACTCACCTCAGGTTTAGGCGCACACACATCCTTGCAGTGGATGTCGTCTGTTCAAGACGAAGGTTGAACGTGACCTGGAGCAATACTCACCTCAGGTTTAGGCGTGCACACATCCTTGCAGTGGATGTCGTCTGTTCAAGACGAAGGTTGAACTTGACCTGGAGCAATACTCACCTCAGGTTTAGGCGTGCGGGATGCATTAGTCTGGAGCGATATCCGACTGATGTTACTCCCCATGCTCGTGACGTCTGACCAATATATCATCTGATCCGTCCAATCAAAATCCAATGCCACCGCATTACTTAACGCCTTCGTGACAAGCTGCATATCGCCCTCAAAGGTGATGTTACGGATGTAGTAACGGTTCGTTATCAACAGATAGGGGGCGATCTTTTCAACCTTGCATGAGCGTTTGTCAGCCTGGAGTTGGAATCCCTTGGCACATGAGCAACGGAAGCCGGTATGGAGCTGTCCGTGGTTGTGTGGTGAGCAATAGTGGGAGCACGGCAGGTTTTCCTGGCATTCATCGATGTCTGAGCATGTGGCGTTGTCCTTATTCAGCCTGTAGCCATGAGCGCACTCACATCGGTACCCAGCAATCAGATCCACACACTTGTATTCACATGGGTTTTGACGGCTGCCACTCGCACAAACGTTCATATCTGAAATCCAAATATTCATATTTAAACCGCGTTGACTTCAAAACTTACTCAAAGTCTAAGTCAAGCTGGATTGGCTCAGTGACTTCCATTCTGAACGGGTCTAAGTGAAGGAGAGGGAGTCTTCTGACATGAAGTGACGTGTGCTTGCCCTGGCATAGGAACCAACTACAAGGACCTCGAGGGTTTTACTTCTCACTTTGAAAGTCATGGCAACTGAAGTCAAGTGACTTGCCCTAGATCATTGCAGATGATGCCACCTCTGCTGTAATTGTTTAATCAGTAGACTTACGGCAATACTGTTCATCTGAGAAGTCTCCACAATCGTCCTTTCCATTGCAAACCAATGAATTGTTCAAACATTTTCCACTCTTGCACAAGAACTTCTTGTCGCAAACTTTGGGTGTGCAGAGTTCTCGCGTCTCGTCGCTGAGGTCTGTGCAGTCATAGCGGCCATCACATTTCTGCTTCAGCGGTATGCACTGGCCATTCTTGCACTGGTACTCTGTGGCAGCACTACCGTCAGACCCATCCTTGCACACCGGGTAATCTGTAAGATATTTGTATGATTCAAATACTTTCTCTTGTTCAACTTGTTACCTACGGGATCCCCCTCTACTGACATCAGAAGTCCTCACAACAGAAAGTCCCAATGTTATTTCTAATGAAACTTTACCAATAATAAGTGCTGTGAATAATGTGTCACGATGAAACGCTGACAATGGGAAGTGTGATGTTACCAAGGTAAATACTTTCCTCAAAAGTTTTTCCACTCACTTTAAAAACAAAGAAGAACTGATTCTTGGGCAATACTTACTACAGAATGGTCCTTCATCCGAGCTGTCGTTGCAGTCGTGATGATGGTCGCAGCGGAAATCAAACCACACACACTCTCCACTCATGCAGCGGAATTCCTTTGGCCCACATGTTCTGTCAACTGGAAGAGAGATCAGTAATGCTCAGTATACGAGTTTGTCTAGGCAGTATGGCGATCCCATCTCCTGCTTGGTGATGTTTCATCATGCACATCATCGACTCATTATTCTTAAACCATGAAGGCAATGGCTGGGAAAATAACCAAATACAAGTACTCCAGAAATAGTAGATTTTCACAGTGTCATTCTGGGTAAATTTGTCATTTTCTGGAATTTTCATACATACCACATTTTGCCCGTGTGACATTCTCGTCTTCACCCTTCCCACAATCCTTATTCCCGTCGCAGAGCCAGTCGTCAGGGATACAATGACCATCGTCACACGTGAAATAGGATGGCGGGCAGGTCTTAGAACCAGCTGAAAGTCAATAGAAATCATTCAGAGTTCCGTCAGTATAAGATGAGTCACGCAACGTAGTCAACTGTTCATTTTAACAAACAGATAACCAGTCTTCATTCAAACTGCTCACAAATATCATTTCAATATCATGTCAATATGTTCCATTGCTACAATCAATCTCAAGGATACTTGTCAGAATTCCATTTGAGTGGTTGAGTACTGCTGTATAATTGGTAAAGAATCTAAATATTTGATGAATAATTGAGCTTACGGCATGTATCCGGCTCATCACTGCCATCCAGACAGTCCTTCACTCCGTCACATTGCCACTCCTTGGGGATGCAGACGCTGGCATTGGCTGTTGTTCCGCACTTTATCTGATTCTCATCACACGTGAGGTCTGAGGAAATCAACAAAATAGTAACATTTACAATAGCAATCACTTTTGGTCGCATGAAATCCCAGACACCAGCAGACGACATGTCTCAACAGGTGAGAAATATTTGAAGAAAATTTCAGAGATCCTATCCTGGTAATATTTCTGAGAGGAGTTGCCGCACACCATCACGGAATATGACTCAAAACTCAACATACCACAATGCTTCTCATCTGATTTATCAGCACAGTCAGGACTCTTGTCACACTTCCACGACAACGGGATACAAGTATTTTTGTCGGACTCGCAGGCAAAGTTGCCTTCTCCACAGGTCTTGTTGGTCTGGGCTGTGGGAGGAAAATCTTATGATTAGTCAGGAAATTGAACGAGACCAGGTGAGTGATACAAAATCACCCCGAAAAAGTCCAATTTTCAAAACCTATAAACATGATCATTCATTTTAAACCTCTAAATCTGCACTCTCTAATGGTGCTGTCAGTGTTCTGATTTGGATAAACGCTTTATTTTGACTCGATCGGTGGCCTCAGTTTCCCCCAATGTAAACTCACCCGTTGGACAATTTTTCTCATCCGAATTATCCCAACAATCGTTCTCCCCATCGCAGAGCCACGCCGGACTGACACACGCTGTGGTCGTGTTACACTTCGTCAGTTTCAACGTCTCCTGGCCGTGGTATGTGAACGTGTTGCAGTCGACATTATCTGCAAGTAAATGTTAACTGTAAAATGGGAAATTTCAACCACAATCTCAGCAGACAACGACTACCACCATATTTTCTCAACAATCATGGTATTGGTGGCAAAAAATTTGAAGAAAAGTCGATCATTTTGACAATCTGAACCAAGTTCCTCCAATTATTTTGCCAAATATTTTGTCAGGTCAAGCAGATGTCACCGCCCAAGACCCCAAATGACACTGGGGCGTCTGGCCGAGTAATATAACGTACCACAATGGACCTCATCCTCGCCAGACTGGCAGTCAGGATGGTGATCACACACATGACTCCGCAGAATACAGTGCTTTGTCTTGTTATTGCATTGGAAGTAATCATCCGGACACGGGCAGACGGCCTCGTCACTGTTGTCACCGCAGTCGTCTATACGGTTGCAGTGTTTGAACCATTTCAGACATTTGTTGCTGCTGCTGCAGCGGAAGTAGTTGTCGGGGCAGGTGCGGTGGCCTGGAAACAATTCAAATATGAAATGCAGATTTTTCTGAACAAGTGTGAAGTATTCAAGGAATCACTTTGGAAAGATTCTTCCAAACATTCACCAGATATAACCTGGATGACGTCTGCAGAAAAGGAACTCAAAGTTCAGGTAGAAAACAGCCAACAGACACTACTGTAGTTGACTACCATGGTGGCAGCACCAAGTACATTCTGAGGAATTTGAATCTGTCATGTATCACAGCCCCTATTAGGACTCTGCCTTGCTGATGAAAAGCTGACCCAAGAAAGTTTTGTTAAACTTTGCCGAAGTGAAATGAAATCTACTTACGGCAGTAATCCACCTTCTCATCTCCACCATCAAGACAATGTCTGACGCCATCACACGTCTTCTCAATGTTTATACACGTTCCGTTACCACAGCGGTAGTCGTCCCATGCACACGCCTTCTTCATGCCTGGACAACTACCGTCCTTGGTACAGTTACAGATGACGTTGCCAAATTCGTCCACATTGCACGTTCCAGCGCATCCACCGTTGTTTCTATGACACGGGTTCAGGTTGCCTGAAATCATGTACTTCATGAATAACCTGCAGACTAATTCATCATCCTGGACATCAACCATTTGAATGCTGAAGAATTTAATGCTAAGGGGACAAACAATGACATGTGCAGCCAGGATCAATGATGACATCACACCATCAAATTCTCAATACGCAAATACAAATGTTCCCTAACTGATGTCAAGCCAAGGTCACACTGAATCATTCCTTGTTATTTTTAGAACTGAACATAATTGCAGCCACATGCTTGGTCTTTGAAAGGTACTCACAATTGTTAGTTTCCTCGGCAAAAGCAACAATACCCATCGGTTGTCTGTCGGTCTTCCGTAGCACCTTGGTCCCAGAGCCATCATATTTGTTGGCACGGACAGCAGCACGAGCTACCCAGTCTGTCCAGTAGAGGTAGTCACCGTGGAGGGCCATGCCAAAGATGTGCTGCGGCATGACTGAGATGATCACCTGGAATAAGGTGACAGTGAGGAGTTGTTGTGAGCACCGATGAGTTCAGCTGCGTTCACATGAACACCAATAACAGGCACATTGGGATGTGGCAGCATTCTTGTCGGGGAAATATCAACTCATAAAAGAGAGAAATGCAACACTTACAGTTCGGTTTGACCCATCAAAGTTACACCGCTCAATCTTATCCAGGCCAGCATCGGACCAGTAGAGTTTCTGGGCGCGATGGTCGATGACGAGGCCATTGGGTACGCGGATGTTGGTGGTGATGATCGCTTTGACGTCCCAGCCGCCCAGGTACGCCCTCTGGATGCTAGGCTTCTTCGGGTTCCAGTTGGTCCAGAATAAAAGGCTGGAAAAGATTGACACTCTTTACTTCCAAACCCCTATCTCTCATGCCAGGCACCACGTGAGAAGGCAGCTTGTAACCTACAGTTAACTAGCTGGCGACTTGCTGACTGGCCACATCAGAGAGAGGTGACCAGCAGGTCTTGAACCTTCAAACCTCCGTTCACGAGGCAGACACTTTAACCACTAGGCCATCGGGATGAATGACCTTCAGGCTGCAGAGGTCAATTAGCCTAACAGCCTTTAGCACATGGACCACAAATACCATTACCAAAGAGGTTAGCGACACAAGACCACAAATGTTGAGCTTCTCACACTTACGATTTACACGTATCTATGACAATAGAGCGCGGGTGATCATCAGCATCCAGCTGTACGACTGTCTCTCTGTGATATTTTTCCATGCCACCAACAGCCACACCGTTTGGTCCCGTTGCCATTGGACGCAGCCCGAAGCTGACACGATTGATGGAGGAGTTGGAATAACTTGTCCAGTAGAGCTCCTTGAAGGTGGGATTGTAGGCCAGACCCTCGGCCGAACCAACACCCGAGACGACAGTCTCAAATCCAGTCCCATTAGCAAACACCCGCTGGATATCGCCCCGTTTCAGGTCGCTAAAGAAGACAATCTTTGATTCGAAGTCGAACGCGAGCCCGATGACGTTAAACATGGATGTGGCATTTTGGATGGATTTGATTGGTGCATTCTTGTTGTCCGGATCCATGATGTTAATGCCGTCGATACTTGAGATGCTGGAGTATAGGATGAACTCACCATGATCTGAAATTCAAATTCAAATTTAAAAATCTTTGAACCATTTCACTAAGAATAATCAACAAATATCCAGAAAATTATTCATTTTTGACAAACAATTGAACCAACCTTCGCACGTGGTGCCATTGGCTGAAGCCTTCCCATGAGCACATGCACACTTCCTTTTCCCCTCACCGAGGTAGAAACACAAATCCTGGCAGCCGCCATTTTTAACAGAGCAGATGTTGGTCGTCTGCTGGCGATTTTTGTCAAAGATTTTCAAATCGTTGAGGATTTTCTTTGTGCTAAAGTCGTTGACCTTGATGAAGGTCATATTCGATGTTGTTGTGCCGTTCTTGAAGGTGCGCATGACACGTGACTTGAAAGTCTCCCTGTAAACAAGAAAGGAGATTGTGGTAACTACTGGTCGAGCATCAACTGCTTTCTCTGCCACTGTGTGCGCGAGACAATTTACAAACTGAATAGCTCTGGTAGAGTAGAGTGAATCTCTGCAACTTGCTCCTCAGTTTTATGAGTTGGAAAGCCACTATACATTTCATAATAGCATTCCCTATATCTGAAGACATAAAATAACTTGAACCTCTTCCTAAACATCATGTTTCAAAAACTCTTAAAGCTTAAGGCCAGGACCCAAACTCAACTCACATTTCTGTCCAATAAACATAATCCTCATAGACAGCGATGGCACTACAATACGTCAAATTCCGCAGAACTGTCACCCGTCCCTTTGCTACCATCCCGTCCAACTTGACCCTCTCAATCGTGTTACTCGCTCGGTCGCACCAGTACAAATAATCGCCGTCCGGCGCAAAGTCGAGGTAGATGCTTGATGGTTGGTAGATTGTTTCATTGACGAGGTCACGGCGGTTTGACCCATCAAGATTGGCGATTTCGATCCGGTTGCGGGTGCCGAAGTTGCTCCAGATCATCAAGCTGTAAAGAAGCAAGTGCTGACAATGTTTCCACACAGACCACAGCTACTGCCCTTCTAACACACAAGAGGTTGGATTCTATGACAAGCTCTGAATGTGCCTCAAGGTGTACCAGCATGAGTTTCAATGAAATATAACTCTTGGCTCTCCACACCATCTTTGGAACGAGACTGTGTACTACGTTTGACTCAGCAGGTTGACATCGGAGAGAAAGTGTAACCTGGTGTTGATCAAAACATCACAACGACAAGGAGATATGATACGACACAATGCTAGAAACCTGACTGATATGACTCCCAAAGAATCGAATCAGATTTTGTTCTTTCTTACCCTTTGGCAGGATGGACTACAATGGAGCTTGGCTTATCCGTGTCGTTGGACAGGACCACATAGCGATCTGAACCATTCAGGCGCGAAACCTCAATCGTGCCGAAACCCTGGTCCGTCCAGTACAGGTTACCTGCAGCCCAATCTACCGCCAGGCCCTCGACACCCATGAGTCCTCCACGCACGATGATCTCACGCTGCGTCAGGTCACGTTTGATTCTGGAGATCGTGGACGCCTTGTTGTTTACCCAGAAGATGTAGTCATCAGCTGAAAACAGACGATATAAACATCAGTATAGGAAGCAGACGACATCATGCTGATAATGTAAACAAGCAAAGAAAGCAGACGTTCACACAAGTTCATCAGAACTACTTTCTCTTCAAGTCTATCACTCAGTAGGGACTTCAGTTTATTTTGTGACGATCACATGATGTACATATTTGCATGGCAAGAAAGATAGCTTTGTAACCATGAACAAGGACACCCTCTAGGTGATGAATTAGTAACCTACCAGCATAGTAGTCGATGGCCACCACTTCAGATATCTGTGAGATCGGTGGGAGTGCTGCATGGTCAGGGAGCTTCAACGACCGTCCATGGATCGCAAAATTCGTCGAATACATCAGGAAAGAATGAAGACCAATGCAGCTCTTCATATCACTGGCGGAAAGGACGTATCCCAGGGTGCACCTGCAGACGCTCTCCGTCGCGCTCTTCGGCAGACAGAGCTGTGCGCAGCCTCCTTTGTTTTCATTGCATGTGTTATCACCTGAAAATTACAATACCATTCAACAGGTTGTGTTTTGATGAAGTTTAATGTAGCAGAGATCCCGAGTTGCTTCCCCTCTAAAGGATTTCAAAGCTAAGGGCTGCTAAGGTGAGAGTTTTTTAATACCTTGTATGATAATTGGTTTGCTGTACTTAGTGAGAGTATGACATACCTGTCCTAATGTCCGCATCGTACACTTTCAAACTATTCACATGCGCCGTGTTATTGCGTACGATCATAAGACTTGTCCCGTCCTTCTTCACCTTATAAATCATTCCGTTATGCAGCGTCCCGGCCGCGAAATAGATCCACTCCTTGTAGACTGTCATGGCCGTGATCACCATATCCACGGTGATGTTCGGTAGCAAGATGCTCTGTAATTTTGTCCCGTCCAGGTTACAGTAGTTGATGTGGTTGGTCAGCGCATCGACCCAGAACAGGAGGTCGTTGGTCGTGTCAACTGTCAAATCTGAAGGTGAAAAGCAATCATTCTGATTCGTGTCAAATCATTATGATCTTCACTTGACACCTATATAAAGAACACTTCCATAGCAACAAGATCAGACAAGTTCTAAGTGTGTTTTCAAATGAGCAACCCCTATGCAGCGCACTGACAGTGATGTTTGACTTACTTTGTGGCATCATGGCGGCTGTTGTAACCGTAAGGACGTCCATCTCACTCCCATCCATATTGCCTGAGTAAATGGTAGGTTTGGTCGACCCTGTGTCGGCGATGAAGAGTTTCCTGGAAGGTAAGTAGAATTGAAAGTCGTTAGGGATACAACAGGCAGCCATCGTACAAAGGGAAACGTGTCCTGATCTCAGGTTTGAAACCTGCTCTGACAAGAGACAAAGCTCAATTGAGCAACATCCAAGCCACAGTCAAATGGGCAGCTCTTTAATACCCAGAAAACCTGGCCAACTTTCCCATTAGGCCACTTTTCAATTGAAATCTCATGAGAGTATTTGACTGAAGACAGGAATCCTAGATGGTAACAGATATTTGACACTCACCCTTTTTGGGGATGGACAGCAAGAGATGTAGGTTTCTTCAGTTTCAAGGTGACTAAGTCGAGGTCGACTCTATAGGCGCCATCTAGTGTGGATACAGAAACCTTGCCGCCGTTGGCGTTATACGTTGAGAAGTACATATTCCCAGAGATCCAGTCGATGATGAAGCCTTCCGGATGTTGGATTTCTAGAAAAGATGGGAGGGAAAACTTATGAGCCAATGTACAAATCATCAGCTGCTATACTTCAAAGGACCTCTTTCTCAATTAGTGCCCCCAGGGGAAGATTAGAGAACTTATCCCAACTCATCCTATCTGCTTCTGTTAGAAATGACATCTTGCCACATGACATACACTGCAGACGTGATGTCAGGATGGACAGATGCTTACCCTCTGAGCTGCAAGAGGTGCTACTCAGGAAAAGGGAAATCATAAGGAGTAGGATCCCCTGACAACACACTTTTAGGGAAATAATGCACAGTACATGGTCAAATGTGAAAATCCTCTCATCAAAGGATAACTTTCCTCATATTGAAAGACTGAATAAAGGCTAGTCTTTACTAATTCTTGAAAATAGTCAGAAAACAACAGGCTTTCAGAGATGATCATGTGTATCAGTGTCATCTCTTGTTGGCACAAATGATTGCCCTAGGAGTCTCACTTCAGTCGAGTCTATACGTTGATGACTTTTTGCCCAGCCCGCATGATTATAGACACTAAAAGCACTACTGTTATTAATATTATGCGTCATAACAGCAAAAATGTCACAGGACCATTAGCATACAAAACATATCCTCTTGGGCAGATACAAAAAACAGCCCAAGCCATGCATAACAATCACCATCAATGTGTCATACTTGCATGAATTAGCATAAGTAGCAGATTAAAACCGGTTTGCTTCATATAGGACTGCATGCTTCCAACTGAAGTGTGTTTCCTGGTTAAATACTGCAGACAATAATTTGTCCATAAATTGCCTCGTACTTCATCCAAGCAAGAGATAATTAGCAGCCAAATGTTTAAAGCATAACTACCACAGTTTAGCAGTTCCCCCCTGAAATAGGAGCACATGCTGGTGGAGCAGCACGGGAGACAAAATAAATGAAATAGAGTGACCAAGCAAGATTCAAGGCGGAGAAATCCAGAGAAGTTTTCACCTTGGCAGCCAGCACAAGGTGGAGTGTTTCCCTCCAAACAGTTTGTTCAAGGTTTGCCTTGAAAATTGCTTCATTCACGCTACAACTCATGACGAAACCGTTCCAAAATTAACCCACTCACCGGAAACATTTCTAGCCACCAATGCTAAACAATGGAACAGTTACACAGGTTATGTACACAGAGTGTTAGTAGAGAAAGAATTTCAAGCAAAAAATTTCACTGAGCTAAAAATCGGGTGAGGTGGATGTACATGTACATGCATACCATTAAAGTTAGTTAGGTTTTCACCTGTTTGTGACCGAACTTCATCTCACAGCCAACCTTGTTCATGTTATAAGCCCAGGCCAATGATTAACCCTGCCACACATACCCAAGGGGTTAAATGGGCTGATTAAATAAATGGTCGTTTGAAAATTTGTTAGGCATTCTTTGCCCAAGCCCTGCATCCTCCGGGTTATGTTCTCACCACACCAAACTCAAATCAAACGCTTTTTACCAGGATGGAGCTCTTTCGTCCAGCGCAAGTATGTTCGCCTCTCTTTGAGGCATTCTGGGTAATTTTTCACCCCAACGCACGAATGGGGCGCTGTGAGGAAAACGGTTGTGTGATTGTTAGCAGAAGCTAGGCAAAACTAATCGCTAAGTTTGAGATGATTGCAGGTCCTAGCACTGATTTCGGTGGCAAGCAACCTCCAATGACCTCTCAAATCAAATGTCGCATGTGACCTTGGTTGCAGCAACAAAAAACTCTTGTTGCGAGCTGTTTTAGGATCCGTATAAGTAGTGGACATCAACCCCCCCTCCCCGTGTACCTGGGTAGACACTTTAATATGTGTATTTACAGGTATTTACAGAGTTCAGATGCTGAGCAGGAACAAGACAGGGTTTCAAGGATTTGGGGTTTCTGGCAGAATAGGAATTACTGCCAGAACACGGAAATTAAACAAATGTAAAAGCAGGTTTCAAGTGTCAACTTATGAAAAAGGTGGGAAAATGAAAAGAATAAAGCAAGAAAACCTCAATAGCAAAACACACAAATTTGAAAACACAAAACTGCAAAAACAAAAACAAATTCGAATCTGAATATTTTCACCCACCAGAATCTGTGACCGTCTCCATCCCACTCAGGTCAAGGTTCACACGATTTACAACATTCTTCTCTGAATCCGTCCAATAGATTTTGCCGCCATCTTTGGTGTCGTAATCAATGGCTGCCGGACGGCTGATGTGAGGTAGCGTTAGGGATGGGATGACGTTGTAGTCTGCGTCGATGAGGTCTACGCCACGAATCTCATTTGGTTTGGCGTAGAGCAGGAACTTGTCATTTTCTGGAACAAGACAACAATGATTCTTACAATTTTTGTCAAGAGGAAAGAAACAGCACTGAAGCCCACATCTCTGTCTCCCAACACAACAAAAGCAAAAGTCAAGGTCTGATATTCTCTGCACATGTTGGTTACAAATGCATTCTTATTTGATATTCATGACCACAGAAATGCTGGTCTTTCTGGAACTGTCGACTCTTCTGATACTTACTCTCACACGTTTTCTTGTCCGCCATCAGTTTCATCAGATGAGGACAAGCGCATCCTGCACGTGTTTTATGTGCCGTGTTTGCAAGACTCGGGTCCGAGTTGATCAGGCATAGATGGGAGCAACCTCCATTGTTGTGTTCACACGGATTTGGACAGTCTGGCTGGCGGGACGAGTGATAGACGTGCACATCGAACGGCTGAGTGATGGTACGATCGACAAACTTGACATCGGTGCCGTTCCATTTGTTAGCCTGCAACAAAGTTATAGATTTGCGGTTGGACGCCTCTGCCTGGCTGAAGTCAGAGTCACTGGGCCAATAAATCCACATGGAGTCTAACCGAAGTGGCAAGCAAAACACGGATCCTGCCTCGGAGGAGAAATATTCCTGGGAAATAACTTCCCTAAGTACAGAGTGAACCCTGAAGAAGATTGTGTCACTTTACTCTTCAAATGTTGTGGGAAAAAGATTCCAACACATCAGAAACAGTCACGCTTACCTTGATAAGTGAATTCGTCTTCCAATCGGTCCAGTAGACATGATTGCCAAAGGTCGTGATCGCGAATGGATGGAAGAGATGTGTGTGATCACGGAGGACGAGGCGATGGTCACCGCCCTCATAGTTCACCGTGTGGATGGAGTCAGACCTGCACATGAAGAAAAGTACCATGCCTTTGAGGAAGAGTATGGAGGATTCCCTCCAGAGACATCAAATCACACCTCTAAACATAAGTAGAGTTTTCTTCCAGTCAGATGATACACACTGTTGGAGAATCAACACAGAGTTGGCAACAATCACGTCCTTTTATCTAAAATTCACCTGATATTACGTCACCAATCATAAGCAGACATAACACAAACCTTGCATCAATCCAATAGAGGCGGACATTCTCATAATCCAACGTCATCCCATTGGGCCACCCTGCACCGTGCAAGGGACGGATGTCAACAATGGTCTTCCTGCCTTCGCCGCTCATTGAAACACGCTCGATCCTCGGTCGGGCAGAGTGCCAGTCGCTCCAAAACAACAGGCTGAAATCAAGAGAAATCAACAATTAACATCCAATTTGCTCTTGAGAAAACACACCATCTCAATCCGCCCGAACTTTTTCGGGTAGTTTCTTGGTGACAGAGAACACTAGAACTTCATCAAGAGTTGAGTAACTCACCCCCATCTTGGGTCCAGCACGATCGCCCTCGGACTCTCCATATTGCCAGCAACAAGGGTCGTCCGCATCGAGCCATTCAGTCGTGCCACCTCAATCTGATCCAGGTGGCTCTCCACCCAGTAGATGTTGTCACCGATCCAATCGATTGCCAAGCCCTCCGCCGTAGCGAGGCCGACAGAGATGACTGGTTTGATGTTGTTCAGAGCTGGAAAGTCAAAGAAGTTGAGGATCATTTCAAACATTGATCAGCAGAACTTCAGGAATCATTAGCTTTTTATTCTTCATATGGACTTCACTCTTGATATGGACCAAGGGAACTGCTGAACTCATGGTCCTATATGTTCCAATCAACAGGACAGGAATACTTCATCATTGGCTTACTATTTGATATCATGGTCCCACTGGATATCTGATCATCCACGACGTCTGTCCAGAACAGCATCTGCTTCTTGTAGTGGAAGTCGAGGGCGATTGTATTCGGCAAGCCAGACACCAACGACACATACGCTCCGGTTTTAATGTCGAGGCGACGCATTTCATGACGATTGGAAAAGATGAGGAAGGGGTTTCTGCCATCTGGAAGATCGAAACAAAGATCAAATGAACGACAAGTGAGATTCATTGAGACTACAGCACATGGAATGGAAGGTAATCCTAACTCTAACACAACAACATTGCTTTGGCCATGAGCACAGACTGAGGACTACACCTGACGAAGTCTACACACAATCTGCTTTGCCTTTTGCCTTGTTCTACCCCACATGACTGCCCCAAATTCCCCATCCAATGTAATTGAGTGACCAGGGTACCTACCGTTAGATTTACAGGTGAAGCCATCAGCTTCCATACTATAACCTTCGTTGCACGTGCAGTAGACTCTGCTCCCTCTCAGTGCCTGGCATCCCTGGCTACAGATGCCCCAGCCACACCCTACCTCTGGAAAGATAAGAAAAGATCTTCATTAGGCCTAAAGCTTTGAGTCATCTCCCACAAAAACTGTACTAGTACTGCACTCGGTGTTATATGATACACCTTAAATGTTCGGGATACTTACTAATGCAATTCCGATCATCGACATCCAGGGCCATTCCTGGCGGACACGAGCACGACAGACCCTGAGGCGTGTTATGACACGTGTGGCTACAAGGACTGCTCAGATCGCACAGCTTCTTGCTGCAGAAGAGGCCTTCGTCTGCTCCGTGGTCACAGTCAGGACGGTTGTCGCAAACTTTGGTCAAGTTGACGCAGCGTGGAGATCCTCCGATACAGTCATACTCCCCGGGCCTACAGACGGAGGGGACTGAAAAATAAGATGGATTTCATTTGATTTTGAAGGTTCGGGTTGGAATACAGACACACGTGGATTCAAAGGTGGTTTTGGAACCGAATTCAGATTCACTCCTCAATGACAATGTGCCTCAACTCCAGCTCATGTGCCTCAGACCTGTTCCCTAATGATGAATAGAGAGGAATACTGGTCAAAGGACAGACTGTCAGTACCGCTGAACCCAGTGACTCTGCTTGCTTCATTGCCAAAAACAGACCAGAAGGCTGAAAACAGACGTGGCTGTACTGCCATGTACCCGCTGATCTATGCCACTTCCAACTGAAACTGATACCTACTTGGTCTGTTCCCGCACTCCTCAGCTGTCTCATCTGAGTTATCCATACAGTCTTTAATCCCGTCACACATGACGTCCATCCGCTCGAAACACTGGAAAACAAGCGCTGTCGAATTGCAGCCGAATTTGTCAGGCTCGCACTGGTTGGTTGGACTTTGGGTTCCTGGAAGAAAGGAAGGAAGGAGTATCAGTTCCCTCACGAGAAGAATGAAACTGGTACTTCTAAAGACACATTGTCTATTGGTACGTTAGGTATGGTTGGCTCCTAAGAGATTCATTGCCAAAGTTTAAGGTTTCAGTTCCTGAAGCGGGTTATGCACTAGCTCCTCTTCTCTCTCCCGCCCAGTTCCGGCATCTGCCCTGACGAAGTCTCCAACAGACTTCAAGTACGACCTCTCCATACCTGTTGAGTTACAGGACTGTATCGGCTGTTCATCACTGCTGTCCCCACAGTCCACCTCGCGGTCGCACAGCCAGATTCCTGGGATACATTCTCCGTCGTTGCATTTAAACTCGCTCTCCTCACATTGGAAGTTGAACTCATCTGAAGAAAGAGAGAGAGAAATCAGATCCTAAGTTTAAACATGTAGGGTCCCTGTTGCTTGTATCACTGATATCTTGAACATGAACACAGGAGAGAAAACATGGCTTCTTCCAATGTCAAATATGGTGTTTAGAAAGAAATTTGTGCTTAATCATCTGGAGATCAATTGGAGGTCCATGAGCAGCCACCCACTGGGCAGGAGTCAATGCAAACGAAGGTACTTCTCAAAATAAGCTGAAAAAGATCTTTTGATCGCAGGGCCTGGCGATCACCATTCATGCGATGCGAAAACTGCAAACAAGTGATTTTTGTAGGTTGCAGCAACAAGAATCCCTTGTTTGCAGGTTGTTCAAGCTCAATTATTAATCATGCAAGACAACTGACTACACTAAACAGCCTGTATAATAAAACCACACCAATGCATGACAACAGCAAGACTAATATGTCAATGAATACTCTTCAAAGAATATCAAATGTGTTTTTGCTGTAAATCAAAGAGAAACTCGTGCAAGTTGTAAGATGTGTATGAACCTCTCATGACGCGCTGTGTATTGGAGTGTTAATCTTGGCTAGGGTTGCAAAGGAGCGTGGCAGTGCAAAAAACTGAACCCATGACCCTTTGATCATAAGACCAAGATCATCACTACCTGACCGCCCCTTTCCCCAAGCCTATGATTCTGAAATCTACAACAACATGAAACCTCTACACTATCACAGCCACCAAAGACAACAAAGTGATGACATCAGAATAATAATCATCACAGCGAATGAACGAAAAGGCTAAGATATTAAAGGACAGGATGAATGAGAAAATGTGTGTGGCTTAAACACCAGAGAGTCACCTACTAAACAGAAGAGGAACTAGGTTGATGTTTTTTGTTTGGTAGGTGACTCCTCAAGTATTTTAGAGGAAGCACACTGTTCTCAACCTTGCCCTTTAAGATTGTACTACACCATGCAACGACACCAAACATGTTTGCTTAAGGCTCAGGACTCTGACAGCCATCTTTGTTCATAGTTTGCCGAGTCATCTGAGGACAACTGCTAATGGTGCTCTATCATTTTGGCAGGATAATGTTGGAAGAGCACATGACTCAGCAAGATTTGTTCAGTCAAGATGGCGTCAGGATCCATTCACCTGTAGAAGCATACCTGGATAAGTCCAAGGCGCATCAATGCTGTAATCGGGGTTACGATCCGGGAACGCATTTTCTAAAATGTTTAGAGTAGGTCACAATGATGTAATTGAGAGATGGTGAATTCCCCTAACTAATACTCTGGGTAGTGAAGATGAACTTCGCTCTATTCAATGTCCTTAGCAGTCACTGTTGGCTCCAAATATTACCACTTATCAGCCTAAACGCACTCAACGAGACGTGAAGTAAGTCCTAATTGGACCCTAGGGGGAAGGCTGTTTTACTCACAAATCAACCATGTAAAGATTTCAGGAATGACCTTACATGCAAACTACTGCTGCTGCTGTGATTATGAGGAAGTTTTTTGTATAAAACGTGAATGATGGGTTAAGATATGCTTGTGCAAAAGGCAGAGTTTCTGATAGTGACTTTGTTCGGGGTGGTAGTGACCTTTCACGTGATCTGAACTGGTGGAGGTGTGCTTGGACTAATTAGGTTGAGGTGGACAATGCAAAGTGTTTTCATGAATGAAAGGCAAAGATGATTTGTGATGAGCAGACCTCACGATGCAGATAGAGAAGACATAAGGATTCCTCAAAGGCTTGGTTCATTATGTACATTGCTTACATCTGGCCCGCTGGCAATTTCAAACATTAATGCTTCCGGCTAAGTAACTAGACAAGCCAGAGCAATGAAAATTGGCAAGTATAGTACTTCCACATTGGTCCCCAAAACATTGTTGTTAAGTTTTTATTCAATGCTCGTTATCAACATAATTGGAAAATCACAAATTTGATTTCGAATTTCAAAACTTTGGGTGAGGAAACCAGGCATTTATTAGAAGCATACCTGGGAAATGACCGTGTCCACCATTCTGGTCCCACACTAGAACGTTGAGAATATTTCACAATACAATATACATACAGTCTACAGAGAGCTACCGGTAGTGAGGCAGCTGGGAAATGTTCGGCATTGAAACACAAAACAGATTGCCAACATACCGAATTAAAATCTTCCGGATTCAAGATTGACTTTTGCAGTAGAAATTTGGCAAAAGAAGGTCCAATATTGCAGGGGGGGAGGCTGGGAACATGTTGATTCAGGGTATTTCTTGAGCAGAGCCAGAGCAGACGTGCCTGAGTTCATCCTCAAGCAATTCTAGGCAGTTGAAAGATACATCTTCACTCTAGAATTTTAACTACTACAAACTATTCTCATGAGGCTGCTGAGGCCTGTAACCCTGTATAATCAAACCAATTCATATGTGGCTCGTAACCTGTATATTCAGTAGGATACACCAGTGTAAAGTGTAACTCGGTAACTCACCGCAGTCTTCCTCATCAGAGCCATCCTCACAATTCATGAGGCCATCACAGCGGTAGTACTTAGGAAGACATCGGCCACCTTTCTTACAAGTGATTTCGGTTTCGTTGTTACAATTGTATTTGCCCTGGCAGTCCGTCTGAAGAAGAATAGGGTGGCAATGGATGCAGGAAGAGGCACTCAGTGTGTCCACAGATCAAGAGTATTCTCCATATTAGATGCCCACATATTGACGCCACGAACTTCACACCTTTATCTGGTGTCTGATTAAGCAAGCCTAGTTGATCCACTGATGGCAAAGTTGATCCCCTGATGGTTAATCCAAGTCTCCAGTTGCATAGATAGTTTACTTATGCAACATAATCCTGTGGTCGACTGGTCAAACTCTAGATGGTCAACATAGCAACCTACCTCATCTGACCCATCTTTGCAGTCACCGTCACCATCGCAGACATAGGATGCTGGGATACACTGTGAGTTATTACAGCGGTACTGGTCCCAGCTACACGTCACATCATCTGAAAACCAAAATTTGAATATACACAACTTCGTTGCAAAGCTTGGAAATCAAACTGTGTTCAGCAGCAGCCATAGGCTTATGATGTCACACAGTCTTTCACAATTGCATTCAGCCAGCTGACTGAGCTGTTGCCCTATCTGGTGGAGGAAATACACATGATGCCCAGTAGGCTGACGCAGATATGACCTTATCAAGACTTGTAAGCCAGTTGCAATGGAATCAAGGGCCTTCCCAGCTGGTGTTCTATCCTGTTTGGCTACGGACAAGGGCTAAAGAGCCTTCTAAGCCAGTAACCTATCCAGACCTGTTCTGCTATGGATAAGTTGCCTTGAGAAACCAGTTCATATCAGGGCCAGGGAAGAATGTGGCCGTTTACACAAGCAGATTACTTACGACAATGCGCTGGTTCGTCTGAATGATCCTCACAATCATAGTCATGATCGCAGTACCACTCCGGCGGGTAACATCGGCCTGTATCACTGCACCGACGGTATTTCTCAGGACAAGTCTTATCTGGAAATGGATGATCAGAAAATAAATCATCAGTCAATCAGATCCTCCTGGTTCAATATTTCAGCCAATCAGATCACAATACATCCAAAATAGCCAATCCACTGCAAGTGATTTACAATTTCAGCCAATCAGGGCAAGAGAATTCAAAATGTCAGCCAATCAGATCAAAGCAATTAGGATTTCGATAAGATTCAGGCAAACTTACTGGTACATTTGGCAGGGTCTTCATCATCGAGTTGGCCGGACCTGCAATCGTCCTCTCCGTCACATAACCAGCGACTGTAGATGCAACGGTTGTTCATGCAGCGGTGCATTCGCTCAGGATCATCACAAGGTTTCGCCACTAGAAGTGTAAAGAAGATAAAGTGAAGTGCTAAACTTCAAAGGATGGTATCAGCCTACTTCAAAGCCTTTGCAGTTCCCATTAGCAAAGAGAGATAAAAGTTGGTTGATCCTCCAATGGCCAGACCAAGGGTCAACCAACTTCCACTTTTTCTCTATACTTCAAATAGCTTGATCTGCAACAGTTCTTTCTTTAGCATGAAAAATTTGGGCCGAATTGTACATCATGACCTTTTTGCCTAACTTACTGCACTTGACACGGTCTTCGTCCGACGCATCTTGGCAATCCTGCTCTCCATCGCACAGACTTTCCTTGGGGATACACACGCCAGAGCGCAGACACTGGAACTCCATATCTCGGCGGCACCCTGTCGTGTGGTTGTAATCGGGATTAGCTGAAAGACCCCACCAAGAGAGAAACATGAGTAGTCTGCGTGGTCTCTACCTCTGGCAGAAGACAGAGTCACTAGGCCAATAAACCTAATTGGTACCTAACTGCAGTGGCACATATAGAATGCTCTTCCCCCTTTAGGAGGAATACTACCTGGAGAATAAAATCACCAAGTGTAGAGCGAACACTGAAGAAGAAGCAGATCCAAGGCTATTCTACTTACGTTCACACTCCAAGTCGGATCCTTTCTTGAACTTATACCCATCCCGACAATGACAAGAGCGGATTAGGGATGAGTTCTGCAGACAGAGGTCACTACAATCACCATTATGATGGGCACAGACTGAATGCGATACTGAAAGAAGAGAGAAAGACGATTCAAAATGATATGAAAAGCAACCGCAGCATTTCAGTTTGTGGAGATCTGGCAAACACCACAGACTACTTTGACTAGCAGGTACTTTAACAAAGGTCCAAATACCCGACTCACCTGGTTGGCTTGCTTTGCTGAAGAACTTCAGGTCAAAATAACTGTACGCATCGCTTCGTAGACTTGAAACATTTCTTTTCGACGTCAAATTGAATTCGACGATCTTTGATATCTCGGACCAATAGAGGGAGTTGTTGTTGAGGGCGAGACCAAGAGGGTGTTTCAGGTCGGGGTGCTTTTGGAGGACCATCTGAAAAATGACATTTCTATTTTTAGTCTCATTGAGGGAATCTAGGAGATCCATTTGCGAGGTGGACAGTGCATTCATCACCATGTGTGCTACTTCCATTGATGTCTTAGCAACCTCACCGTATGGTTGTTAAGAAGAACAAAACGATCGTTATGATTCACAACTTACAGCGACTGCGATGGCACAGCAGTCAGAGTGCATGATGTCATTTCAAATGATTGTATGTTACAACATCAAAGTTTGAAGGTCAATCGGTACACTTCAGGCAGCTGGGCTTCTACCAGGAGAAGCGCTTTACAAAACTCCTATCATCAGAAACCTTCCAATCTATCCCTTCTGAGCTACAAACCTCCGGCGTGTGACCAGTCTGCAAGCTATCCATAGTGATCTTCTCTATCCTGTCATAATAAGCCTCGGCCCAGTAGACGTCACGTTTCTTCAGATCTAACGCCAAGCCGCACGGCCAGTACAGCGGCCAAGGTCGACTGGCATCAACGATCACTTGCATGTTGGACCCGTCTAGACCTGCACGCCAGATTTTTGCAAGATGGCTCAACGCGTCAGAGCTGTCGGAACTTTTCACCCAGTCCGTGAAGTACATGTGACTGCAAGAAGAAATAAGACTTTTGCTTACCATTGCAGAGGCATGAGGTTGTACCTGCGCAGAGGGACCAGGTTGCAGGAATCTCAGTTTAACACTTGTGTCGAAGGCCATGGCAACAGAGGTCAAGTGACTGACCAAAGGTCGCATGTCAAGAGTCAGGTTCATTACTGCACACATAACGTTGGGATAATGAGTCGGACATTTCAAGCGCACGCCACCCCTCATCTCCTAATCCAACTCACCCATCATCTGGGTCAACTGCAATGGCTCTCGGGTGGGTCAACCCCTCGCTGATGACCGCCTTCCGGATGTTTGGGTCGACGAGACTTGCCACGCTAATCAACTTCAACGGACCATCAGTCCAGAAAATATTGTTCCCAATCCAATCGACAGCTAGACCTTCGCACTGCTTGATGCCTGGAAAGTGAGAGGGTGACTCGAATTATGTTAAGTTCAGAGAGAAGTTTGTAAATTCGCTACGAATCGAATCACCAACAACAATTTGAATGGAGATGAGTAGGGGAACAAGACCTGCTTGTACAGATTTCAATCCTTGAAACCTTCGGGGTTTGCTTCACACTAATTTTTGATTTTGGAAACTATCTATTTTTACCAATGAAAATCATTTAACATGAACCCATTTTGGCAAACAGGTCGCTACCACATTGATGATGATGACGAAGATATGCAAACATTTCTCACGTTTACTGATGAAGCTATCATTGCGCATCGACCCATCGACCTTCCTCCTCCCGATCCGCCCCTGTGACAGATGCACGTGGCAATAATAAATAAATCCATCCGCCGCATGGTACGAAACCGCTCCGGGGTTGTTGATGTCGACCAATGGTGGCATGGCGTCGACAGTATCAGATTTATTCGGGGATATTCCACGGATGAGTTTTAGACGTGAACTGCTGTAGATCAGGAAGTTTGAACTGTTTGTGGCTGGAATAGAATGGAGAAATCGTCAAGAATATCTGTCTCTGTAAGTGATTTCAAAGACGCCCATAGATCTTCACGGAACAAATATCATCACCAACACAGGAACTGTCATCTGCTAAGCTTGATATAAGGTCTATGAGCCATCAGGAGTAAAGTGAGCTTGTCCTTTGAATGTGATTAAAGATGTCGTCTGCCCAAGTTTCAATGAGATATCTTACCTATGCATTTTGTGTTGTTGACGAGCCGGAAACCGATTTCACATTGACATTTTGGAGAAGATGCGTGCAACGTCTTGTTATAGACAGGAAAACAGAAATGGGAGCAGCCACCCTTGTTTGCACAAGCTTGGTTGAAGACTGAAAATGAGACAACTGGCATTACTTCTTTGATTGGTTTGAGTTTGTGCCCGTTAACTTAGATAACATCAACAACAGACCAAGAACCAATTATTGGGGAGGGAGAGGCTGTTTGTTTACATATAGGACGCGTCTGGAGCTCAACATTGGTGCAGTGACTCAAAAAGCCAACTCTAAGAGATTTACGCAGGCAACTTAGACAAGTCTAAAGTGCTACCAGTTTCTGAGAGTTGACTTTCCGACTCCGTATGGATGTCATGTGCCAGTCTACCAAGACTACACTTACCTTTGGGCTGCCTCTGCCTGTGATAAATGCTAATTGCTCGGGGTATCTTCAACTGCCGTGAGACGATGGCAGATGGTTCCACCTTCATGTGCTTGTGACGGTGGAAGCGAATAATGCTACCGTTCTGTTGATCTGTGCCGTAGATAATATTTTCCAGGATGGCGAGGCCAAATATGTTGTCAACCTATGAAAATAAATCATCCATATATATTTTTTATGAATACTTTACGAGTTGAAAAGCCTAAAGCACTCACATAGAAGCAGTTTTGATCACTGAAACCTGCCTCGAGGCTACGACAACATGACGACTGATGGCGGCTTCCCAGTCAGAGTTGTCATGGCTACAGCCTAAAATCATCCATTTGCTGAGAGCTCTGCTGATAATCTCCTTGAATAGATTTTGCTCAAACTGGTGGGAATCTGTAGAGACAGTGCCAGAGCACCTTGCCCAAATCTCAGTCATTCACAGGCGCATTCATGACAAACACCTGCTGAAATTATGTGAGAGTAAGGTTTGAACTGAGAGAAGTCCTTTCCCAATCAGTTTCAAATGATTTGTGGAAACAGCTCTCAAAATAAGCAGCCAACATACCCATTTTCCAGTCATTATTACAGTCCGCTGCTTTCCAAAATATGTGATCCTCTGGATGTAGTTTGCGTACGTGTCAGTCCAGTAGACATGTTTGTTGGCGTAATCCAGCGTCAAACCACGTGGCCGTGTGATCATTTTGGATACGAGTTCCGTCTCCTTGCCACTACCGTCCATGGCTGCCCGCGATACTTTCGCACTGCTGCCCGATTTCGTGAAGAACATGAACCTGAGAGATGAAGAGAAAAAGTGAAATGTTGAATCTATCAAAAACTCCACATTCACGAGAATCTGCAAATTCTGTGTACCATTCAACCAGGACTAAAACTCACCTTAGGCATTGAAGGCAACAAACCCGATGCCCTCCACTTTTACCTAGTAGTGTCTATCTTGGTTCTCTGCGTATTAAAGCCCTAACACTCTGTGTGAAAGAACAGACGTTTTTGTGAGAGCTTTGAAGTGAGTCTTACCCCATCTGTGGATCCAACTTTATATCGCCTGGATGGCTCGTGTAGAGGATTGTCCGGCAGCGCTTGCCGGTCCCCGTACAGACAAAGATGCGTCCAATGACTTTGTCAGTGAAGTACCAGTTACCAGTGACCCAGTCGAGAGCCATCTGTTCAACATCTGAAGAAGAAGAGGAAATTGAATATAAGTTACCAATACTATAACTCTGGGAAACTTGGAAGAAATTGAAGAAGTTTCAAGCAAGTTTCTCCGCTCTCAACTCAAAACCATTCGTTGGGAAGCTCTCATTCAGCCTCTTAAGGTGGCTCCATCTGAAGCATTTAGAGGTGGGTGGTTCAGCAAGTGTACCTCGTTAGATGCTGGTTTGACAGGTGCGCTCTGTCTTAGGTCAGATATGACATGTTACATGATCTACTCACCATTCAGTTTATACTGCGTTTTGATGCTCCAGGTTTGTTTAAGGTCGATGCTACTGCACATTAACATGGCTGTGCCAGAGATCGGAGACGCACCTAGCCGCACCTGGAAAAGAAAATCATTTATGATTTGTTCAATATGACAGAGCATGCTCTTTGGATTTCAAGCCAATACCCTTAGTTCTCTCGTTATTTGAAGTTATGACATATGTTTCATTGCCATATTGCGCTCAACAAGAGATGACAGCCAGGTTTATTAGAGACATAGGTCTGGTTCTGTAGCACAGCCATAAAGGTAAATCAAACACTGAGAAGGAAAGGTTCTAAACCACAAACATTCAGATGAGCTTTCTGATGATACCGGGATTCGAGCTATTCAGCAAGGCACAGATGTCAAGCTCCTGGTCAGAACCAACTCAACTGTGAGGTAGGTTGGGTATATCTTCCAAGAGGTGGTTTTTGAAAATACAAACCCAGCAGATTGATTGATTCCGATGGTTGAAGTCCATTGCCTGCGCTTGCTGCTGGGAAAAGCTCTGTAACTTCGTTCCGTCAGTCGAGTACTGCTGAATACCGTCCATGCTCGCCACGAGGAGCACTTCCTTTGTGCCATGGGGGTCTGAAGTTACACCAAGTTTACAGTTGAATATGAAATATAACATTTGAATGCTTCAACTTTGACTTGGTTTCTTAGTGCAGTGACAGGTGTGCCAACACTAATGAAGTTTACAAAGTTGTAGAGGGCGGTTCTTGGGTACACACAACCAACTCTTTGAGCACAAGCTCAAGACACTTCTCAAACAACAACAACTAAGCAGAACCAGGTAGAGCGCTCCAAACGGAGGGGACATAGGGTACTATCTTCATCAATTCATCACCTTTTTTGAGCCATGATTGAGGATTAACTCGTTCCCAATCCAATTCTTACCGTTGACAGCCTTGCAGGCAGTTTTATCTTGTAACTGGTAACCATCGGTACAAGAACACGTGTATGAGCCCACTGAATTACTACAGTTCTGATCACAGTAACCTTCGTATGAACACTCATTCATGTCTGAAATATGAATGGAGGAAAATCAGATATTCCACCAGATAGTAGTGTGAAAGGTGAAATTGGTCCCTAGGAATGGGAGTCCTAAACCTATCAACATGACCATGCATTGGAAAGCTCTCAATGAACAATATCAGATGGTACGAATTGTTTCACAATTTTATGTGAAATTTTCTCAAACCCTGGCACAAGTCCCTTTAAGGGAAGCTTGTATCACAAGGCTGTCCCAGCACCAGGGACCAAGAGGACTAAGTGCGTGACTGGCATGACTCACCTTCACACAGAGATGTATTTTTATTAAACTGAGAGCCATCTTTACAATAGCACAGAGCACCCTCCACAGTTTCCTTACACTTCTCGGGACAGTTCTTAGTGCCACAGTCCGCATTCGCTGTAAAGGGAATAATTGCAATTGATATAGAAGCTGAAAGCCGTGGGTTCACATTTCACAAAACAGCTCCATACTTCAGGGATGCCAAAAACCTGTGGTCAGAAGTCTGAAATTTGTTCCTTGTAAAAATCTTGTCCTTTGATCTCTTGCGCCAAAATACCTCTAAAATGCTTATTTTTGGTCCAATTCTGAAAGTTCAAAGATCAGCAGAGAGTTGAGACCGAGATCTTTTCATTTCAGTTATCAAATTTAGTATTAGTTAGTAAGAGGAAAAGGTCTGAAACCAGCCTAAAATCAGAAATTTGACATCACTAATACTTACTGCAGAAGTATCCCTCATCTGCACCATCTCTTATACAGTCTTTGCGAGCATCACAGACCTTTTCCATATCAATACAAGTGGTTGTACCTGGGCACTGATACTGATTTGGCCGGCATTTGAAATGAACCGGAAAACCTGAAAATCGGAGAGGTGGAAAGTGAGATGAAGTTTTCATGCTGACTTGCTTGATGGCTGGGGTGTCTTTATGTAAATCATATCATGGCAAACTTGATGCAACTATGGATGTAAACAAATATAGATCAAGCAAGTGAGGGCATCGATTATTGATATTTTGATCACAAACAAAGGATGACGCGAGAATGTAATGAAACAACTCAACAGTCTACCCTCAATTTAAGCTCTTCCAAGATCGACTGTTTCATTCATGAAAAACTGATTTGTCGACTGAATACAGCGACAAAGGATAAGTACGACTTTCAAAGCAACATTTCACAATCTTGATAATTTCGTTAGTCATGGGCGAACATTGCAAATGGCATTGTAAGAGAAGAAAATGTGCAGTTTTAATTAGTTGCATGCAGGGTTAGGGTTACAGTGCTTTTGATAAAAGTTACAATTTGATCGCAAACCTCATTAAATGAAGCTCAGGTTGATTAATATCACTTACCATAAGCTAGTACCAACTCAATCAACATTTACCTGACTTTTTGATCAAATTTCAAATCTTTCAGATTTCACTGACTCTGATTTCTAACTGGGATTTCCTTCTTCTTAATTCAGCAAAAAACAACATCACGAAATGAATAAACATTACAGAGCATTGTGGGACTTTCAACATTCGTTCCCGCCCCATCAACAACACATGACTAACCGAGTGTTGCTGGCCATCACGGGTGACGTCCGACATATATTTACCGTGATGATGAGTGTGAAGTCACCCATGATGCCACATAACACTCAATTCATTATCTGTCGATGTTGTACCCGAAAACTGCAGTGTGAGCGATGTTGTTGGGCCTTGAAAGAAAGTGGGCAGTCCCTCATTCAGTAAACTTTTAATATTCAAAGTTACCACCAGGATCTTAAGAGGAATACCTGATGGTACTTCATAAGTGTGTGTGGGAGTGCAGGTGGATGTGGGGACTGAATCACAGGGAGAGTGTGCTCTGTAATTTCATGAAAGGTAGACACAATATGCCCTATGGTACAGGCCAGACAAGAGAACTATTAGCGAGGTTTTCACAGATCCCCAAAATGCCAACGTGAATGCCTGTCTCATAGTTTGACCTCCTGATAACAAAGTCCAACAATGGGATAGGCATTCACGTGGATGTTTTGGGGGTTTTGCAAAAAACTATCGCCAGTGTTGCCCAGGAGTGATTAGATACTTTACACAAACCAAACAAATATCACGTTTGAAAAACAAACTATACACACAACTTGCAATCCACAAGTACTGCACTGGGACCTGTTACACGCAATGCTAATTTCATTTCAATCTTGTCATCGTTTTAAATTCACATTTCACTTTCGCATCTCAGTTCGCATCAAGCTGTAATTACTAATTTGCTTCTTAATGGCACCCAGGGCAACTCCTTAATCATCTCTCATCACCCAGCAGCGGATAAAACTGAAAATTCCCATCTCAGGAAGCGGTGATGAGGATGCTTAATTACTGTATTAGACGCCACGGCATCATCGGGAAAACATTTAATCCTCAGCGAATCTGCTGACTTTCCCATGATGCAAAACCCAGGAAATGAGATTTTGATCTCCATACTGTCATAGGACGGTTGTCACCACAACTAAAGACAATTTTGGTCAAAACCCGACTTAAGACAGGACAAATATGCACATGCAGAACACATCACTTCACACAAAGCAACAAAGACATGCAACGAGAATCCATTACCTCTGTTACATTTAAACTAAAGACCCCCCCCCCCCAATCCCCTCCTCATTTAGGCAATCTGACCAGGCAACTGTGCTCACTACATACAGAATCAACCAAATGAAGTTTTTGTGAAAGCCGGCTTGCAATTCGCTGAGAATCTTGAAAGCCCAATCTCTCAAAACCCAATGGCTTCTTTGCCGTGACTGCAGCTGGAGAAAGACGTATTCATTATTCTTTCTCATCAAAACACTTTGCTGAAACAAAACATGGACAGGACATGGGATGCAGGGAGATACAGCACGGGGGACAGGCAAACAGGGGGTGTGGGGGAACAGGCAAACAGGGGGTGTGGGGGTCAGGCAAACAGGGGGTGTGGGGAACAGGCAAACAGGGGGTGTGGGGGAACAGGCAAACACTGGGTGTGGGGAAAGAGGCAAACAGGGGGTGTGGGGAACAGGCAAACAGGGGGTGTGGGGGAACAGGCAAACACTGGGTGTGGGGAAAGAGGCAAACAGGGGGTGTGGGGGAAAGAGGCAAACACTTGGTGTACAGTGGGATACAGGTGACACTCGGGGTGAACAGGCTATCACAGGGACCATCGATTATCTTCATTTCGTCCAAAGAAGGTAAATCTACCTGAACTCTGGAAGATATCGTAAAATAATCAATGCTCACAAACAAGGGTGTAAAGTTGAACAAGGGTGAACAGGCGAACAAGGGTGGAACAAACAGGGAACAGAATGGGAACAGGTGAACACTATGGTACAGTGCACGGATACGAGTATACTCATCATTGAAGGCTGCGGAGTTTGGCAAACTCACACGGGGTGCAAGATTTAGACATGATTTCCACATATTGCTGATATGGTAGAACTAGCAACTGATGGCTACAACACTCTCTGTCGCTACGCAATCCCATCATCTCACTTGCACACTCATTATGAGACTTCAATTAAAAGCTTTTTTAAACAAACATTTTTGGTTCCGTCTGAAATGGGGCAAAGACAGGTTTTTCTGAACGTCATGAAAACCAATTAAACTCTTCCACTTCATAATAATGAGCATACTCGAAAGAAATTTCCCTGGAAGGCAAAATAACATATATTCAAACATCCAAATCATCCAATTACGGAAAAATCTGAAACCAATTTTCAAGATAACGACAACTCACATCCTCACTGTCAACATCCTCTTTGAGTCTGAGTAAACATTTGGATGCTGAGCAGACGACAGGTCCAGATGGTGTCACCCACGCATCCAATATTTTCCATTATTACATGCAGAGCAAACTATACAAAAGGTCTTGATGTTTTCATGAAAATTTGCAGGTGGTCATTTTAAATTTCAAAGACCTTGTCAACAAGTACAACATTGTTTCTAGATGTAACCACAGCAAAATAGAAATGTCACCATGGTGACATGAATATCACCAAGACAACCTGTAAATACCACCATGGCAACATGTAAATATCGCCATAGCAACCTTATAATCACCATGGCAGCATAAAATGTCACCACAGCAACCCTAAATTTCCCATAGCGACTGTGGATGATTTGGATATTTGAGTGAACATGCTCTGCAGACACTATAAGATGTTGTTGTAACCAACCTGCTCCGGACCACGGTCGTCGCTTCAACTGATCGCCTAAGTGCAGTAAGAAAGAAGCAAAGTGACAATGTGACCTCCACCATTTTGAATACGCGCTAAAAAGCAAGACGAAGCATAGTACAGATTCAATATGGCATTGTGGGTCGTTTGTGAAGTAAATTGGGACCAAGCATTGGAAACGCCAGAGCAGTGGCACATGCCTCAAACTCAAAGTTAAACTTTGAAGAGGAAGGCAAATCAGTCCGCAATTTAACTTTGCCCAGTCCTGCTCACAACCTTAACATGTCACACGCTCATCTTGCCTGGTACGATCCATCTCTGGCCTGGACTTGCTAATAAGCCCTTGACACAATTTGGGAGATCAACCAAACATTTGCTTTGACCAACACACTTCACAAACGGCCCACAAGATCTGCAGTCAAACACAGACATTTTGCTGCCTTTTTTACTTGATGTCTGGTTAACTTTTATTTGATAAGATATTCTTTAATGCAAATAAATTCCAGACATATCATGATGATGTTGAAAATCTGACCTGGATGAGTCAAAATAGGTAACAGTGTTGCCAGATAATATTCAGTGACAAATACCAGATAAATTCCTTCACTGAAGATGTCTGTTCTTCACTTTTGTAGTCTAAAAGCATGACTGTCCAATGTGTTTGACTGCAGTACAACAAAAGCAAACTTGTTGAATGATAGTAAATATGATCATCAAATATTCAGGGTTAAAAGTAGCATCCTCATCCCTTGAGAAGGTGATTGTTATCAAACCCACGGCCATATCATCTATTACTTCCTGGTGGTGGGGATGGGGCACCACTTTTCAACCTGAATCTCCATTCATTTTTCGGTGACATCGAGGAGAAGAAGGTGTCCAACCTCCATTGCTTTTTGACACTGGTTTCACCAATCAGAGACAACCCCGATCGATTCGCCAAATGAGAAAAAAACCTCTGTTCTCATCGATAGCAAAACCGATTCTGTCTTGGCCCAAGACTAACGTCATGACTACTGAGCATTATTTCCATACCCATTCGGCCAGACCATTACTATGTCTTATCCTGCAACAGGACACTTTCTTATTCGATAATGTGAGCCAAAATGACAATGTCACTGAGCATTACTTCCAACAGCTTCTAATCTTTACAGAAGGATGGCAATCCTCTCATAATTCACCGACCAATGATTTCAGAGTGACCAAAAATAACGGGGTCTTGTCATAATCGTGACTTGCTATTATGGGCTGGAATATGAATGAATCCACGGGGCGATGTCGCTCCATCATGCTGTCATGAAGACGGCCATCGCGATTAATCATAAGACAAAAACAACGTCTGCATGACTATAATGCAGATCATTGCTTTACGAGTTTCAGAGCGCAGCCATTCCCTAAAGAAATCGCTCTAGCTTATTCTCATATCACAATTTCACATACTATTGTATCTTTTTGAAATACTGAATTCTGTCTGTCACCATCAACTGGGTCTAAGGTGCCTTGTGGAGAAACGTTAAAGGGGACATGGCATCTCATAATCAGAGCCTTGTTTGACGGCCAAGTCAACCGATGAAAATACTTCTTTTGACCTCATTTGTCTCTCAATTAAATGATTACTCTCTGGTTACTGAAGACCAAAACCAAATTATGTATGGCATGCTGTGCAGGTATTGTTTTACTTAAGTTTCATTGGTTAAAAGTCAAACTACACCACAAACAAGTGATTATACGCAATACATTCTTTCATTACGAGTCTTTACGACTATTACTAAAACTAAACATGTTTTTGGAACCTAACTCTCAAATGCATCGCCAACTAAATAACACTAAATTCTAACTCATCTAATGATTACAGTTACTGAAACTAAGACTAATGAATTAGAGGTTTTTTGGCTGGGGACTAAACTTAACAAATTCAAGTTATTTAGTCATTATTTAGTTCTTCATTCTGCCAGCAGGTGGCAATAGATGAAACTGACACAGAAAGAAAGCTTCCGAAGCAGCAGTTACTAAAAGCAGGATTACTTTGAGAAATTCAAAACTATTGAAAATGACGTAATACAAGAGTTGTTTTGAAATGAAGAAACTAAGCAAGAGAAAAAAAACACAGAAATTTTTCATATTTTTTTCTAAAACTTGCAATGATATGCAATCAGTGACAATGGAATGAAAAAAAATTAAAACAAAAATATACAGAAAAGTTGTTAAAACACCAAAGGATATAAAATCCAAAATATTAAATCACTGATGATTCCAAAATTTACTAGATTCTCATATTGACTGATAGAGGGCGTATACTCACAAGTTTCCTGGCTTTCGTCTGAACCATCATGGCAGTCGGGCCGGCCGTCACACTGCCACGCTTGAGGGATACAGGTTTTATCCACAGCGCATTCAAACTGGCCAGCTGGGCAGAGCGCTGCAAAAGACGAAGAAAAGGTAGTTAGGGTGAGGATGAATATGACAAATGTTATTGCAAGTGGCTTAGACATGCTATACACCGTACAGTACTTTTTTAGGTTGCCTCGCCGTAGAAATGTGTGAAAATGGTAGAAAATGAAAAATGTGTATTGATTTTTTTATTTCACGAATCCTATCCTGGTAAAATAAGGGGAGAAAAAATTTTTTTTTTTTTTTTTTTATATTGGCTCCCCTCAGAAAATTTACCAGGATAGGTTCGTGAAATCCAAAAATCTCTGTAAAAAAAAATGGTGAATTTTTTTTTTTTTTTTTATTGCCTCCCCTGCAGAGGTCAAATTGGCTGAAACAATCCTCCTGTTTTGAAATATCACACGGTCACGATATGAGAGTGATAATCTCAGCATAGGGAGATGAACAGCAATATTGACAAATTGAAAACATGAAAAGCACAATGAAAGGATCAGAATCGATCTTCAAAGTTGGGATCATTTTTCTGGGAGGATGATGGCTGGAGGTGTGGACGATGTTGAATTGAATGTTCCTTTTACAAAAGATAAAGAGACAAAACAGAAAGCCAAAGCCACGATAAAAATGAAAATGAAATCATAATCAATTGCATGGGCAAGAGAGGACAGAAACTCACAGAGAAAGAGATAAAGCTTGGAAAAGGTTTGCATGAAATCTGAAGTAGAAAATTTCCCAGCAAAGAGAATCGTAGCAAACAAAAAGTGCCAACAGATCAGAAGTGAGCAGATTAAGGTATTGAGACGACAAGGGACAGGTTCAAGGACAAATAAACAACACCAAGATTTGACAACACCAAGAGCAGAAATTGTAAAAAAACTGTCCACATCGTGTAGACAAAAACGACAGATTTAGAGACTATAGTTGAAGAAAATTGTAGTTTGGCATAGAAAGACCGCTTTTCACCGGTAATTCTCTACTCACGGCATGAAAGTGGGCCTTCATCATCGCCACTGGGACAGTCTGGCGTACCATCGCAGAACCAGGACCGTGAAATACATTTTGACGTCCCCTTACATTGGTAATATAATTCGGGGCTTTCTGTGCATAGGTTGACTGAAAAGACAGTGGAGTAGTTCCCGTCAGTTTTCAAAATTTGAATTCCAACAACCACCCTATATCGCCCTATTCTTCTCGTTGCAGTGACTAGCGTTTGAAAATTCCTAACAATTTGATGCACTTTCGTGGAAGGAATCAGCTTCAAGCTTTTTCTTATAATGAGATTTGGAAAACACATAGGAAGTCAAAAATGGCCAACCCCAGGCAACATGCATGAACAGACACCTCCATCAAAGATTGGAAATCGGCCAATTCTTTTTCACAAAATCATCATCATACAAAAGTTTTTAACATATATGCAATCTATGCCCCAAGTACCAATATGAGGCGTTGTCAGTGGAAGAACATGCCTATCAACAGGGTTTCAGGTTCTCCTGGTTATATATCTATTGAAATCAACACATGATGGTTCTAAATATCACACAGGAAACATCATATCGAGTCGAGTAGTGATTGATAAATCAAGCGGTCGTAATTAGCCCGTCATTTCCCCATTATATCAATGGCAAATTGTTGTTGTAACAATTCCAATGTCCAAATCGACATTGTTTTATAAAGTGTTGTTTAATACATGGCGTTACATAGTGTAGGACAGGACTTGACTGTGAACTGCCAGTAGGTTAGGAGTTTTGGAGTACATGTATTTCTAACTGATCTCCGTGTCATGGTAGCACAGGCCTAGAAAATCGTCATCCACGACAGCATCATGATGTTTTTGAGGTCCAGGCCGCACAATGCCGAAGCATCCATCTTCTCATTGATGATCGCAAAGAGTCCACTCAGAACATAAACCGACAAGCCTGACAACTCATTCGGATGTTCCATTTTTTCCACTTTATGTGGAATTCGGTGATGGACACTAGTATTAGTGGGGATGGTGACTGGGCAGCCAACAGCTTGGTCATACACCCTCAATTAGCTCCAATAACATGCATAAACTGTACTGTAGATATGCCACCCCCTGTCATCACCAACAGTTTCTTATACAGTAACACTGATAGCCCGTCAGGCTGACTCCAGTCTCTCAGAAACTCTTAATTAATTGCCTGTGATTAAATCAGGACAACAGTGGTGCACTGAATCAATGTTTACAGACAACGTGAGACAACAATTCTGCTCCCAGCGGTCAATTTGTGCGCACTAATTAAATCTGTGTCCCAGCGGTATCGAATAGGTGGAAACTACTGCCAGGAGGCATTAGGATCTTCTCTCTGATGTAAAGTGGAGTTGCCAGAGGGTGTCTAGCTAATTGATGGTGACCTGGCTGGCTCCTGAGATTGAGGCGAGAAAATGCTGCTACCAGCCAAGTCCTAAACCAATCCCTCCAATGTTTTTCACCAGCCATGCAGTCTGTCCCTAAAACCCTTCTCAGGAGTTAACAGGTCCTTCACCTATTGTATGAAAAAGCAGTTCCATCGAGCATGTTAAGATTGGAATCAGAAGAACAATTAGTCAAACATGGTGTCCTGGCGATAAAAAATCTTTTTTTAGTTTTTCAGAACGAGCTATATTTTTAAACTCCATCATTAAATCTAATAATAAAATAACTGTCTCATTGTTGATGGAGTTTTTGCTAGAACACTGATAGCGTATTGAGAGGCAGTTTCCAAACATGTTGAGTGGAGCTTGTTTTCAAGGAAGCATCCTTAGGTCTGACTCTTACTGCATTGAATGAACTTCTGGACATGACAAGGCTCCAAACTAATCACACCGAGTCACATATGGCAAGGCAGATCTCACCTCTGCATTGCCAACAGTCTATACCTACCCTGCCAAACAACCTGGGTTCAATTTCCTCCCAGCCATCTGATTCGTCCCAGGTCCTCTATGAGGCTAGTTCAGACAGTTTACGGACTCCTCACATTAGATGGCTTTTCTCTTGAAGAGAATGTTTTACCAAGAACCTTTACGTATTCTTGCTGACACAGACCAGAACGTAGTTCTGCTGATAAGTCAGTCAATAACACAGGAACTCCAAAAAAATGAATTCTTTTCTTTTACACTGAAATGTTGCCAGAAGTTGCGTGAGTTCTGTTCCAAGCTCCACATGTTCTTTTAAGATAAAGATAGAGCTCGTGTCAGACTTAGAAATAAACTGGTCTCCTGATAAAAAATCCCAGTAGCAGATTACCTTGCTTCTGAACCAATTAACTGCCACTTGAACACTTAGCCTGAAACAGGTTGCTGAGTTATGGATCTGTCTAGCGAGTTACGGATCTGTCTAGCGAGTTACGGATCTGTCTAGCGAGTTACGGATCTGTCTAGCGAGTTACGGACCTGTCTAGCGAGTTACGGACCTGTCTAGCAAGTTACGGATCTGTCTAGCGAGTTACGGATCTGTCTAGCGAGTTATGGATCTGTCTAGCGAGTTACGGATCTGTCTAGCGAGTTACAGATCTGTCTAGCGAGTTACGGATCTGTCTAGCCAGTTACAGATCTCTCTAGTTTCAGAAGATTAGAGGTACATGCTTGAAACTACAGTAACTTCCACTAAAAGAAGGAGTCGCACCTTGGAATCCATAGATCCACATCATGTGTGCTTTTGGTGGTTTCAGTAACAATCACTCATGTGCGACCCATCACAGCAAAACCAGGCCCATGTTGCTGTGAGCTTGGCAGGTTGAGACGGACTGGTTGTGCGTTCACCTTTGTCTGCCTTATGTGAAATCTGAGAACATCAATATCAAGAAAGAGATCTACAGACCTCTGTATTTCACACAAAAAAAACAGATTTGCTATAGCCTGGATTGCTTACTAATATCAAATGCTCTCCAAATGTTATGTAGTGTATACAGAATCATTCCTACACGTCACTTCAAGTAAGTTTACAAAGCACAAGAGGGTAAGGAATGCACAGAGACTCTTCAAGAGAACTTCAATGACATTTCTAGAAAGTAAATTCTCAAAGGCTTTTAGCAAGCTCAGCAGTATTACAAGGGAATGTTCTCCGTGACTTTAAGATGTTGTGGAAGTCTGACAACATGGCATAAGATGGCATATGAGTCAACTCCACTATGTACAGAGACATCTCCATTGTAAATCAAGATGCTTTCAGCTATCAACAGTATGGGCTATGATCTTCTATTGACTTCAAAATGTTGTAAGTCTGATATTACAACACAAGCAGGCCAGGAAAGTGTATGAATTGGTCATGTACAGTAACTCCATTGGCATCTCTCCTGTGACATCTTGGTGGCTTTAAGTAAGGGTCTTCATACTGACTTCAAAGTGTTCTTTAAGTCTGATGACATGTCAAAAGTAGGCAAAGAATGTGTACTAGCTTGACAAGTGCCTTATGGCCTAGTGCTAGACATTGAGCAAGTATCATTTGAACAAACCAAACAGTATGACAAGCCATTGTGTTGTTCACATTGACATTTCTGTCTAAACTATGCCGGACAAGAAAATGAAATATTTCCTGAGTTGTTTCTTGATGTGCTGATAGTGACATGAACCATTTTGGTCAGGCAATAAATGCAAGGAAGGCGTTTTGGATACTAAATCTGATCAACAAACTGCCATTAAAAACAATGGGTTAATCACCACTATTGCAAACCAAATACTGCAATAACCACTTACAAATAATCCATCTATGTGATACTTTACCCAAGGCATTCCAATTGGTGGCAAATCATGGAATAATTGTCACAATTTCTATGATTATAGCGGCAAGTGACGGTAATTAAATAGAATGTGGTCAAAATATGAGGCCGACCATTTACAGGCTTTGATCTGACCTTGTGCGGTGGGACATTGGATGGTAATTTACTCAATGAATACCACTGAGGCGTAGAGTAGCACAAAACTTGATATTCTTGAGGGAACTTTATATTGCATGGGCAAATGACGGTAATTTATAGAATGTGGTCAAAATATGAGGCAGTGTTTGACCCTGCAAAACGAAAAGCCTGTGGCAACATTTTAAGGCAGGGAAACCCACTCTTCCTTGTTGAATTTCCGCCAACAAAGCGTTATCTGCGATCTGATCAAGGCGGGGTGTCCACAGCTCAATGTAATGTGACATTGATTCGCCGCAGTGATCACATCAGTTTGCAAAATACTCCCTGTTCAAAATGAAACATTAATGAGGTATTAAAGCTGGTACAAATAAGGAGCAGATATGACTATAGTGACCTGCTGAGAAAATAACATCACTCAAATTAGGAAAGTTACTCATGAAAAGAAACAGGCTAAGTGGATATCCGCAAACCCAACGTCGGACATAATTCCACGTAGGAGGCAAATCATTTTACCAAATGGCGGAGATCAAAGCTAATGTGGGCTCGCGTGTGGAGAGGCAGCAATGACTCGTACCGAGGAACAATTTCTAAACAGCCTCACATCCTCCACAGCCAGGTCATGTACCGACGCCAACACGCGCACCGGTAACTAAATTTCTGCGTATTTACCATGCAGCCTGACGTATTCTATATTGCACAAATTCATAACGCCAGAAGCTGCTCATCAACAGTCAGTTTGACTTTAATTGCATACTGGGTATTCATGTAAAATTCAAACAATATTGAAAGTCGATGCCATTCATCATCGTACGGTGAGTCATTTATTAGCTGCTTACATCTACCATCTACCATGTAATATGCTAAACCATTGCCGGGGATTTATGCATGCTACAATGTCAGGATCCAATCCAAGGCTTTTTGTATCACAATATGCAAAAGCAAAACCTTCTCGTCATGATCATTGCTTTTTTTTAACAGTTGAACTCTTTAGAACAGACTGTTAGTCATTGTACACAAAGACAGTAGAGTAGAGGGTCTCTAAGGGAAACCCTTCAGTCTGACAAATGCTTGGACTGCATATCCATGGTGTTCCCTTATGAACCTGTGGCGCTGTTTCCATTGCCTCCTTTTGTTCCCAGTGACAACCAATGGGAATGTCCAATAAGCCAAACAAAGCTTCATTATGTGTGTGGGGCTACACTAAGTCATCACATGAGAAGCAAACACGGGACAGAAGAACATTGTTCATGGGAACAATCTATGAAAACGCAGCCTTCGAGAGATGTCGCCCAGAACCCGTTGCAAAGTGGGATTGCTCGGCCACTCTCACTCTCCACTGACATTACACCCGGTAACAAATAATTCATACTTATAAAGAGACAATGGGTGACATTATGGGCTGAGTTTAGACTCGCATACTGGTGATAAATAATATACCACACTCTCAGTCTCAAGTGGAAGTTCGTAAATTGGATTTTATCAATTTTTCAGATTGGACACAATAGTAGTGTATATTTACAGATAGTTTTAAATGACAGGTCTATCAAGATGTGTATCCGTCCGAGTGCGTGTTGTATGGGATACAGGAGTGTCGAAACATGCATGGTCTTTGCAGAATATGATATTTCAAAATCTATGAGAAATTACAAAGTGTGCCCTTTTAAGAATGTCAAGTTCAAGTTCAGAGATGAATGAATACTCACGTTGTCTATTTGAAACTAAACTCAGAATTATGTTTTTGATCAGCAAACCTGAACTACCTCCCTAGAAATTGGACGCATCAGATGGGGAAGAATTATTGGAAAATGAGTTGCCAAAAGATAGGCGATGTTGGTAAAATCTTTCGACTGGTTTCTTCTTTCTTTTTGTGCAGAAGATGTTCCAAGTCCAATACACTGATCAAAGCTCTTTGAAGATGCTGTGTTCATGTCTTTTTACGATACTCGAAAGTAGCAAATCGTTTGAAAGATAATGACATGAAGAGCTCTTCAAGAACACACGATCACGACTGAAATAGCTGAATCTGGGATGAGAAGTTTTGATTTATCTTCCTAGAAATAACTTTGACTTGGGTGATTCAGGCCGACACTCTATAATTGCTTCCCATCCCATCTTTGATGTAAAAATCACACCAGATAATTCCCAACCAACAACAGGTTTTTTCACAAACTCGTAAATTTCCAGTTCAAACCACAGCGTAATTATACTATTTGTAGTTCGGGATCATGGTACTGAGATGATTAACTAATTATGTGTGGTTTTTTCATGGAAATTACATGCATTATTATCAGAGTTTTTGTATCTAATGTAACAAAACATGATGAGATTCTAGAGCATGATCTAGCCTTGATTATACAAAAGGTCACCCAGTAGCTGGAATTGAGAGAAAACATGGTAGTGCGCTGGTCTATGCGTCAGACTTGCAATCCAAGGGGCGTGGGTTCGACTCCAAACATGCTGCTAACCTGCGGTCTCCAGCTTTCTGAGGCCGGAGAAAATCAACTCATGCAATCTGATAACTCGGATGAGACACGAGGAAGACTTATTCTTTACCGGTGTTTCTTCCTATTACTTTTTTGAGGCTGCGTAATCATCCCCACATCGTTATGTTGCCGTAATCTGATGGAAACTAGATCATAAGATTAGGCTTCTTATGATCATACCGGCACGAACATTCACCTTTTTGCCAGCAGCTCAGCGATCTATTTTCATAACGTGCAATGACTGTGAAAGAAAAGTCACCGGTAGTATTGACTTTTAACCCTTTTAGATTGGTTAGGGTAAGTGTCTCGGTAATCCGATCAAAACTACTATCAGATAAGCTTTCTTTTGATCACATCTTTGCTAAGAATGCTTTTTTGATATAATGATAGGAGGCTGTGAGCTACGATTCCCTACCAAGGATTCATCATCTTCATCGGATTTCACGGAGATAACGAGGCACAACTATCGATGAGGACGACATGACTTTAACGAGATGTCTAACGAGCGTTCTCAGACGAGTCAAGTAGCCTGGAGGAATCGTTAGAGAAACGGCAGAACTCTCACAATCAAGGATCAGGAGACCGAAATTATAGTTGTCATCTGTAAGGTTCTGCCTGGATTAGAGATTTCAGAATAGGATAGCAGAAAGGCCAATGACAGATAGTTGACATCTTTTTAACATGGTTTCAGACAAGTCAACGTAGCATGCCACCACTTAAAAACAGCTCTACATGTAGCAATAGTACCAAGATTCTCCTGTCAACCTTCGCATACTGAATACCCCATCAACTCACTCAAGACACGTCTACTGATGACATTATCCCGGGCGTTCCACAGGAACTGAAGTCTGGCTAATTCACTCAAGTAGCAGCGCCAAGCTATCTACAGCATTTCGATGGGTCTGCGCCCTCATGGAGAGGCCGACTACATGTAGGGACATAATGGGAATTGACTGTGTTCTGGTGCTTCAAATGCTTAGACCTGCCAAAAAGATAACAGGGGGAAACACGACTGCCAAAAAGATACCAGGGGGAAACACGACTGCCAAAAAGATAACAGGGGGAAACATGACTGCCAAAAAGATACCAGGGGGAAACATGACTGCCAAAAAGATACCAGGGGGAAACATGACTGCCAAAAAGATAACAGGGGGAAACATGACTGCCAAAAAGATACATGAAACATGCAGTAAGATTATAGATGATGACATGGTTGACTTGGCGGTATTTCTTCAAGTGATGCGTGATGCTTGTTATGATGACACAGGCAAACAAACTGGTTTTAATGAGCGATGAAGACCGAACGATGATTCACAGGTCACACATTAATCAGGCGCAGATTATTTCTCCTGAAACGAACAACTGCCAGACAGTTTTGGTGTCAAAATATTCCTCTATGACCCAACACATGTTCAAGTCAAAATGTCAAATATGAAAATGAAATATGGAGTAGTGATAACATGCTGAATAATCAAACTCACCTATCGGACCTGTTTGTCACAGCATATGAAAAGAGAAGAAAATACAAAAGAAAGGTTGAAATATTTGGCCTAAAGTATGGATGAAATGATCCAACAATGTCAGGGAGTCATTTGGTGTCGTGTTTGACTGCCCCCCCCCCCCCCCTTCAAAAAGACAAAAACCATGTTGCTAGCTCTTTAAAGTGTGGCAATGGTAACGGAGGGGTGAACCATGCATGCAGCTATCAAGCTCTTCCACAAGGCCCGACGTGTACAGTCCTTCAACTCGTGTAAACTGGCTCGGCAACTGTTACCGAGGGGTGAACCATGCAGCAATCCACCTCTTCCACAAGGGCCTGAAGTCCTCCCAAATCTTCTGTTTGCTTGAGCCCAATTACTCCCAACACCGTGCCATCACCGCCAAGATAATCTCTCGAAAATGCAACATCCGCAATCAATACCGTGCCATCCCATCTAATGCAACTCTGAATGAATGTGTGATAACTCTAACACTCTCCTTAATTACATTGCTTTTTCAATGTTTCCATCAGAGGATATCAAGTTAACTGAGAGGTTTGACACCTGATTTTTTCCCCGAGTGCATTATGACAAACTTCAAATAATCACATCATTTTGCAGAACGAAACTGGAGTCGATTTTTCTTGGCACCAATTCATCTTCTTCTTGTCTGGAATTATTCTTACTCTACTGTAATTTTGATAATCGTTGTAATGTAGTGTTGCTTTTTACGTAAAATACATGACACTTCGTCTTGGCAGCAGTGGTTCGGCTGTAACCATATTTGATCTAGCTGACATCTCGTCCAAAACCGAGGCAAGGCACAACCGGTATATTTAAGCTCCGCCCTTGCAGTGTTACATGAGACAACCAATTCCACTAGTTTGTATCAATTCCTCAAACAGAAAGTCCCAAACTCCACATCAATCAAGATGAGATTTAGGTGGCGTGTGGTGGTATTGATTGTAATTGTCTCTGTTGGCTTTAAGGGTTTATCTGTGAAGAACAGCTGGCAGGCTTTGTGTCTTTGGAGTGATTGGGTTTTAGTGGCCTTGTTGACAAAGAAACACGAGGTATGACACCAACTCTCAAGACACTCAACTCCGAAACGAGAACTGATGGTCACCAGTCTTTTAAGGTTAGCACCATTGACTAGAGGAGGACATCTGGAAGCCTGAAACTGAAGCAGGCCTGACCTTGTAGTTCCAACCATAAGCTGCCGTAATTTCCGGTTCATGCCCATTTCGCCTTGTCTTTTTTCGCCTTTTCCCATTTTGCCTTTAAAAAATATACATTTCGCCTTCTCCTATTTCGCCTTTTCAAATTTTGCCTCTTCCCAATCCGCCTTATTCTATCTCGCCTTTGTCTTTTTTCGCCTTTTCATTTTTCGCCTTATGCTATTTTGCCTCTGTTTTATCTTACCTTATCACAAGTTGCCTTATCCATTCTTGCCTTCGTCTCAGTTTGCCATTGTCTTAATCTGCCTTCTCCTATTTCACCTTGTCCTAATTTACCTTTGTCCTAATTTGCCTTCATCCTATCTCGCCTTTACCCGCCCCGCCTTTGTATTATTTCGCCTTCTTCCCATTTCGCCTTCTTCCTACTTTGCAACAAACTTGGTGTCTTTACCGATGTTTGTTGAGTCAATCTTTCATATGAAAGTGTCTTCAACAGTGTTGAAGGGCTTCTAGGGTCCATTCGGGGGTACCCGCAACCAAAACCCGGTGGACATTGCCAAAATTACAAGTGTAGATAACTTCTCAGCCATTATAGTCATATTACATTACATACCATATTACAAAAGACTTTTGTCTCTTTTACCCATGTTTTACCCATGTTTGTGGGGCCAATCTTTCATATAAGAGTGTTTCCACGAATTATGTTTTGGTACCCTACCCAAGGCTGTTGCTTAATTACCAATATTTTCAAATCTTCATAACTTCTGAACCATCTACATGTAAGCTTACATGTATCTCCAAAACCAACTTTTGGATTGATAAAAGGCGAGGTGAGATATGGCGAAACGGGAGAAGGCAAAATGGGAAGAAGGCGAATTGACATAAAGGTCAATCAAGAAAAGGCAAGATGAGATAAGGCAGGATGGAACCAAGGCAGAATAGGACAAAGGCGAAATAAGAAAAGGCAAACTAGGATGAGGTAAGATGAGAGGAAGGCGAGTTAGGAAGAAGGCCAATTGGAACAAAGGCGAGATAAGACGATGGCGAAATCGTAGAAGGCGAATTGAGAAAAGGCAAGTTAGGAGATGGCTAAATGGGAGAAGGCAAAATTGGATAAGGCGAATAAGGTTAAGGCGGAATGGGCAGATACCTAATTTCCATAACTACGTCGTTATGTTGAAATATTCCCACCCCAAAAACAATGGTGAAACCGCAATAATTTACTTGTAGTTAGAATAGTTTAGGACTATTTTGACAGCTAATTAGGAGATTGGGACTTGACATTGATTTTATACAAAAGCTATATGTGTATGTGAACAGAATACATTGGGCACCACGGGCCTACCATACTCAATGTTCTCGACTGCTCACAAGAGCTTGACCACACAAGACTAAACAGCGATCAGCTGTACTCAAGTCCACTCGAGGCCAACTGTTTGGTGTTGTGGAGAAACACCCCTCCCATTCACAACACACTCAAAAGAATATTCATCTTCAATTTTGATGTATGTTGGGGATGGGGGGCAATTTAGCTCGTTTTTATGAGCCTGTGGCCAAACTGCTATAATGTAATGCTACTGTTCATAGCACACACACATGAGCTTGACAACTGTGCTCAGCTGCACTGAAGCCCACTCGGTCCATAACACTTGTCACCAGGACACAGCCAATTGTCCTCGCTATTTTCCAGGAAGAAAATACAAGAGAACAAAGGGAGGAAATCATGCCTCAAAAACAGAGCCGTGGAATATCAAAGTTGTATTATTCATTGTGTTAGTCATGAGAAAAAAAGATCACACATCTGGTCCAATAATGTGACGGCTGCAGGTCTCTACGTCACAGAGTCAGGACATCATTGATTGATGACATATCGAATCAATAGCTAGAAGTCGTAAGAGTGTTTTTACCAGGCACGATTGTCCAGGTGGAGCTTAGCTTCTGAAGAGGACACGCTATTATCCATGTATCGATTGGCATTATCATCATTCATCTTGAATGGTCAGAGGGTCCGTAACATACCAAAGTTGGTATTTGTAAGATTATGAATGTCACAATCCGGACCCGACAGACATAAAGGTGAATTTCAGGCTCCAAAACTTCACTTGGAAGAGAACAATGCTTTTATAAGCTGCCTTCAGGCAAGGACAAGTTGCCATGTCACAATCTGCACAGGACAAGTTGCCATAAATCATAATCTGCACAAGGACAAGTCACCATTTAGTCACAATCTGCATAGGACAAGTCATCATTTAGTCACAATCTGCATAGGACAAGTCATCATTTAGTCACAATCTGCATAGGACAAGTCCCCATTTAGTCACAATCTGCATAGGATAAGTCATCCTTTAGTCACAATCTGCATAGGACAAGTCATCATTTAGTCACAATCTGCATAGGATAAGTCATCCTTTAGTCACAATCTGCATAGGACAAGTCATCATTTAGTCACAATCTGCATAGGACAAGTCATCATTTAGTCACAATCTGCATAGGACAAGTCATCCTTTAGTCACAATCTGCATAGGACAAGTCACCATTTAGTCACAATCTGCATAGGACAAGTCATCATTTAGTCACAATCTGCATAGGACAAGTCATCATTTAGTCACAATCTGCATAGGACAAGTCCCCATTTAGTCACAATCTGCATAGGATAAGTCATCCTTTAGTCACAATCTGCATAGGACAAGTCATCATTTAGTCACAATCTGCATAGGATAAGTCATCCTTTAGTCACAATCTGCATAGGACAAGTCATCATTTAGTCACAATCTGCATAGGACAAGTCATCATTTAGTCACAATCTGCATAGGACAAGTCATCCTTTAGTCACAATCTGCATAGGACAAGTCACCATTTAGTCACAATCTGCATAGGACAAGTCATCATTTAGTCACAATCTGCATAGGACAAGTCATCATTTAGTCACAATCTGCATAGGACAAGTCCCCATTTAGTCACAATCTGCATAGGATAAGTCATCCTTTAGTCACAATCTGCATAGGACAAGTCATCATTTAGTCACAATCTGCATAGGATAAGTCATCCTTTAGTCACAATCTGCATAGGACAAGTCATCATTTAGTCACAATCTGCATAGGACAAGTCATCATTTAGTCACAATCTGCATAGGACAAGTCATCCTTTAGTCACAATCTGCATAGGACAAGTCACCATTTAGTCACAATCTGCATAGGACAAGTCACCTTTTAGTCACAATCTGCACAATCGGACTCGAAATGATAACGTACAGCGTCTATACATGTAAATAGCTATACAAGGGTTTTGAACACTGTTTATATCATATCCAAGCAAACAACAGTACGCATGTTGGTACTTCTGTGAAGACCATAGGCCTTTACTTTCCAACATCTACTAAAACAAGTGATGTTATGTGGTCTAGTTGCTCATGCAACTTGTTTACATTGTACCACTATTGATCAAAACTAATTGCTTTTAATCTCCCACAATGCACAGGTCTGTCCTTATACTGTCATATTTTCAAAGCTTTATTGGCCAGCAATATAGAGTGTGTTCATGGTCAGCCATGTGCAGAACAATGACTTGTCATGCCTGACTTCACTGAATCAACTGCTGTCATTTGGGATTGTCTGTCCCTCCAACACAGCAGGTGATGACGTCACCTGAAATCACTAGAGCTATAAAAGGGTTAACTGAAGTGGTATTTTGTAAATGACAGGAGACTAATGTATGCCTGTTAAGTCCACTACTTGTGATGAAGTCATTGTCAGCAAGTCCTTCAGTCATGTTATAGTGCCCATGTTCCAGGAACAAACACAAAATAGTATTGACATTGCTGTATGAGTGAATGAGATCACAATTTGCTTTAAAGGTTTGACCATAGTACAATTTTTGCTAGAATTTGCAATCAAAAAGCAATTAGAAGTCCTTCAAAATGAGGTAAATAACCATTTACAATATGGGAGGCTGTCCTCTGGAAGACAAAGAACAGACTCCCACCCTGGAAATTGGCATTTACTTTCTTTTGAAGGAGCTCTAATTACTTAGATTTCAAAGTTTGAGCCAAAATGGTAGTCCCCTTAACCAGAAAACAAAGCTTAATTCATCTCCCAGACATGCCAGACAGAGCAAAGGGTTAAACTTAAGTAATGAAAAGTATTCAGTGAACCATGACAGGAATGAAGGGCCTAAATTGGGACCCTTTTAAGTGCCAGGCATTGACAGTCACAAGAATAGACTCATGTTGAACATTCCCTGTAAGCTATGTAAACAGCAGAGATCAATTCAAGTATTGGAGAGGCTAGATGAAGGGAATCAATTCAAAGAGGGTCACAATAATGTCCTATATCTGCACAGGTAAAGCAGTGCCCAAGGCTTTTTAGTTCCCTGCAACAAATGGGAAATCATATGCCCCTCAAATCAGTGGAAAATGATATATTGACCTCTCTCCTGAAAAAACTTTTCCATTCTCCACTTGACTTGACATGTTTGATATTTGAAAAACTTTTGCAAAACTTCTAAGCCCTTTAGCCAACTAATGTATTTTAACACACTGATCTTCATACCAGCCATTTGTGAACAGGAAGAATGTCACATTGGCACACAGCCACAGAACCACAGTGACAACCAACATTCGTTTTCTATAGTTTTATCAGATCGTACATTCCATAAGGCTTATTTCATACATCCTGGTCTTCTAAGAGACAATCTCAGCCCTCGGGTAGTAAATTATCAGGCCACAGTTAGGGTGAACAGTACCAACACAATGACAACCTCTATTTGTACCAAGCTTCCCTCAAAGAGAGGACTTTTGAACTCAGCTTGTCTGGGTCGTGTGGTGGCACAGTGGAAGAGAATCTGACTTGTGATGGAAAGGCTCAGCCAGAATCTCTCTGTACTTTCAACTGGCCCTTGTGCACTCATCCTTGGTTTCTGCAGAAAAGTTTTATGGATAAGGCGAGGGAATGAATATAAAGCCCTTTGACAGGACAGTTGTACAGTAGTAGAAAGCAGAAAGAATAGTACATAGTACATAAAGTATAATTTTTATGAAATTTCATCATTACTTCTTAGAAGTTAGTCACAATGTTTTATGGAATTTTCAGAACACTGTGATACTTTACACAAGCAGAGGTTTTCGTCATACAATCTATTAAAGATAGATTCTATCATATCCATAGATCTATTCGATCAATCTCTTTCATAGATTCTGTGTAGGGATACTTGTCAAGCACAAACCCAATCTGACAGTGTTCAATGTGCAATATACTAGCTGGGAAGTAACGTGTTTCAGGAGTAAAAGCGAAGCCTAATTAGTCAGGCATTATTTTAGGAACTATTATCATTAACTTTGCTTCATTCATGGTAATTGGGTCATGCAGGAATTGACTAATGAGGCAGTAATGAGTAACTACAGGTACACTAAGAATCATATTATGAAAGACATTCTCAATCGTCTTCAGAGTCTCCAGGAGATCATGGAAGAAATTGATGAATTCATATTTTGCAAAAGGCAGTCAACACTGAAAGTGAAATGAACAACCGGTCCATCTCCACCTGCCAGCTAAGACAGGTCACAATTGTCAAAGCGCTGAATATTCATTCACCGGCCCAATCCACAGAAACCTTTCTGCTGAAAACAAACATCACTATTATCCCGACAGCGGCCACATTGACCATTTCAGGTCATAAGTTGGACGCTGTGCTTCCTAAATAGATGCACAGGCCTTTATTCTCAGTCAATCAAGGACCAATTCCAGGTACAACCAGGTCCTCAACTGGTTTCTAAGATTACCAGGAATTGACCTGTTTGCTTGGCCGAACAAGTTTAGGCTTAAAACTGACGCGCTTATTAGGCACTGCCCAATGTTTGTGTCAGGTCTTCTTGGACGTACTGATTAGGTGGTTGCTCCTATTCCATCACTTTCTTGAGAGGCTGCTAGCAGTCCGAGGCCACAGCTGGGCAAACAAGGCATCGCGTACGCGGTTCTAGGCCATGGCCGGATACACTGATACAGCACCCCCCCCCCCCCCGAGGTCAGGAAAACCAAACACCTTCATCATAGATCTTCACAATCAGAATTTTCAGATACACCAGACAATCGCTCAAATCTCGCAGCATTGTCCGTCTTTGGAGACCTGTTCTGATAAAATTGTTCTGCTTTTATCGACCCCAGGTTGTGTATGTGCTCGTGGACGAGGGTAATCACCACATCCCATTCATCCATATATTTGTAAGGCACATGATGAATGGTGTGGTGCTGTTTTAAAGGACTCCAGAGTCCTGTGGTCCGGGGGTGCCAACAGCCTGCACATGCCTGTGACAGGGCGACGCGGGCAGGTCGTCCTGGAGGGACATCCAAGACAGGATGTGCAAGGACATGTCCTCGGTGCCCAGTCACTCCATCTAATGGACAAATCACAGAACATAATAATACGCGCAAGAGAGTTTATTATTGTGTTCACTAGCTGTTGGGATGCCCCTTTATGTACTACTGCATTGTAAGGTAAACAAACAGAAAATGCATGTGGTAAAATGAAAGTTATGAGAGATAGCTTTCAAAACTACTTATTATGAAAGAAATACTAACCCGGCTGGGCCTTGGCAACTCCAACCCACAGAATGAATAAACTGCACGTTAAATCCAGCCACATTTTGGCTAGAAATAACTTATAAACAGGTATTCCACTAATATTTTTCAAAGCTAGTACCCTCTCCAACAAACTCCACATGCAAATGCTGTAGCAAATTGATCTCACTTCAGGGTAACGCTTGAACAGTCACTCTCCTGATGACGTCATACTGCGGGATTTTCCAAAACTACCATGTTGTCATCGATATAGATTTTTATTGTGCTCCAGAAAGCCCGTGGTGAACCTATTCGCCCAGCGAGGACAAGATCACTGGTATAAGGGGGGGGGGGGGCAGTAGAGCTATCTTCACAGCGGATAAATACCGATGCTAGCAGGACAGGTCAGACTTCTGCAGCCAGGTGAGGTTGGAAGATTTGTGTTCGGATATGTCCTGGCGGCAAGCACAGAATAAACAACAAAATTGAAACATTCTTTCAAATAAATACTTTAATTCATTTTACATCATGGCACTGTGAATAAACAATATTGGGCATAACCTATGATATAAACACATGTGAACGTTTGGAAAGAATAGTAAATTACTGGTTGTGTTTTTGGATTGTTCCTTGCTGATCACCATCCTGAATGCCCGGGTTTATCTTAAATCTTGATAAGATGCAAAAAAAATAGTGGGAAAGATGGCTGATCATCAAGTCTCTTATTGACAATCAATTGTTGGTATTAATTTTAGCCGTGTCATGATCAAGGCAGGTCTTTCTGAGAAAATGTTCGATGCTCCTGCTTTGAAATGATGTAAAAGAATAATCCCATCAACTTGAGCTGTCCACTGAAGATTGATTCCAATACTTGACTTGCCAATCTCAGCTCGACGCCGAACTGCAGCGCCACTCGCGGACAAAGATAGAACAACTCGACATTTTTTTCACCGGTTTTCTTGCTGCACATGCGTACCAGCGTCATCTTTTGTTGATTTCCGCTGGTACGCATGCGCAGCGAGAAAACCGGTGAAAAAAATGTCGAGTTGTTCTATCTTTGTCCGCGAGTGGCGCTGCAGTTCGGCGTCGAGCTGAGTTTGGCAAGTCAAGTATTCACTAATAGATCCTTTCAGCATCACCATCCACGATCGGATGTCTGAAAACAAGAGAAAAGAGTCAAGCACAACATCATTAGTAGGCCTACCTGTTCGTTTGAAAACAAACAATTCGGTTTCAAGTCAAAACATCCAGTTTCGGACTAAATGCCTTATAGGGAGATTATTGGCATCAGCACAAGTGAGGTAGGCAAGATTAAGCTACACAAAATTGCCCGTAAAAGTCATTCTTGGCAATATTTTGATGAACTTGCAGTAAGTCTTCTTTGCACATCTTCGTCGCTACTTTTTCGATGCTCTTTGATATAACTTTATTGAAAGACTCTGATATAACTCAGTCAAAATAACTTAGAAATCTTCCTGATGAATGCTCCTTTGTTGCACGACGCTGCTGTGCCAGACACTCCGGACGCAGTGGACTGGCCTCGCCCCTCACACCTATGAGATAGGATGACGAAATGGACTGCCGTGGGAGTCTACTGTACCACAGCAGAGGCATGCATCGTGTAAGCTTGTTACCTTGGTTAACAAGAGGTTCATCCCTAAGTCAGAGACAATGCCAGGATCGCCAACATGGCCGCTGGGCGAGGGAACCTGTGGAACTTTCAATATAAAATCTGAATTACGCATGCAAAGACATGTTTTATCAAAACTACTTTTTCGCAAGATTGCCAAGAACTTGCAAAAATCTCCTTAGTACATCTTCGTCGCGCTCTTTTTTCGAGGGATGCTCTTTTATATTACTCTCCAATCAAGGAATGTGATGTGATCAGGTATTCCATACTCATTAAGAATGCCGTTTGGTATAGATGTTGTCGTTTTAAAGCAGAGAGTCTCTGTGTATGCTGTCGCTCAGCGATCCTTACCTAACCTATTCAAGGCAACTTCCTTTATTTTACGAGGGCAATATGGCCGCCGAGGGGTCAATTTGAGGAGTGGCTTCACAAATTTGCCGATCAAAATAAGGGGACGACATAATGCGACAAAGCTAAATACACTTTGTAAGCTAACACGCTGAGTAAAATTACTGAAATATTTGAAAAATTTGCAACCTACCTAATCTTGAGCTTCAAAAAGTCGAACAGAATAGAGCGCTGACTGGAGCGCAGCTCGCTTGTTGAAAATGGCGGGGGAAATGGCGCAGTTGGATACATGGCCAATCAAAATCCACGGAAAGGTTACATCATAAGAATACACATATTGATCCTACTTATACATCTATTCATGCGTGGAGGTGTCACCTCTGACAGGACCAAATGTCGCGTGCCGGTCAACGGAAAAGTACCAACGCATTCGCCCCTTTTGGCGCTCTTTGAAGAAAGTTGCGCGTGCCATAATTTAGAAAACAATTAAAAACAAAGCTTTATTCTTAAGCCACGAGGTGTAATAGCATCGGCAATAGCATTGGCTATAGAGTTCAAATATGCGGATGGGTTTTGTTGAACCTTATTATGCCTTGTTTAAAGTCTTCCACTCCTCCTTCTTCAACCTGCCTAAACGAGTCACTCCAAATCGAAGTCGTTTCGTTCCCTTGGACTTTTGTTGGGGTTTGAGAAAGTACCCCGGGAAAGTACAAGTGGCAAAGTAGATGTGATTTCTAGGGTTGTCAAATCTACAAAGAAGGAATCGAAGCAAAATACAATTTGTAGTGTCTCCTCCATGGTTGTGACTGTCTTCGGAGGTTGTGTGACTTTACAGTGTAACCTGAGACAAGTCACTCGGATATCTAGTTGATCGGTCATCGAGAAACCTTAAAACAAAACGTGACAGTTTTTTCCTCTATCAAGTAATATTGTCCAAGACCTGAACTTTTATTCTAGCATAAAAGTTATTTGATGAACTGACACTGAAAGGTAGAAATCCCCCAAGGAACAAATCTGAAACTTCCGCCCCACCCGTGGGATTCTCTCTCGTCACGTCATGAGCACATTGAACTGCTGAACTACAAGAAAAGACAAGTGACCTGCCGAAGATCACCGATGGCCGAACGATTCCTTCTTTGTAGCCCTGGAAAGCACATCTACTTTGACACTTGTACCTTCCCACAAATGCAATGAATATATTTGTACATGTGGAGTTTATCTATGAATTTCAACTAATCTTAATTCATTGTACCAGGTACTTTTTCAATCCCCAACAAAAAGTCCCAGGCAGCGAAACAACTTCGATTTGGAGCGAAACGACCGGGGGCGAAAAGGTCAGGCAGCGAAACGTCCGGCTACCACCTAAACTAACCGCTAAACTGCCATGGTTTTTCCTCGATATTGATGTCTGCGGGCCGGGCTGTCTTGTAGGATGTGCCCTGGTGTCTGCACTGAAAGGCTTACACAATATGACGCCAATAAGAGGGGTCCTATGATGAAACACTTGTATGAACAAGGAGTCCTCGGGCGGGACCCGGGGATGCGTGTATTTAAAAAATTTCCATTTCCATTTACATTTTTGATGCGAACGAACCAGACATTTAAAAGCTTTAGCTCTTTATATTATTGGCATATAAAAATATTTTTTTACAGTAATCAGTCGTCACATTCCTCTTGGACGTGGTTCTGTCTCTGTCACAATCACCAACTTCGTCTTGGACGATAGCTAATGAAATCAAGTTTATCTCTGGCACAATCACCAACCACCTTCGCGTAGGATGTGACTTTGTCTCTATCTCTGTCACAGTCACCAAGCACCTTCACCTTGGATGTAACTTTGTCTCTGCCACAGTCACCAACCACCTTCACCTTGAAGTGGTTTTTGTCTCTCTCACAAACACCAAATTCATAATAATAACGACCGGTCAAATGTCCTTGAAGGCATTGTAGGAGAGAGGATTATGCGGGTGATCCATCAATTCCCGTCATCTTCCCAATGTTAATGGGAACTTGACGGTCTTTTGGAGTTGTAGTAAATACGAGAGCTTGACGAGAAGATGACAGTCGGTGGGTCTGACAAGAACGATTACAATACTGTGTGTCGTCAATTTCTCGGGAAAAGCCATCAGATGGTATTTTATATGGAGCCCGGCAAATTTCCATCTCATCCAGACCACAATGAGCTGGCATAAAATGTTGTCCTGTATTTTCCAAAACGGGGGTTGTCCCAAGCGCTAAGAAAGAATGGTGCCCTTTAAATCGCCTCGGCCCTTCTGAGCATGCCTGGTCCCTTGAATGCTTCTATCGTCCGCTAGAGAAATTCGGCTGGATATTCATAACACTCGTACGGTTCTTTCTCTGGATGATTCCAGCAACACTGATCACCATACTTTGGGACCTTGACCCCTAGAAGGGCATACCAGGTTTGGTCCTGAAAACGTATAAGAAATTTGTTAGTTATTGGCTTATGAGACACAGACTCCTTTCTCTGAAACTCCTATATCAGAAACAGGAATCTGATGAAAAGACAGTTTGTACGAGCTGGCATTTCATCAACCGGCTGCGGAAACGAACCATGAACCTTCGACCTCACGGCGGATACTTTACAACTAGGCAGTTTTCGGATTACCCCTCCCGAGGATGATCCACAATCGAAAACAAGCATTCCGGCGACTTCGTTCGTAGGCAGTATCAGCATTGGTGCAACTATTATGCCATCTTGAACCACAATGTTTTGGAATCGCTAAATCACTTATCCAAAATCTCGATAGTGGTGACGCAAACGCATGAGAGTCCGGATGCTATCACGCCGGGTGGCGTGATATTTTTGCAAATACAGGTTGGTACCAATGTGTACATCAATCAGCCAATCACAACTCGGTAACTTTCAGTTACTGACACAGTATATATAGAGGGTGCGCGTATAATCGATCCGTACGGCGGTATAATCACGATGGGTATGATGATGTACCGATTTTCGATTGCCAGTAGCTGGCCCCGGTTGCCTACCACGCCATAGATCACTGGATCGAATCCCACCAAACGCGACGACTTTGTAACCTTTTTGGTAGAAAATACAAGTCCAGACATTTGTGACGCCATTCGAAAGAACCCTCCTGTAGAAAAAAAAACTCGCACTGACCTCAGCCCATGCCTTTGTCATCCTTTTAATACTCCTTAGTTAAATTTTGTCTTGTTTTATGAATTTCGCAGCACACCTGCGCCCAGAACGTGATTGTGTAGATTATTCTTGTGCGCAGTATTTGCTGCAAAAGAGCCGGGCACTCACGTTGATCAGTACATTCGGTGTAACAGTGCATACCTTTTCATGGCTCGTCATCCATCCATAATCCTCGGTTATCTCACTTCTATAGCAAACTTCATCTTTACGCCATGTGTCAGTGATACATTCCCATTTTATATCTCTGTTTAAATCACAACGTCGGTAGTCCCACTTGTAGTAGTGTTCTCTCCATAGGGGGCAGCAGTCCTTCTTGCGGTCGTCAAGGAATGTGGCCCATTCTTGGCGGGTACGAAATATTTTTCGATCTGAAAGGAGAACAGAATGCGAATATTTATCCAGCAACGCTCTGAAGTTAGAGTTTTCTTTTGAGATCTTTTTTACAAGTGCATATGATTGACCAGGGCCTTAGGCCCTACTGACTATAGCTCTTGTTCATGGCAGTTCAAAAAGTAGGAGTGTCGGAAACTCCGTCCTGATCATGACTATGACAAACGATGGCGCTGTGACTGTGGCAACCCTTCATCAATGCGTTTCAATCTCAACTCGCTTCAGTCACAAAAGGGAATAGATATTGAAACTGTTTTGCAAATGGAATTTTGAATACGCTCGATCAGGGCCAGTGATAGGGTTACCTCCAGCTCACCTTCACAAAAGGCGTCATCAGCATTGTTCCAGGTTCCGTCATTCTGGCACAACTTCCAGATGACGCCATCAGGTTCTGTCCCCCTCAGCTTATAACCATAAAAACAGCTTATGCGATACTCTGAGCCGTACGCGAACTCGGCATCAGTCACGCCAGTGCCACTGCGGCGTGTCAATTTACCGTGCTTTGGAACTGTCAGTCCGGGACAAGTCATGGCTGCAGTAGAGACGGAAGGCTCACGGTAATTTGCAGAACGTTATGCAGCGGAACAAATCTCGTCGCATGACATCATGGATTTCAACTCTGTTTCTGCCATGAAATGCCCACGGCTGACTGCGCGAAGACCAGTACCGCGGACAAAACATGTGGACTGAGGTGGGTAATACAACAATGCGAAATGCGCCAGTGTGACAGCTGCGATATGGTTCAACCAAGTCTCGATGGTTTTTGATCGGTTTTTGCCTTACCTTGGCACTCGGCCTGTTCGTCGCTCCATGTCCCATCGCGCTGACATAGCCAGAGTAGCTCCTCGCCAGGCTCTTTCCCTTTGAGCTTGTAACCGGGATCACAGCCTACGGCGTACCCGGTGCCGAACTCCATTCCATCATCGGCGTTGCCGTTCGGCTTTAGAACCCCGTGGGCTGGGGGTGTCAAAAGGGGGCACTTCACAACTAAAATGATATTTAGCGATGTTTGTTGTCTTAAATGAGATTATTTTGCGTTAGGTTATAGGTCTACCTAACGCAAAATAATCTCATTTAAGGGCTTAAAACGAGAGACCCGTTCGGGTGTCGGGGTACACTCATATCCCACTCACTTTGCTGTCAGAAGCCCTCCACCCAATCATGGCCATGCTTTCTACGCTGAAAAAGCATGATAGATGTCTTCCGATTGGCGGCGCCAATACTGACCGGAAGGCTTGAATTGCTACTCGAGGAAGAGGTGAATGGACTTGGTGCTCAGCGGTGGTGAGAATGGTTCACCAATTATGCTGTTGTTGTAAAATTATGGCTAAAAAATGAGGCCCTTGCGCCCACCACTCGGCTGATATAAAAAAGATAGTAAAATTGTTACCAGCATTACTCACTTATACCAGAGTCTGCTGATACCGGACGTAGGGATGCGTTTGAACGTAAAGAAGGTTAAAAACTAGAGGGTTATGCGACCACCACTCAGCTGATATCACTCCATGAAAGATGGTGAGAAAGTTTTAACTTTCAGTGAGAAACGCCGATGATAACTAAAATTGTTACCAGCCTTACTCACTGATATTAAAGCAACAAAGAGTGAAGCAATTTTGAAATACATGTACCATACAGAAAACTAAAAACTAGAGGGCCACGGTCTTGTACTTCGCTGTGAAATAGGGATAGCACTATGCTTGCGCTTTAGTCGAGGGAACTGGTACTTTCACTTACTTTCACAACTTGGTACACTCCTATCCCACCCCTGGTTCCCTCCACACGTCAACTCCACAGAGTCAGCACCGGAGAACTTATACCCTCGGTCACAGACGTACCGATAGATGGAGCGGTACTTCCAACTCCATCCGCTGATGTGTTCAAGGGTACCGTGGGGAATATGCGGCAGGGCAGGGCAAAGGGCTTCTGCAAATATAAAGGGACGTTGTCAGTATTCCAATGAGATGTGGGCGCCTGAGAAGGGCTTGATTACGACAGCTGGACACGGCCGGGCTTTTGTACTACAGGACAACCCCCGCTCCGAAACATTGAACTATTGACACATCCAGTTAGTAGAACGAACGAGATGATCCACGAAGTCGCAGTGTAAAGAATGTAGTTCAGCACTGAGACTGAGACGATGTCTGAACTTTGCAGCCATGTTTCACAAATGCAATAGTCTGGTAAGGTGGTGTGCTGTGATGACGTCACAACAGAACGAGTGACCCGGACGCATTCTTTTTCAACGTACCTTCACACCTCATACCTATGACAGTCCATCTCCTGTTCGGTTGGCACACCCTGCTAGTGAGGATTCCAGACGTCATCTTGAACCCGGGTCGGCATTTGTAGTTCACGTAATCACCGAAACGGAAGCTGTTGCCCTCTCGTATGGTGTTTCGGATACTGGATGGCGTGCCGCAGGACACAGCTGTGAACAATTCGCATAAAACGAAAGCATGTTAAACTCTGTGCATGTATATGTATAAGTATATATATATGAACCAGGAAATGGTCAACACTCATCTGCCGTTATGGCAAAGGAGCCGCTACTCGACAGATGACGAAATTATTGTATGGAGGTTGCTTTTAGCCGATGCGTTTGACACAACCGGAACGGTGAAAGGTTGCATACATCTTTAACCGATTATAGGAAACTCAAGTTCTTAATTTGATGACGTTAGAAAGAACTTACTTCGACAATGAAAGTCAACATCGGACCATAATCCACTTTTTGAGCAGGTTATCCTACTCTGGCCAATCAGCATGTAGCCAGGAGAGCACCTGTATCGAATGACTTCACCCTCCATGTAGGCTTCCGCCGTTGGCGCGAATGCATTGTTGACGATAGGTGGCGCACTGCATTGTGCTGTGGATGAAATCTAAATGTGACTCGATGACACACATATTAGTTAGATGATCCAAACTCTGTTGGAGCAAATGAAATTTAGATGCGGCGTCTCTAAGGACCGCCCGTCATTACTACACTCTCCAGGCAGTGATTCCTGTCATTTCATCAGTGTTTACAAGCTCCTTAAAGGCCACTGGACTTGGGCTAAGACCACCAGGGAGGGGTGGCTAAGAGTTGATTGTCACATCTACCATTCTACCCCGGATATGATACTCACTCATCTGAATACATGAGCTACTCTCCCCGCTCCAAGATCCATTCTCCTGGCACGTTCTGTTGGCTGAGCCTTGGAGTGTGAACCCGGAGTCACATGATACCTTGGCCTCAGTTCCTGGCAGGATGCGACTGGTCGTCAGACTGACTGTGCCGTGAGCAACGACACCGAACACTGGGCAGGCGAACGGCTTGTCTGGAAGAAAGGGAATATCGATACACCGGAGAGATTCAGCAATATCGACGACTTCGTCTTCGTACAATAGTCATAGTTGGGTTCAGCATATCTACGTCCCCGTTTTGTCACACTAGATCAGAGGTTTCAGCAATATCTGCGACTATACCGTCCGGCCGTCCTGGCCCTCTAGTGAGTTTGGCACATCTGTACGACTCTGTTTGCCTCACAAAGAGGTTTCGAACTACATGTACCTACGACACCGCCGATATCTCTGCCTAATAGAGAGGTTTCGCAACCGAGGCTCCGCTAGTCCGACCTGCCGCACTATCAGATCAGTGAAAGCTCAAAAAGCGGGCTGATATTCCCCACGTTGGAATCGAAGAGGAATAAAGGATGTTTTACCTAAGACACATCTTGGTTTCGGCATCCATTCTCCCCTCACGCAAAAAATAGATGTTCTGTCTGTCAGATGGGTGAAGCCTGTCTCACAAGTAAAGGTGGCGCTGGTGCTGTTTCTGACCCAGGGCCCGGAGCCCATCTTGCTCGGGTCGACGGAGATGTTCCCGTTGGGGAGCGTGTTCGTCAGGCAAGAGGCTGAAAATAGGGGTAGTGCAATGTGTGGTGGGATGACAAATACATGTAATATAGAGGATAAGATATCGTTCCAATAATGTTGATCCTGACCCCCAAAAGCTGAACATTAACCATCCTCGTGGTTCTCTCGATATTTCAAACCGTTATGATGTTGGAGTGAAGAAAAGAACTGAATCTCAGGATGAACATCAGCGTGGGCCCAAGATTTGCTGAAGAATTATCCGCCTGAACGCACCTTGCGTAGGTGGAGGACGCTCAAAAATCGTCAGCAAAACGACCTCTTATTTAGTCTCCATGTCATCAGAATCAGTAGATTTCCCGATTCTTGAGTTGGTTCACATGCTCACCCTTGAATCGGCAGAGAGGAGGCAGTGCCGACCAGTTGCCTCGTTCGCACTCCAGACTGGGGCTCCCCACCATGATGAACCTATCGTCGCAGCCAAACACCACGCGGGACAGGCGACTGAAGGAGTGAATGAATCCGTATCTCGGCTTTGTCAGTTTGGGACATGCTGAAAAGGAAGAAAGACAAACAGGTTGAGTTCTGGTACGGGACACCTTTAAGGACTTTGAATCAACACCACGATTGATATGCGGTTGCACAGGCGGAGTACAATCCTCCGTAAGCTTCGCAAAATACGGAGACCGAAAGCCAGGGACAATTATTGGTGAAAGGTTCGAAAATCATCTAGAAAAAGTAGCGCGGGTCTCATTCCTTTGTCATCCTGAACTTCAGTGTAACTCTCGGCACTAACGTGGGAGCAGCGTTCGACTGACTCTGGTATTCGAGGATGGTCCTCAGCAGGCGATTCCAATTCGTGCCGCAATATGTCACTTGACATGGTAATCTCCTAGCCTCGCCATTGTTAACGGTTGCTTAGTAATACTTCCACCGTGTACTGACTCTGCCCTCTTCCGTTTGGTCTCTTCTGGTAAGAGGCAGCAAATGCAGCGAGTCCTCCCATTAGGAGATTGATGACGGGTGACTTACCCAGATGCGCGACAGCAAAAGGAGCCGATTAAGTTGTCAATACGATGTGACGGCTCCAAGTTGATTTTTGCAAAAAAAGCCTACACAAACCTATTGCATTGGTGCACTTTCCTGTTGCATCCCATTGACCTGTCTCATTACATCTGATCACCAATGATGGGACTTCAGTCCCTGTAACATCACTCAGTCGGAATCCATCCTCGCACCTGAGACAGGCGGTTTGGTTCATGGGGACGAGGTCGGTCAACGTCGTGTTGTCATCCATGTCATCGCAAATGCCACCCGTCAGTTTAGCGTTTTTCAGAGCTTTCGGGTTGCAAAGAGCTATAAAAAGAATACATGTACTTTGTCGTGAAAAATGTCTGGTGAGTGTTACCGTCATGTTTGTGACTACGCCTTCCTCATGTCTGCTCCATAATCAACTATCATGCATATTTTGTAACCACTGCTGACTCGACGGAGTGCAGGTTGTTGTGATAAGTTCTGCCTTCAAGCTGAGGTTGCTGATTCGGTATTTTTTTAAAACCTTGTAAGCTGGGGGGGGGGGGGGGGGCTCACACACAGCATATTAATCTATTGTACGGAATAGTAGAGACTTTGCACTCACCGGGAGAACACAGTGTCGACGTGTCTTCACTCCACCCGATGCCACAATCTGCAGCAGACGATTTCTGACACGTTATCACCCCGGTGAAGTTCGCCCGGAAGATGTAACCACGGTTACAGCGTACCGTCATTCGGGTATGTTGAGGATATTTGGGAATAACATTCCCGTTCGTGTCGTAGTCATAATTTCCGTATACGGACTCAGAACCACCGACGGTGTCGTCTGCTTGACCATAGTCACCGTAGTCGCCGAATGGTGTCGCAACAGTTGATTGGATATCCATGGAGACAGGCAGTTGTTTTGCCTCCCCATTCGTGACATTGGGATGCAGGCATTGAACATCTTGAACATCTTAAAGAGGACGCAATGGCAAAATATTAATCATCGACTTTGTTTTTCTCCAGTTTAGTACGATGGAGTTGAAACGAAGTGTATACGTTTACGTCCAAGGTTATTAGTCTAAACTGCACTATTGTCGTATAATAACGGATGTCTTTACCATCAAGGTTGTGACAAGGATGCATTACGTTAAAGTCCACGGTTGTGACGGCACAGAACTGGTTTCAAAATTGACTTAAGACAATATTTCTCTCACACTATGCATGTCGTCAAGATGACCCATGATGACATTTCCTTAGCGAACAGCCGGTGTAATAGTAGCTAATGTTCCCTGGAAAAAGAGGCCCTCCCTATTGTTCGGTTGCAAGGAATGATGAACCTACCTTGGCAGTCAATGTTATCTCCAGTGACAGCTTGAACGATGATTGTTACGCACACGCAAACAGACAGAAAAGCCCCATCTCGGTAAGACGTGTCCATTCCGTCCACACTCCTTGGCGCTGCTAATCCAGTGGATACAGTCACAACCCAGTAATACTAACGGACACACTTCTGGTCTTCTCACTTTATCTTAGTGTGATGGTCTATGCTAGAAAACCGGCACGAAACAACAATCAGCAAAACTGAGCCTATCAGACCACAAAGACTATCAAGTGCCTGAATGACCCATTATCTCAATATCCGTAATGACATCATGATTATGGCAGTTATCATTCATTATCACCAATTCCAAGAAGTTAAGTGTGACAAATTTTGCTTGGTAAACAAAGTCGAATGATTGTCCTCGTGTTCAAAAATACGGATACGGACTCTTCTGGATCGAGTGGACATCTTGACACCAGACTTGTTTTACTCCTTGATATATCGAGAGGCGGAGTATTGAAGACAACTGTGCCATGAAGTCAAGTGGATGGGTGATTCATTGCGACAATTTTAAAAGACAATGTACACTGGTCGATATTTTAGCAGCAATGGATCGCAAGTGCGACGCACACTGAGCAAATCATTGCCAGTTACTCTCTTAACTATTGACCTTGGTTGCGACGTGAGCGAGATGAGACAGTCACAACCAGACCAGATCAAGGTAGGACGCTCAATCGTGAGTACTGTCTGCACTGTGAGCGAGATGAGACAGTCACAACCAGACTACATCGGGCTAGGCTGCTCCATCTTTTTTACCATGGTGAGTTGCAGGGTTGGCGCGCCCGTTCGCATTTTCGCCATTTGCGAATGCTGCACATGAGCAGATGAGTGGCGAATGTAAAACAATGTCTGGCTAAAAATTTTGCGAATTCAATTTGAATTGTCATGATTTGGCGAGAGAGTATTGTGCGAAAATTGATCAGTCTATCAAAAAGATTCACTTCCACACCAAGGAACGATCGTCAGTCAGTCAAACTTTATCATATTTGCGGGCGGCCGCGCTATTACACGTGGTACGGTTGCTATCGTCTGCATTGTAGTACTACCCGTTGCCCCTAGGGATTTTGGTGGCGCTGCTGGTCGCCTTACGCATGCATTATCGGCTCGTTTCTCGCTCGCTTCGTTGCCATGGCGTCTCCGGTCACGGGTTCCTCGAATCGTTCGATTATTTGGAAGTCTCTAAAAAGAAAGGTTTTATGGCTAGCGCCGACTCAATATGGCTTAAAGTGACAGCCACTTGGCTAAAAAGTGGCTAGGAGGAAAAAATTCAAAGAGCCAACCCTGCAACAGTTGTGTTGTGGATTTACCATGGTGATAATGAGACATGTTCTCCTCAAGGGAGGTCAGATAATGTGGAAGCCCTGGTTCAAAATGAGGAACACAGAAGACAAATTAAACAGAAAGGTTTTTATTTTTCAGATGTTTAACATCACAAACTTCCCATTACCAAGCGTGGTCGAACACAATCATTTACAAAACCTGCAGTATATTGGTACCCGGACATCTAAAAGATGGCAGCACAATGAATGAGATAACCAGTCATGTCTGACATGTTTGAGAAGTGTCGAATACAAAGGATATTCCCTCTGCCCACAAAGACAACCATTAAAATGTGCGATCACAGGCACTTTAGGATACCAGAGTCTCACCCAACATAAACCACACACCCGTAAACCCTGGACAGAAGAGTAATGTAATGTTTGCTTGTCGTGATGGAGCTATGAAATCGCTACGACTTTGATATCTTCATGTGCCTCTGGTTATGTGTAAGATGTCATGGAATCACGACAATAATTTTAGAACAGCCAGACATAATTCGGCCATGCACATCTAGACCGAAAATGGTCAACCGTTAGATTACATTTCAGTGGTGGGCTATTACCACACCCAAAACACACAATGAGTTTTACAATTCAAACCCCAGTCAGTTCACTTGTATTGAGTTCCATCCACAGATTTCTTTATTTTTCATTGAAAGGGATAATTCATCATTTCAATAAAGACATAAGTGAACCATTGTGTGACCGACCTAATCATGTTATAACTGTGCTGTCAAACACGACAATGGTTGTAGAATAGTAAAACGTTGCAATATAATTTCTTTCCAACTTAATATTAGAACACCGGTTGATATGCGACAGGAATCATTCAAATATAAAATGCATCAGCAATACTTAAAGAGCAGAGAGACTACAGGAAAGAGCCAGGTGAAGTGAGGCCACTGTTCGGTGTCTCTACTATTTCACAGTACATCAACTAATGTATAATCATGCTCGTGTGAGGAATATCTTTCTGACAACTTCAAACTAGACGCAGCTTTGTGAAGGTGCATATTCACTATTTGGAGACCACAAATGAGAACCCGAGCATCAACCTTTAGTCCCCCTTTAATAAGAAAACTATTAAGTTGGAAAAATTAAAAGAACAGAGATCTTGGATGACTAAATGCAGTGAAAATATGAGACCCTTCACTAATGGGTAGTAAGTCGCATTTAGGGAATATGGAGTAATCCACATGCTCATATAGCTTTGGGTTACAAGCCACATACCGGTAACCATTCTGTTGCATGATTTTTCAAAATATGTAACATGTCCTTACAGCAAACACACTCTTGGCTACCCTGCAATCGCAGCATTCTCAATTAAAGGCCTGTTTACATGCGACATGATTATGTGTGATTTCTACCGACGTGGCCTGGCCACCGCTTCACGACGACGGTCACCATCTCTCTCATAGCGCCCCTTCATTTCACGATTATTTTCGCGCCCTCTATCATTACCACGGTAACGCTCGACAGGAGATCGAGACCTATCACGATATTTAGCATAACTATCGCGATTGTCCCGAGTGCTATTTCTTTCGGCTGATCTCTGGAACTCCACCTCTTTTTCCCGCTGATAACCATCACCACGTTCAAAACGATTATCTTTAAAATTTGGACTCCGTTCACGACGAATGTTTTGATCCCTATCTTTTCGGTAGTCATCAGATCTCCGAACATCACCTCCTCGCCCACCTTTATCATCATATCGATCGCCTTCGGTTTCTCGTCTTCCACCCCTCACCCCACCATAGCGCTCATCATTTCTCACCCCAATCCTCTCCCTACTATCCTCTCGATACCCAGCTGGCAGTTCCTTTTCATTTCTATTACTTCGATTTGCACTGGCAACATTCTTACGATTCTTATCCAATTTATTTCTCTGTAACTCGTCCTCTGAACTTGAAACATTGCGACGTTTTTTAACTCTATTATCCGAGTCACTGTCTGAGCTAAACTGGCGTGCCTTCCTCGGTGGCTCAACCTCGCTATCAGAACTACTGCTACTACTACTACTACTACTACTCGAGTTTTGCATAGTTTGTTTTGCTGGCGGTGTCTTCTTGGTGGCTGGCACCCTATTAGTCGCAGGACGCTTCTCATCTTCGCTGCTGGAGCTACTACTTGCGCTAGAACTGGATGCTTGGGTGCGCTTCTGTTGCTTCCTATCACTTCCACTGCTTGAACTTGACTGCTGGCGCCGCCCAGCTCTTGGAACATCACTATCACTACTCGAACTCGATCGACTGTGGGCACTGCGGCCAGGCCGTTGCTGCACCCTGGGTGGACTGCGACGAATGGTACGCCTCATCTCCCTCTCCTGCTGTGGTACCCTCTGTTTAATTCCCCTATCTCCCGGTGACAGTGACCTCGGAATGACTCTGGCTCTTGGCCTAGGTGAGCTTGATGATTCTCTGCCTCTAGCTACTCTGTTTCTTTGGACAGGTGACCTCGGTGTGTTTCTGGCTCTTGGTGCAGGTGACCCTGAAGCATCCCTTGCTCTTGGGGCTCTGTCACCAAGTGCAGGTGACCTGGGTGTGTCCCTGGCTCTTGGTGCTGGTGACCTCTGTGTTCCTCTATTTCTGGGTACAGGTGACCTTGGTATGTTTCTAGCTCTTGGAGCCCGCTCCCCTGGGGGTGGTGACCTAGGAGTGTCTCTGCTTCGTGGAGCTCTATCCGCTGGTGCAGGTGATCTGGGGGTGTCCCTGCTTCTGGGTGCTCTGTCTCTAAGCTCTGGTGACCTGGGTGTGTCCCTTGTTCTTGGAGCTCTGTCACCTGGTGGAGGAGACCTAGGAGTATCTCTGGCCCTTGGTGCCCTGTCTCTCAGTGACAGTGATTTTGGTGTGTCCCTGCCCTTTTGCACAGGCGACCTTGTTTCGCGTCTGTCTCGGAATTCTCTCTCTGGCGGTGATTTCATGCCTCTACCATCTTTACCTCGCGAAGCTGGTGACTTTATTGTGCGTCGTATTGTTCGTTCCTCTTCCTCACTACTTGAACTACTGCTCGAGTACTCCCTAGCCCTGCTAACAGGTGGCGGCACCTTGCCATTACTACTCATGCCAGCACTTCGATCTTCCTTGCGCACAAGGAGTCTTTCCTTTGCGCTCTCCCGACTTGCAATGCTAGCACGACTACTACCAGGCTTTTGGGATCGAACCAGGTGCCTTTCATCGTCTGAACTATGCTGTTGCAGTTGCCTCCTAGGGGGAGCTCTTCCATCATCAGAGCTGCTGTCGGAATCAGAACTATTGCGCTTCCTACTAACGGATGGCTTTGCTGGTCTGCCATCCTCGCTACTGCTGCTGCTACTAGAACTACTGCTACTGCTACTGCTAGAGGGCGCTCTTCTCTGTTGTCTGGCGACAGGTCTTCTGCCGTCATCACTACCACAAACTGCTTTCCTCGGTTGCCTGGCAACTGGAGCTTGATCTTCATCACTACTGCTGCTAGATGACACCCTTTTCCGTCGCTGGGCAGCTTGCCCTTTACCATCATCGCTACTGCTACTACTGCTTGATCGTGCCACTCTCTGTTGCCTAGCAACCTGACCTTTGCCATCATCACTGCTACCGCTGGATGGTGCTCTTCGTTGCTTAGGACCTGGGAGCTGCTCTCTATCACTTTCATCACTGCTACTACTGTTGCTACTGCTGGAATACAGTCTGGGTTTGTCATCCCGTTTTTGACGGCTAACCTCTCCTCTCCCAACTTGAGCTGGTATCTCCTTCGCTTTCTGTCTTTGACGTTCCACTGGTGTTCGTTCACCAGGTCTCATGGTTCCAGGCCTTCGCTCTGCCGACCTATCACTGCTGCCCATCTCTTCCTTCCTGGATGACCTCTCAACCCTGGCATCCTGACCTCGGACACGCTCTTGTGACCTACCCTCCTGCCTCTCATTGCTCCTCCTTTGCGAAGATTTCTCCATTCTCTCTCTTGTTCCAGATTGCTCACCCTGCCTTCCTCTTTCTCCAACCTCCCTTCCTCTTGGTGGTGGGGATTCAGGTGTCTCTGCAATACTTCTCCTTGGCAGTTCCCAGTTGTTTCTCTCCTTTTCATCTCTACTCCTTTCTTTGCACCCACGCTTAGCTGCATCCTCCCCTTTCCTGCTCATCTCTGGCCGGTCTCCAGATGGGCCCCTGCCATCAACACCTCTACGCTCCCCATCCCTCTCGCGGCCTCTTTCCACGCCACCTTCACTCCTTCTATCCTTGGGCATCTGACTCGCAGGGGGTTTCATAACTGACTCCACTTTCTTTGACACCCGAACCACTCTAGTTTCCTCCTCACTACTACTACTACTGCTATCAGCACTGGAACTTGTGGTGCTTCGCTTCCGTACTGCTTCATTTCTAGTTGGAGCTCTCTCCACACGGGAAGATACCCCTGTGCTTCGTCTCTCATTACCACCTCTCCCTATGACCGTTTCATTATGCTCTCTTTCCCGGTCACGATTCCCACTCTCATTCCCACGACTCTCCCTGCGCATCTCAACCTCACGGCTTCTTCTCCGGTCCCCTTCATCCTCGGATGACCTGCCCCTGCGTGACCTTTCTTGCTCCCTTGGACGCAGTGGTGGCCGCAGTTGGACCATATTTTCATAATCTGGTGAAACAAGAGATTTCCTTCGCTCAACCGGACTTGTTTTCTTGCCCTTCTCTGGAGTTACATCACTTCTACGCCTCCTCTCAGCATCACGATCTGGACTGCTTGGATCATGTCGCCTATCACGACCACCACGTGATCTCTGATCCTTATTAGGACTACGCCGATGTTCCCTATCAGGACTCCTATGGGATCCTCGATCCCTGCTTGGACTACTTGGCCGACGCCTTCCATCTGGGCTGTTAAGGGACCTCCGATCTCTGGAGGGACTCCCACGAGACTGTCTACGATCTGGACTCTTCCGTGACTGCTGTCTTTTGGGACTACTACGAGACAGCCGTCTTTCTGGACTCCTACGCCTTTCTTCGCTCCGGTCACCTTCTCTATTTCGTTTATCAGGACTACCCCTTGTATCGCTTCGCCCATCTGAAACACGCCTTCCATCTTTTCTATCAGGTGACTTACGAGATCTTTCAAGACTGCGAGGAGACCTCCGTGAGTTCCTCGATCTATCTGGACTTTCGCGAGATCTCTCGCGCTTCCCAAAACTAGAAGCATCTTTAACAGTCACGGTACTGCGAACAGCATTACGTGAGCGATCAGGACTATTTGGCGTTCTTTCGCGACTCCTACGATCTCTACGACGAGGGGATTCACTCCCACGCCCTCTACGCTGTGGCTTACTTACTACAGAATTCAAAACCGGCTCAGAATCTGAATCAGAGTCACTATCACTAGACCCACTACTTCTTCTCCTACGATGGCCGTGCTGATTCGGCTTTGCAGTCTGTCGCTTGTCAGGACTCTCCTTCCCTTCTCTTCTCCGCCTATCTAGCCTGCCTTTGCCATGTCTGGGTGACACCTCCCTGACGTCACTGTCATCCGAGTCTGAACTAGACTTTGCCTTCTTCTTACTTCGTTTTTTGTCTTTCTTCTTCTTCTTGCTGCTTCTCTTTCGTGTCTTACTGTCTTCCTCTGAATCTGCAACAACAAGACACCCATAATAGATGTTTTCATAATGTTACTGGATACAGGTTTCCAATTCTTGGAGTTTTGAGTGGGATTTTCTGTACAACTATTTCAGTTGTCTCAATGCGACAAGGACAATGGCTGACAAGGCACATTTGATTGTATGTGAGAACTTTGACATTACTCAAATACAACCATATAACACCCACAACAGGATGTTTTTCAAGAAACATGTCCATGAAGGTTTAGGCTAGGTAACAACACGCAACAATCCAGTTGACACAGGCTGAAACATTCATGGTTTTCACAAATCTTACCAGAGCCAGAACTGGAACTTGATGAATCTGAGCTTGAATCTACTGAAGCTTTAGAGGAGCTGCTCAACTCTCCATCCTCCTTCTGTAGGCCTACTCCATTCTTTCTCTCCTCCTCTTCCTCCTTCTGTTTCCGCTCTTCTTTGCTTTTGTTTTTTAGATGGTCGCGAAGATCTTCCCTAAAGTGGAAACATTCAAGTTAACTTCAATGTCACAACACAGTCTTGAGCAACCACAAACCAGCATGATTCCTCAGTATGTCAGTCCAGGGTTTCCACCAAAGGGGGGGATGGGGGATTCATCCCTCCCCTAAAATATTTCAAGGGGGGATATCCCCCCTTAATTTTGAGCACTAAAGTTTGTTTTACTGTCAAATGAGTAATTTTCATGATTTGATATGTAAAATAAGAGCATTTGGGAGCCAATTGTAGTGATTTTAGGGCGAAAAAACGTCTCAGGAGGGGTCATATACCTTTTTTAAGAAAAAAAAATTTTAGAAAAAAAATTTTTTTTTAGAAAAAATAGAAAAAATTTTTTTTTAGAAAAAACTAATTTTTTTTGCTCCCCCTCAAATTTAATCATGGCGGAAACCCTGCAGTCCCATCTCTTTGGCAGTTTAAGACAAAGCAACAGATAAGCTTAAATGGTCTATCACTTTTTTGTGAACATTAACTCATCCAGATACTTTGAACGTGGATATAACGCCATGATATTAGTGGTGATCCATGAGGTACATATCGGACCGATGTGAGCATAGGTTACTGCCCTACTTGCTATTCAGATTGAGCCACATTCCAGATGGAAGAGAACATGAAACTTACGTCAGGCCACCAAGACCGATAGTTGTGAAGAAATTGATAGCGAATCTTGTATTTCTTGGATTGTCTCGCGGCATAACACCCTCAAAGTATGGCTGCAACGTCCTGAAATAAAAATCAAAAAGTTAGATTTGGAAGAAAGTAACAACACATTTTCCATTTCAAATCACATCACAATAACTTCTGTATTCAAGCCAGTACAGCTGACTGTGTATTGGGGTATCCTAGCCCCGTGATTCTGTTTACATACAACCACCCTTTGAGATGTTTCTTACTTGGATGGGGCATTTTGCTGGCCCTGGCATACGCCCAAGAACACTAGTTTCATATCTCCTTCAATTAGTTTGGGTCTCCCGATCAAATTTGACTAATTCTTAGCCCTCTACATAATTTCTGCAATGCTACTTGAGCAGAGCAAGCATGGTAGTTTTCATCAGCCGCTACTGGGTAGAAGGCTAAAATGTCTTTTGGGGTAGAATGCGGAATTAGTTAAATGAAAGCAACAAGCTATCATGCAAACTTAAGACAGACTTACACATCCTTGAATCTCTCGTTCAGTTTCGGCAAGCCCATGTATTCTGATAGCTCCTGGATGAGAATCTTGATAAAGATACGACTCGAGGATGTAGTGTCCTCTTCGTTCAGCCTGATAAACTCCAAAACCTGCAACAAGAGTTGGTTAGAAGTTAGAAATGGAAAAGAGTTGACTTCACTGGAATAAAAGTGTTTATTAGCATGTTATGAGCACAGATTTCGCAAAGACAATGCTGAAACAGAAAAGGTAATTTGAACGTTAGTTGTAGGTTTTTTATGGGGAGTTAGGAAATGGAGTAGGTGCCAGTAAGCAGACAAGTGATCCCCCCCCCCCCCACATGATTCCCTTTCTGTACATAACGTTGCCAGTAGACCCTGAGTATTCCCATCCTCCTTTGTGAACTTGGTTGGGATTGACGACTTTCATTTCAACTCTGTTCTCGTAAATAGGTCCTTTTTGACAAGATAAGTCCAAAAACATTGCGTGCAATATGAAATGGAAGGTAGGACAGTGCTTTTACTTACAGTCCAAGATATGGCATCCGTAAACAAAAGGTGAGCAAAGAACTTGGCAACGTTGCGTAGTTTGTTCGTCTCCAAGCGATGGATCGTTTCGTATTGTTCCTTGAACATCGCCTCGTATGGGTCGATGTATTTCTTGTCCAACATACAGAAGCGCTGGAAGAGAAAGACAAAGATGAGTGAAATAGACAATGCCACGGGTAAGGACTTCCGAGTAAGAGAACAAGGCACGCTGCATGAGCTACTGGGGTGTGGGCTAAAAGTGTCATTTCCGAGGCACAGGCCCTCGGTATAACGGAACTCAGTTTTGCATGTCAATGATTGAAAGGACCAGACAGCAACAGTAAATTGACTTTCAATAGGTCACTAGCCATCTCTATGTTAGATATGAAGCACACCATGTTGATTCCACAACTGGGTGGCTTGTCTTACCTGCTGGTAATCACATTGTATTTGTAATCTTAATCTTTCACAAATGTCATTGAAAAATGCATTAGAAAAGGCAACAGTACACATCAACGGTCGTGCATTGCATTTATTCCTTAAAGAGCTAAGACCCCCCCCCCCGTCAACTGATATTGTCAAACAATCAGTTGTTTTTGCATTGCTGGGTTAAAGAGCCATCCTTCCCTATAAATAATACAGAAGAACAGATCATTTGGCCATTCCTCCCTGAGCACCAAGGGTAGTGGTTCCCATTGTACATCATGCAGTGCATCACTGTACTAGGCATTGAAAAGCTACGGAGATGTTCAGATTCTTCGTTCATTCATAGTAACATGTTACTCAACTTAAGGATCCTACACGTATCTTTCCAAATGACGATCTGATGTTGCAACAAATGCGAGCAGGCCAGAACAGCAGTGGGAAAGTATCACAGCTGGCAGTACTAGCTATTATTTTATGAAAACTTGTGAACTTGGTTGCCAATTCTAAAATCACCCCAACAAACCACCACAGATGGTCATCTAAAACACCTCCCAAAGGTTTTAGACAACACATGGTGAAATCATGTGGGAAATATTGAAATTGGCCAACAAGATCACCTCTCTCTAGCTATTTCTCTACCTGGGCTAATAGTCCGAAGAATTTCTCATAGGTCCTCTGCTGGGCGCAGCAATCCAGAATCATGTTGCAAAGCTCAGTCTGGAAAATACAAAAGCGAAGACGAATAAATAAATGGCCTTATCCCGATGAAAACTCCAACGTGGAGACATGCTTTCTGCAACAATGCTTAGGAAGCAACAGAAATCCTTCTTCCTCAGACGACATGACACGGAGTGGGAGGGGATACTTGGCTCTCCACGCTTTCTCCGTCCTTTGAGGTCCATCATCAAGTATAACAAGTTTGACTGATATGTGTGGAACAACGTGGAAAGCCTAGTGAAGTATGGACCCCTTGTCAGCCAGCAGTAGGAAGAAAGTCTTACTGTGTTACAAGAAAATGTCCTCACATTCAAGCAAGAGGTCAAATTACGGTTTGGACTGCCACAGCATTGCGATAGAGTTGTGGTCATTCTGTCATAACTCAATGGTTTTCTACAATATTTCACCAGTGACACCACCACTGCTGACCACTTGCTGAGAGAGCAACCACAACTCTACCACAATGCAAGTGAAGTCAATACCGCAACAGGATCCCTTGCCTTAGGAATATACCGTCAATATCAATGTGGTGTGTGGTTTTGTTGACAGCGAATATTCTCAATAAAGTTTTGGGCATGTATTCATTCATTCATTCCTTTTTTTAAATAGTGCTGCAACCCAAAAGCTATAAAGGCAAAGATCAGGAAAAAACAAATAAATCTCAATAAATCTGTTGAAAAATCTCAAAAGAAATTTACCTTGCTTCGTCTGTAAACATTAAAACTCATCAAATAAAGCCTAAGGGCACATTACTAAATCTCTCCGTAACCTTGGAAACATGCCGCCATCATGATGTACCACTGCCACAATCCAGTACACATGATGTACCAACTCTATGCTGTAGATGAATCAGAGATCCCAATTTCCACGATGTACCACATCCCATTATAGCGAAATCCAAAATATGCGATTTTTGTACCTCCTGTCCCGGTTTCAGTTCCAGTTTCAGCAACTTGTGAGCACACTCCTCGTAATCCAGACTCGACTGGATGGTCAGGTAGATTGCTCGCCGCAATGCGATCAGTGTCGTCTCGGTGTTGTCAATAATCAGTTGCTTCCCTTCCTCTGAAAATTTGAAAATCATTGTGAAAAACTGCCAAGTCAATAACATTTGTTGAAAATCGGGTCAAATATCACTCGGCTGATTCTGTGGGAAATCAGTCACACCTAAAAATGGCAAATTTGAAAATGACCACAAATCGGCTAACTTTCATGAGAAATAGGTAAAAAATCGGTAATCCCATAAGTTTACATACCATCTTCACTTCCGGATTCTTCTCCTGAGTCGGACTCGGATCCGGACCCAGATCGGCTGCCCGCCTCCTCATCAGATGAAGCCTCGCCCAGCATCTCTCTCTTCAAGGTCTTGTACTTCTCTTCATTAGCAGCAAAGTCAGGATCCATCTTGAAGATATCTGAAAAGAAACACTTTGTTACCTTGGTGGAGCTGATTTACTCTCCAGATATTGTGTCAAACATCTCCAGTTGCCTTGCAAATACCAAACAAGTCGTAATGTTGGTGTATCATGCCATAAAGGTTTTACCAGAAGCGGGACAGCAGGAAACTGATGACCAGGCCTGGTCCAATATCTGTCACACTGCCTCAGAAATCTTGGCGTCGGTAAAAGAAACTTACTGAGCAGATCTTCTGAATCTCCTTCCTGGTCTAGCATCATCATGTGGGTGATCTGGTCATCTTCTTCGACCAGATCCAACTCGTCCAAGACGGCTGGGTGGTCCTAAATAAAGTAAAACGATTAGTATAAACCAACCACTACCCTTAGTAAAACAATTAGTAACACACCCCTCAATGTAACTGTTCAGAAAAGATCAGGCACATCTATTCTTGGCAGAAATCTATTCAATATGGTCGTACGATTGGGTACAATGGGAATAGTTCTGATCTATTCTCCTTGGGTTGAGTCTTGTAAATATAGAATCAGTTGGCTTACCTTGAACCCGTCTTTCCTGACGGCAAACATCACCTCAATCATGTACGTCACTCGCTTATCAATCTCACTCTCATGGAGTACGTTACGGAGACGATCAAAGACAGCATTGATGCCTCGCGGGGAGACCTCCGTCAGCTTCTGGCCGCACTCCTTAAGTAGGGCGATGCACACTTCCACTGAGTCGTCAGTTGGACGCTCCAGGAGTAAGGTCAGGATCTCCAAGGATAACACTTCATGGGCCTGAAAAAAGGGGTGAATTACATGTAGGTTTTGTTGTTTTCACAAGGAAATTTCATAAAAGTTTGTAACTTCACACTTGTGTTAATCCACTTTCAAATGGTCAGTTAAATTTCCAAGAATCTACAATGACATAAACTACATGCAGGTTTTGGCACCGATATCTTCACCATGTTTCAGACAAACTCTTGAAAATCTTCTTTATCTCTTGGTAGAGCACATCACTGCAGCTTTTATTCTAACATAAATACAATACCAATACATGAACTTGGAACTCCAACTGCTGCTGGAGAAAATCACCTCCAAGTGCTGAGCAAACACTGAAGAAAAAGTATGACTTACCACCTGCTGGTTGACTAAGTGAGCTATAAATCTTGTTGCTGTCGTACAGATCGTCTTGTCATTACGACGGAAACCTTTCCTGAACAAGATCACCAGCCTCCTCAGGATGAGCTCACCGATGTTAGGGAACTGGAAGGAAGAGATGATTTAATACGGATGAAGATATGTTAACTGATTACACATCATGTACACCAAGCTCAATATTTGCAACAAATTGATGAAATAAGTACAAATATGAGAACTGACCAAAAGGGAGGCCCAGATTTTATGCATGTGGTTGCTTCTTTATCATTGCTAAGCCTAATGGACAAGTTCAAAGTATCTTATTAATTTATAACACAAATGAAAACCATACTTACCTTATTTGAAGTGTACCTACCTGCCTGCCCCGAAGAATATTAGAAACCAATTGTCTTGGCACAGTCGCATTTACACATCTTATACACTCAGAAAATGCAGATATACAGGAAAGTTTAACTTGAAGTACCCCAGCCAAAGATATCTAGTCCTCAATTTTCTTCAGCCTGAGATAAATAATCATGTCAATCACTAAACCCTTTACCTACCTTTGAATTTATAATGGACACCAGAGAAGCGTACACATGTGTGAACGTTGGCGACGCAGACTGTGCCTGAATGATGGATCGGGAAAGCAGACCACGGCCACGGACGAGGTTTTCTTGGAAGAGTTCTCTCACGATGACGGCGATGTTGGACGTGTTGACCTTGTTGATCAAACCGTTGATACTCTTCTTCAGCGCTTCCCATGAGATTCTCTGGAACTCGATACTAAACAAGAAAACATGAGTCAATTACTTTGAAAAAAATGTGAAGATTATTTGCTAAAAAGAAACTTTGGTCTCAGTTTGAAGATCAGAATCATCTTCAACAATGATCTTGGGAAAAATTATTAACTGATACAGATTTGATGAGTTCCATACCTTGTTTTGTCTGTGATCTGCTGCTGTAGCATACGCAATCTGGCTGGGGGAATATAAGCTCCTCCTGTCCGAGTTGTCAAGGCTTGGATTCCAGTCGGATCAGGTTTAGCCCTCTTTGGTGGAGGTTCAGGCCGCTTTTCTGGAGGAATTATCTCTTTGGTCTTTTTAGCTGAAGCCGGACTTTTTTCCCTGGCCCTCCTTGGAACAGGACTCCTTTCTCTTGTCTTCTTTGGAGCAGGACTTCTGTCCTTCTTTCTAGCTGAAATTGGACTTCTTTCCTTTGCCTTTTTAGATGGGGTTGGACTTTTCTCCTTTGATTTTTTAGTTGGAGTTGGACTTCCTTCCTTGGCATTTTTAGCAGAAGCCGGACTAGGTTCCTTTGGTGTTTTCGAAGGGATTGGACTGGATTCTTTTGATCTTCTAGCTGGTGATGGAATGGGCTCTTTGCCTGTTTTTGATGAAACTGGATTGCCAGTACCACTTTGTTCCTTGACCTTTTTTGCAGGAGTTGGACCATCAGTGCCATTTGTTCTCGCACCTTCTCCGTCATCCCCTTCATTTTTTCGCTTCCGATCCCTGAAGTAAAACAAAGGGTCAAACTCAAAGTTCTGACTTCAGTGAGTTCAGCGTCCATCACTAGGACTATGAAACCTGCGAACATATGGACGGCGGGTGAATGTTACCTTTTTAAACTGAAAGCTTTCTTTAGCACATCATGATCATTGCCCCTTACATAGGATATGAGAAATTAAAAATAACTGGACTGAACATTTTTGTGCATATATAGTGCATGTATGTAGTGTACAATGTATATAAAATGTATAGGCCTAGTAGTAGTACAGAATTTGTGTACAAAAATGTACACCGCTGTGTAATCCGAGATTTGATAAACCGGCTCGGGCAGCTGGCACATTTGGAGCGGTCTGCAGCAAAATCGCATAATCTCTTTAATGAACCATCATATATTTCTACTAAACAAACAAACGAAGTTCCAACGGAAAGCAAAGAAATGTTCAAATTACATTTTATTCGTCTAGAAAATGAGGAAATATTTGAAACTCAAGACCGCATTTTCTCGAAACTGAAAGTTTCGACACAAATCACGTCGATCTCGCGTCAGCGATAAAGATATATTTCTTGCTTTTTTCAATGAATTTCACAGCAATGTCATGAATAAGTATTAAAATACTATTGACGCCCTCAATTTATAAAAATTTATTCAAGTAAGTATTCAATCAATTAACCTTTCGACTAAATCGCCCGGTCACCGGGCCATGTAAATTTTACATACTCCCAATGAAATTTGTACATAGTCAGTAGGTCGAGTCAGGCTTAGCGACAACGATCACCATGAACGACGCTTGGAGAATGCTTTCGACCTTGACCCCGCTCTTTTAATTTCTATCCAATCAGAGCTTCGAAAGATTCCCGGGGAAATTTTGCCGCGAACTGAAGCTTGGTTTCCTTGTTGAATCAGTTCACTCAAAGACACAGAAGCGGCAGTAGTAGGGGTCCACCGGAACGATTTTTATCAGCAAAACGGCTATACTTTGATTTCTAATTTGTGTATTTGGTAAGATCCGTTCTCTGATTCCAAAGTTCCAATTCATGTCAGCTATACCGTTACTCTTTATCTTGTTCACATTTACAACCTCAACCTGAGTCACTGTCCTGAGCCTCAACTTGTTCATTTGTTAGGCCTAGGCCTGCCGCCTATGTGTTGTCATTTTCATCATCAATAATGTATGAATGATGACTACATGATGCGTGCCGCCACTGGCACTGCACTGGCCACTCCCTTGCCCTGTGATGTGGGCCTGATGAGGTGTTGGCCTACTACTGATGCACCCAGATTTCACAAAACTAAAAGAGACAGACAATAGTGAAATGAACAACCAATCGATTGGCTGTTTATAGTAGCCTAGTAGGCTAACTTGTTGCTTTCCATTTTCAGATCACCATAGCTTGACCATGGCTACAATTAATTTCCCTGCGCGGAAAATAACCCGTGCTGCTGGAAAGCGGTTGCAAAAGAGTGGAATTCTGGCAGATCTCAAATCACCACCGGTCAACAAGTCGAAAGCCATCCTGAAAAAGCCGGTCGTTGCACCCCTCTCGCCGATGAAGATGAATCTGCAGGATAATGTTGTGGCATTGTCACCAAGGAAGAGAAGTCACACTTTTGGTGAGTTGGGACCGAATTGAATTTGAAACTGAATGGAGGCCCCTAAGTCACATTTTCACTTGATTCTGATGTCTAGAAATAGAAGTTGTTCATGGCTGGCCCATTAAATGAAATCTCAAAAAATTTTACTTTCAGACAACAAGTCGAACACAGAGCTCGGTGTTTCCCCCAGCAAGATGCGTAAAGAGAACTTTCCGAGTCCAGTAAAACAGCAGAGCCCAGTCAAGCACATCTTCAATCCAGTGGTCGGATGTCCTGTTGCCAATCGTAAACTCGACTTTTGTTCATCACCATCAAGACCTGTGGCGCCTCCAAACTCACCAATGTCTGCTTATACAACACCGATGACGCCGACCTTGTCCAAGTTATCGATTTCTGGTAAAAGGATATTGTCGTCTCCCAAGGTTACAGCGCTGAGGCTTGCAAGACAAGACTGTAAGTTTGAAGAGGATTTATGCCATTGTGGTCATTGATTGAAGTTAGAATTTTGAAAATGGAATTCATATTTATAACACATAATCTCTTTGTTCCAGCCAAGTGCTATTCAGACGTCAAGAAAGTTCTCCATACTGCCCTGCCAGAGCGATTATTATGCCGAGATCGAGAAATCAACGAGATCCGAGCGTTCCTTGATAGTCATGTGGCCAATAAGAAGCCTGGTAGTCTGTACATATCTGGTGCACCTGGAACGGGAAAGACGGCTGTTTTATCCAAATTAATCGAGCAACAGGAAGACAAAGTGAAGACCATCTTCATCAACTGTATGTCGGTGAGGAACTCGCAGGACATTTATAGCAAGATATTATGTGATCTGTGTGGGAAGGAGGTCAGCGGGAAAACCGTCAAGCAGCTGTCTGCTCTGCTCACACGCAAGCTCACATCCAGTGGACCAATGGTGTAAGTTTTCTCTGATGCCTAATGCCGTAATAGACTATGTAGCAATAGCCCTCCAAACTCAAGCTGAAAATAATTCAGAAACTATATCAAATGAGCTCCAAAATGACGTCGATACTCGATAAAATTTTGGTCAATTTCAGACCTAAGATTGAAGAATAGGTAGCTATATTGGGGAAGTCAACTTGTCCCAGAATTTGTGGATTGTGAATTCTAAATACACAATTAAAGTAATTTGTTCACGTCTTCATTGCAGTACGCTCGTGCTTGATGAGATGGATCAGCTCGACAGTAAGAACCAAGAGATCCTCTACTCCATTTTCGAGTGGTCTGCTCTCCCAAAATCTCGACTAGTCCTTATCGGAATCGCCAACTCTCTTGATCTCACAGACAGGATTCTCCCACGGTTACAGTCACGACCTGGGTTCAAGCCGACATTGTTGAACTTTACGCCGTATACCAGGGATCAGATTGTGGCCATTTTGAAAGACAGGTTAGAAAATGTAAGTCCATACTTGACTCTACTGGATGTTGTCATCTCGACTGGGTGTAGTATTTCATTGGGGCAACAAGTTCATGGAAGGAATCTTGGCAAGTTAGGCCAATTTAGGCCTGTTGTGAAGGATCAGGGCGTAGAAAGTAGATTTTCACATCCAATGAGGCATTAGAAACAGTTTGAAATATTTTTGAATGGTGGAAAACGACACTATACAACTTTCGTCCAATGTAGTCATAACTTTTTCAGGCCAGCGACGTCGTAGACCAATCAGCTGTCCAGTTCTGTGCGAGGAAGGTTGCATCTGTTGCCGGGGACATGAGGAAGGCTCTTGACGTCTGTAGACGCGCTGTCGAGAAGGTGGAGACAGATGTTCGATCACAGCAGGTCTTCAAGACCGTCACTTTTGACTTGACTCCCCAAACGTCACCAGTTAAAGTCGTCTGCCCAAAGAAGATAACCATTGCACAAGTTTCCAACATCGCAGCGGAAGTTTACAGCTCCAATGCTGTTACGAGTAAGAACCAACAGGGGGCGATTCCACTGCAACAGAAGCTCCTCATCTGTTCATTGCTGTTGGTGATGAAACAGGGAAAAGCCAAGGAAGTGTCTTTTGGAAAGGTAAGACCATTTCAGGGAGAACTTATGTAATGATGCAAGTCTTTTGTAACATCCAAGTTCTGCTTAACATAAGGTGATGGTTCCACTAAAGTTCATTTGTTGCTATTCTCGATTCTTTGTTGAAATATGGCTGACTTGCAATGATGAAAATTTGAAAATGACAGTGCTGCGTAACCTGTCAGAGCTAGAATATAGCTGAACCCACTGGCGGGAGTAGCATTGTGGGAAAATATTCGCCGAATGGCTGTCTGAGCAAGTTGTTTCACTCGTCTGGTGAAAGTTGGGGATTGTTTCATGGTGACGTCTGTCAAAATCTCTACCTAAATATTTTTGATATTAAATTATTTTTTGTTTTTTCAGCTTCGAAGTGCGTACTGCAAGGTCTGTAAGAAACGGCAAGTAGAACCTGTCGACCAATCAGAATGCTTCAGTCTTTGCGGCCTCCTCGATTCACGTGGAATCATCGGATTAAAAAAAGCAAAGGAGTTGATCCTTACGAAAATCAGAATGAGGCTGGATGAAAAGGAAGTAGAATACGCCCTTCAGGATAAATTGTTAATCTCGTCAGTTCTTCAGGCTGGATTATAGGGGAAGCTATTGTTGAGAACAGACAATGAACTTGAACCTGTGATAATAGACAATCTCTACTTTGTCCACTGTTTGCTCAATGACTTTGCGATTGGAAGTTCTGGTGGAAATTGATGTGAGTCTGCTGTGGCTCTGCTGTTCCGTCTCTGTAAAGTGTGTTCTTGTGGAAGTTTACAGCAGTTTCTGTGGCAGGTTGTGAACTGCTGTTGCAGTATCTCTGTATAGTCTGCAACATTGCTTATGCAGAGTGAAATGGGATGATGCAGTTACAAGAACTAGATCTCTATATAGTTCAGAGTGAGGTGAAAAGTCTCTTGAACTGTATGAGTGGATTTGCTGTTTAGTGGCGTTCCCTAGTCGGGACTTGTTGTCAGGATCGGGTTCCTTGTGAGAGTAAAGTATGAAAAAAACACTTGTGCCATGAACTAAAGTAATGGAGATGTTTTTTATGCCAGATAGATTAGTCACAATGTTACCATGGGGATGAGGTGATGTAACTTATGGTCTGTAAACTACATGTATAATCAAATAAACTTAGGACATTTTAAGGAGAATGGTTTGTAACTTATTTTAAACCCTTGTATTACTAGTGTATTGAAGGGATCTCGAATAATGCATATGAATTTTCGATATGGTCAGATTATGTTTTAGGTATGCCACACTTCGAAAGTGTTTTCTTGTCTCTTATTCCTGTCAATTTTAGCTATAATGTTATTCAAGTGAATTTTATGTTAAAAGTAAATAAAAATAGTAAATTATCAAATGCAAACACATCCTCCTATTTCATTACTACAGAGGAAGATGAGATGATCTTGTTGGTTTCTTAATAGCAAGATATTTCACAGCAGTTGTGAGCCCGGACTGCTGAATTTGATGGAGAAACCGATCTGTCGGCTAGTGACAACTTTTCAGTGGTGACAGAGGAGCTGCTACAGCCTATCCAGGACACAAATTATTTTTCCTGAACCTTTCAGGCAGTACAGTGTACATTTGTACACAGGTTCTCAGCCAATAAGAATCCGATAAATCTGAAGAAAGCACCACAGAATTTGACTCAACACAAAGGATGTTAGGAATAACTAGTTATGAATGGGCAATTATGAAATGTGACTTCTCTGGTTAGGTGTATTGGGTCATACATGTATGATCATTGTGTAACGTGTTGGTGTGTGTCAACACTAATGAAGTCCAATTCAAGGCGTCAACTTCGTCCTTTGGATCGGGCTGGTTTCAATGACAATTTCCACAAGCAGAAGATGATTCAACATGAATAACAAACACAAAGAGAGGATATTATCAACAACCTTTATTCTGATCATTCAATAATTTTAAAGAAATAATAAATCATGAGAACTCAACCAAGCAAAAATATATTAAGTATTTTCACATTTCCACCAACAGCAACCATGTTGATCGAACAACCTAGTCACCAGGAAATCCCTGGGGTCAAGGTTGAACATACAAACAGAAAGGAAATGTCACAAGTGGCAATTCCCAAAATTCAAACTCGTGTGAATAGTTATCGCTGGATGGATAACAATGAACAACCCCCAAAATAAGTGAAAATAGTATATTCAAATCTATTTTTGGTTCCGATATATCATCTCAGACCATTCCCCTCCCCCTGTTGCACCACGTGAGATTTTGAATTTTAGGAAGTCATCAACTGCAAAGCGAGGTATAGAAAACAGATTTATTGCATAGTAGTAGATTTTAAAGCGCAGAACAGAGCTACCACACATTGAATGTATCAAGGTTGTTAACCTTTTAGGCTGACGTTACATAGGCCTCATTCGTTCACTTCCCACATGTCACGTTCCCCTTAATGCGTTCGTTCCTCACTGAATGCATGCCACAAGGCCGTGCATTCACCGAGGAACGTTAAGTAACGCTGGAACGTGACATGTGGGAAGTGAACGAATGAGGCCTATGTAACGTCAGCCTAAGGCCTGATGACACAACAGCAGCCGCTGGGCAACCTTCACAGGGCTTTTGATTGGTTACAACAGCCGAGCCAAGCAACTTCATTAATGACTCAACCCAGTGAAAGCTGCATGGTTTCCTGCTTTCACCACTGTAGTGGAAATAGGCCGTTGAAGAGGATGGAAAGTGTTTGAAAGCTAAGCCCCAACACCAAACACATACACTACTGGCCGGCCTGACTTCCAAAACTGTGATTATCCACTTCTGTCAAGGTTTGGCACCTCTCTTAGGTCTGTGGGTGATCTAATTGTTATAAGGCTTGATGACACGTCAGAACTGAGGGACCCTCGGCTTTGAAATGGAGAACCACATTTGAAAATCGGGTGAAAGTTAGGACAACAAGACTACTGCTCATAATCACAAACTACTCTGTGTTCTCAGCTGGTGACTACAGCAGGTTGATGAGTCATAATACACCGCTGTGACAACTCTGCAGAGAAACAGTTGTCAAGTAACAACGTACATATATCCTCAATGAAAGAACTTCGTCTAAATATTTGAATTTTTCAACCTCAAATTTTGTTTCATATTACGCCCCTCTGCTATAAGAACTTTATCAAGCACACCGACAGTAAAGTAACAATAATAAATCAACACATTACATAATTGTGACATGAATTGGGAAAGTTATGTTTGAGGTGTGGTTAACCTTGTCACCCCCTATGTAGACTATAGACTCTTCTAAGACTACTTAATGCATCAGAAGATTCAGGAATATGGGAGTAAGCGGTTAAATACTGATGACAGTGGAAGCTCTTTGTACTCATCAAAAGCAACTCCTGGGAAAGATCTTGTGCGAAGGCATGAACACAAGTGCTCCAATATTCAGTTGGGCTCAATAGGCACCCAACTGCAGCGGCAAACAACATATGCTCACCGGAGCGAAAGCAGAGAAAGATATTTTGAGTCGGTTGATAAGTTGCACCTACATGTATGCTACTACAAGCTTCTAGGACAGATAACATAAGATGATGTCATCTCACACAGTGTTAAACACAATATAATGATATCTCGAACACTGTACATTATATGTAATTAGAACTAAACGACAGTCAACAACATCAAAACTTATGTCATGAATTGTAGTTATGCAGGTTGTTTGAAATCTACAGAATTACAGTAATCTTGACAAATCTTCCTTACACCATTTTCTTGAAAGAAATACTGGCCACGGATGGCCAATTACTGCAACCATAATTGTCACGATATCTTGAGACTTCAGCTAAAACTTAGGCCTCTGTTGAATAACAAACAGTAGAATAGAAACACAAAGAGAATGACATTTTATTCATCAACTTAAGAGTCATTCTTTAGAAGAACAACCAGGACAACAAGCAAAATGACAAAGATATAAATAGTGATCATCATTTATATAGAAACATGATCAAAAGACTGGTACACGTTGAGTCATGATTACCGGTACAGAATATGAACAGTTGCCTTGGTAACCAACATGACATTGTGATGGAAGTCAAATTAACTGGTTATATATTTGACTTAGTAACAGATTATTATGGATGAAGGGTGCTGTGAATATCAAGTAAAGGTACCGGGCGAAATGCTGATGACTGATTACACTTTTTGATAGAAGTCAAGCTCTAATGCTACCCTAACTGCCGAGAGTCAAACTCACCCTGACATACTGACTGTAGCAGCAACTAGTTCAAATTGAGCATAATCGCCTGAAACATTTATGTCTTTGAAGAGTACGTAAGAAGCATCATACACCAAATAATCATTTTGACCAGGGTCAGCACACAATTACCCCCAAAATTAAACATTCAGATTAAACAATTTGATATGGCACTCGTATTGAGCACATCCAGCTAAGAATCTCCAGGACAGAAAATTAAACAAAATATTCTGTAATTATACTGATTATCTTATTCAGACACTTGCTGTAGAGGTGGGAAATTAAATTTTAAGGAATCAAAAAGTTACATATGGCCATTGAATATTGAAAGACTGAAGTTGTTAATTTACACTACCATAAACACATCCACAAGCAGAGCCTGGTTTATAAACAAATCTGCAAATTCAATCTTAACTTTTTGAACACAAGGTGTCCCAAAATGCCCCGGGTACAGTGTGGGTAGATTAGTTTAGATGTAAACACTAAATTTTTCCCCAATATGCCTGATCTAAGAAGCACTTGATGCTGGTGGCTTAATTGTGAACAACAACAAAAAATCCTGGTCGTACAGAGAGCGACGACTCGATCAAAAGCAACAGAAAATCTCAGTCGTCCGAGTGCGGCACTCGTATTCAGACAACACTTCTCTGTAATGACACACCGAATTAACTACTTTCACAGTAACAGGGATATTTTTTGGGACACCCTGTATTTGGTACTCCTGCCATTCAATTCAAAGTTGGTCAGAATCACATGTGTGTTATCATAGAAGTTAAGTCCAATCTGTTCTGATGATGGTTTTTCCCTTGATCAAAGCAATGTGCTTCAACTTTTACCCATTTTCTTGAATAGACTCTTCCATTGGATTAACTGGAAGAGTCTACACAGGCAAATTGGGGTGAAGAGGCCAACAACTAATTACATCATCTGCCATTGGTAGAGCAAAACAAATTTAAAGCTGAACTACACATTACAATGTGGTTCTGGTCAACTTAACGTGAAACTTTATAGAAAATGGCATAGCTTCAAATGGAAGAGATGGACAATACACATTGTGTAGTTCACATCTTAGTAGCAGTTCAGGCAGATAGGTGGCACTCATTTCCTCTGCATGGGTTGATGGATTACGTGGTGCTGAGGCGCGGGTGTCTTTTTGTGGGAGGGTTGTGGTTTTTCGTGATACGCTTTGATGGCGGCTGCCGGGAATTCCTTGTCACCCTGGAAATGAAGATGTAAACAATGAGAGTCACAGGTAACAAGATTAGGTTGCCTCAAGGAAATAAGTACACTAAGTTAGAGAAAAGACAACTGAATACATTAACAACTGTGTTATCGTGGTAACAACAAAGCAGTGAGTGTGATTATGCAGACGTCAATGAACATTGGCTTCACTGTAATAGAGGGCTACAACAGGAACAAACTGGCAGAGTGAGATTTTGCACAAGAAAGTACCAAAAGCGATGTGCCTCGACTCCAGGATGGCCAAAGCAACCAATGACATGTACACTTAACGTATGATATCTGCCCCCATCTGCAAACAATCATTGTTTCAATTCAAAGTAAACCATGCAGTATACTGAAAAACATGCAATCTTCCTGTTACAGGGCCTTTACCAGAGTCGGCCTCTTTATAGGCCTATGGTACAAACCACATGGGCTTATAGAAGGGAAGAATGATTGACTACAAGACCAGGGTATTTCGTCCAATAGCATGACTTTTGAAAGGTAACCATCCACACACAATGGCTTGTATACAGTTAGTAACATTCTATTCTGAACACCTGCCACAGGTGATTAGATTGTTACTGTGAGAGCTCCGTCTATAAATCAATGATAGTTAATTCCTGCTACAAGCTTACAAGGTCGTAAAAACAAGCCAGTAGCTCTTATCAAAATCATTACATCTGCTGTTATCAATCAATGAAGTCAAAAAGAGCAATAATGAATGAAAAGGCACATGGTTTTTGAGGAAGAGTGCCACTTAAAAGGGAAAAGAGGATGAATTTTGATTAGCAAGCGCAGCAAGGAATTGTCTCCAATAACAAGCATAGGCTGGGTGTATCATCTGTATGGATAGGTGAACCTTGTATTTATAGTTGAACCTCCCTTTGTGGACAACCTCTCTAATAAGGACACTATTTTGGTTCCGAGGCAATAATTTCCATACAAATTGCGACTTCTTTAATCAAGACACCTCAGTAATCAAGACAGCATTTATCAACCCCAAGGTAAGCCTTATCAACAGAGATGCTCTACTGTCCTCGTAGTTGACTTATTATGGGCGAATATGGTGAGAGAAAGAGACCTGGCACCACCTGGCCTCATTTTTCAAGTCCTACAAATCTATTGAAACCAACTTCACTGTGTACGTTTATTCTAGGTACTCATTATCATCTTATCAGCATGGAACCACAATCGCCACGTTGGGATCTGGGCCGTATTTATTTTCTCTCAGATACGTAACAAACAGAGATCAAGGCCACGACCCCTGATCCCTCATAGCCTACCATGAAGTCTAATGTTTTGCAGGTTGGTGTATTTGAGCGGCAGGGGTATTGTGGGGCTTTTCTCGCGTAGGCTGTGGGGCGGTGTGGTAGGCTTTGACCGCTTCTGCCTGGAATTCTCTGTCACCCTGTGGAAAAGATTTAAACAGAATGATAATGTGACGAAGGCACCGTTTTACTTCTTCTAAGGACTGACAGTAACTTTTTTTTTTGAAATGAAGAGAAACAGTAATTCACCAAAAATGTTGAGAAAAGTCTGCCATAATCACTTACTGGAAAGCTCATGTCGGGCACTTCATGGCTTCATGATTTATTCTATTTTGAAATATCCTTTTAAAAAACCTCAGTCCTTGAAGGATAAATAGTTCTACTTTGTGCCCAACATTCAGTGCCCAGTGAATGATAAGGTAAAACGCACAACAAAATAACAAAGAAAATTACAACACCACGAGTGATGAATCAATAGAAATATCGATGTTATATTTTGAAATGAGATATTCAAATGAATCAAAATGAAAACACCCTTCACTGAAGCAAAAATACATGCAGACACAAAGCATGCCAAGCAAACGCTTCACTATCATGAAGTTACCAAAATATATCTTTTAATAAAACTTGGTGAAAAATCGGTTAGGCAAAATATTTTGAGATATGTAAATTTTGAAAGTTTCTTAGATTTATTTAGATGGAGGTAATCTTAGGTCCTATAAATTTGATATAGTACAAAGTGTTAAACAAATGAAATCTTAAATTTAGAAATACACCATTGGGAACCAATCCTCAAGTTCTTTTGCCTAACAAATTCTTGAAAGCTTATGAAGGGAAGGCAATAAGTCTACTTTGATGGAGAATGGTTGTTTGGTGGTTGGGATGGGGGAGGGGTCATCCTTACCTTGACCTGAGCACCACCTATCACTAGCTCTTGTTTATGCAAGTCTGGCTTAGGCTGGCTGGAAAACAGAGGCATTTCACATTCAGGACCAAGACAGATTGATATTCCAAAAGTAAGTTTTTCATTTATGTCTTTTATATTGTATCCTGACCAATCAAAGGGTTAGCTTTCTCTTCAACTCAATGTCAAATGTGGATACACAATATATATTTCAAAATAATACCAGTATATCAATGGAAAATAGCATTGATCCGGAGTGTATGTACGGTAGAACCTTTCCTAGTACAAGCTCAGGACTGACAATTGGTGCCCAGATTAGCAAGATCAAATCGAATAGAAACAACTAATTTGAGACCAAAACCCGTGTCCTTACTAGAGAGGTTGTCCTTGATACTGATAGAGAGGTGACTTACTCAGGGGGTCCAAACTCCTCAACTTCCTCCTTGGTCATTTCAGCAGGTTTTTCATGTTTATGTTGAGTGATGCGTTTACCTCCAGCTTTTACTGCAGCGAGAAGAGGAAGTGTCAATGTAGTTCACATCACATAGGAGGTGGCTCTTCAGAGCAAAAAAAAAAGATTTTGGACACAAAGAACAAAAGTACAGGTGTGGTGTGCGACCAGCACATGGTCACTCATGGTTTTCTGCTGCTTTGACTTTGTTGCATGGCTTTTCTAAACTAGGCCTTTTACTGGCTCCTACCAGTGCCACCCTTGAAAAAAAGGGGCCTGGGAAAACCCAGTAGGTGAGCTCTACAATTCTCTAAAGATAATCAATAAACATACTCATATACTGTGACTGTCATGGTCATGCACTGCCATCTCATTGAACTGGCTTTTGTTAAGTTAATGTTTCTTTTTTGTCAAAAAGAATTCTCTAAATTTCTCAAAGTTTCTGATATTTCTGCACCACTTACCGGCTGGGGCATGACCAGCCTTCAGCTCTTTATCTGGTGGAGCGTCTGACATAATCTCTGAATGAGCACAACGGGGTGAATTTGATGGCAAAATATTGTTTTGCTTTGGACAAATTTTATCTACTACGTTGCATAGGGTGCGTGTAAGTTGCAAATCTGAAACTTTCAACCGAAACAAAGAAGAGTGCACACATTGAAATACCATTTCCCTTCTTTAAAAGCATAACTATTCAATGAAATACACATAAAACAATATAAGTATGACAATTACTGCTATTTTATTACCAAAGTATTGAAGGTTTAGGTTTACTTTGTTGGGGACGAAGTGGGGACGAAGTATTGGTCTGAGGCTTACTGAGCTTATTCGGATCTGCAGGTAACGTCAATGCTAAAAGTTTTCAGTCTGTATTTTCGTTCTATCCAGTTTCGCACCAATATCCCGGGCCCCGGGCCAAATGTCCAATTTACATGCACCCGCTGAAATTGTTGCAAGGCCAACTGTGGCAGAGACAGTAGGTCGAGTGAGGCTTGACGACAATGGCCACCATTGACGACGCTTGGTGAATGTACAAAGGTCACATTAGGAATTTTTTGTAGTTCCTAAAAAATCAATGATTTCTAGGTTTTCACAGTATGCCAGTGTTAATTTAACAATTGTTTTGGCAAAGACATGTTATTTAGAGTTTCTGAAACCTAGAGCGCTACTCAATAAGCGACTAACAAGAAACTACGCATTTTACTGTTGTTGCCGACGTATGTGTACACTGAACTGGGGATGTGCGTCGGCCCCGTGTTGAAATGCCGTCCGGTGCCAGTTGGTGCGTTTTTCGCTGATTTGTGCAAAATTCAACATATCTCAAAAGTTCAATGGTTGACCCTCGATTTTTTTATATTTTTGTGTAGCGTAAGCAACTGTCTTTCATGGGAGAATGGTCACTGTAAGAATTATTCAGGAAGAAATGTATAATATTTGGGGTTTTTCGTGATTGTCCGGCCCAATTGGCAATATTGCCATTTGCGATGGTGAACAGAGCTAGGAGCAAATGCGACGCTTATGATTTATTTAAAGAAATAAAATGCCCGATTTAACATCCTGCAGAATCACGGGAATCGGGCGTTTCCAGTGATATACGACACAAATGGGTTGTCCTCATTCATTCACTTTGGAAACGCATTTTAAAATAGATGTTACGTCCTGTTAATGGGGCACGTCATCATCGAGTACATTTGGGAAAAACTCCCTAACGAGACCTCTCTCACCATATTAACAACTGGACTGATGTGGCCTGGCTGTGACTGTCTCATCTCTCTCACCATGTTGACAACTTGGCAGAGCAGCCAAGACTGATGTGGCCTGGCTGTGACTGTCTCATCTCTCTCATCATGCTGTCAACACGCTGGAGCAGCCAGGACTGATTCGGCCTGGCTGTGACTGTCTCATCTCTCTCGTCATGTTGACAACTTGGCAGAGCAGCAAAGACTGATCTGGCCTGGCTGTGACTGTCTCATTTCACTCATCATGTTGGCAGCACGGTGGAGCAGCCAGGACTGATTCGGCCTGGCTGTGACTTCCTCATCTCTCTCACCATGTTGACAACTTGGCAGAGCAGCAAAGACTGATCTGGCCTGGCTGTGACTGTCTCATTTATCTCAGCATGTTGGCAACACGGTGGAGCAGTCAGGACTGATTTGGCCGGGCTGTGACTGTCTCATCTATCTCAGCATGTTGGCAACACGGTGGAGCAGCCAGGACTGATTCGGCCTGGCTGCGACTGTCTCATCTCTCTCATCATGTTGACAACTTGGCAGAACAGCCAACAAGACTGATGTGGCCTGGCTGTGACGGTCTCATCTCTCTCATCATGTTGGCAACACGGTGGAGCAGCCAGGACTGATTCGGCCTGGCTGTGACTTCATCATCTCTCTCACCATGTTAACAACTCGGCAGAGCAGCCAAGACTGATGTGGCCTGGCTGTGACCGTCTCATCTCTCTCATCATGTTGTCAATACGGTGGAGCGGCCAGGACTGATTCGGCCTGGCTCTGACTGTCTCATCTCTCTCAAAATGTTAACAACTGGGCAGAGCTGCAAAGACTGATCTGGCCTGGCTGTGACTATCTCATCGCTCTCATCATGTTGGTAACACGGTGGAGCAGCCAGGACTGATTCGCCTAGCTGTGACTGTCTCATCTCTCTCACCATATTAACAACTAGGCAGTGCGGCGAAGACTGATGTGGCCTGGCTGTGACTGTCTCATCTCTCTCATCATGTTGGCAACACGATGGAGCAGTCAGGACTGATTCGGCCTGGCTGTGACTGTCTCATCTCTCTCACCATGTTGACAACTTGGCAGAGCAGCAAAGACTGATGTGGCCTGGCTGTGACTGTCTCATCTCTCTCATCATGTTGTCAATACGGTGGAGCGGCCAGGACTGATTCGGCCTGGCTCTGACTGTCTCATCTCTCTCAAAATGTTAACAACTTGGCAGAGCAGCAAAGACTGATCTGGCCTGGCTGTGACTATCTCATCGCTCTCATCATGTTGGTAACACGGTGGAGCAGCCAGGACTGATTCGCCTAGCTGTGACTGTCTCATCTCTCTCACCATATTAACAACTAGGCAGTGCGGCGAAGACTGATGTGACCTGGCTGTGACTGTCTCATCTCTCTCATCATGTTGGGAGCACGGTGGAGCAGCCAGGACTGATTCGGCCTGGCTGTGACTTCCTCATCTCTCTCACCATGTTGACAACTTGGCAGAGCAGCAAAGACTGATCTGGCCTGGCTGTGACTGTCTCATCTATCTCAGCATGTTGGCAACACGGTGGAGCAGCCAGGACTAATTCGGCCTGGCTGCGACTGTCTCATCTCTCTCACCATGTTGACAACTTGGCAGAGCAGCAAAGACTGATCTGGCCTGGCTGCGACTGTCTCATCTATCTCAGCATGTCAGCAACACGGTGGAGCAGCCAGGACTAATTCGGCCTGGCTGCGACTGTCTCTCATCTCTCTCATCATCTTGACAACTTGGCAGAGCAGCCAACAAGACTGATGTGGCCTGACTGTGACGGTCTCATCTCTCTCATCATATTGGTAACACGGTGGAGCAGCCAGGACTGATTCGGCCTGGCTGTGACTTCATCATCTCTCTCACCATGTTAACAACTTGGCAGAGCATCCAAGACTGATGTGGCCTGGCTGTGACCGTCTCATCTCTCTCATCATGTTGTCAATACGGTGGAGCGGCCAGGACTGATTCGGCCTGGCTCTGACTGTCTCATCTCTCTCACCATGTTAACAACTTGGCAGAGCAGCCAAGACTGATGTGGCCTGGCTGTGACTGTCTCATCGCTCTCATCATGTTGGTAACACGGTGGAGCAGCCAGGACTGATTCGCCTGGCTGTGACTGTCTCATCTCTCTCACCATATTAACAACTAGGCAGTGCGGCGAAGACTGATGTGGCCTGCCTGTGACTGTCTCATCTCTCTCATCATGTTGGCAACACGGTGGAGCAGCCAGGACTGTTTCGGCCTGGCTGTGACTATCTCATCTGTCTCACGATGTTGACAACTTGGCAGAGCAGCTAATACTGATTTGGCCTGCCTGTGACTGTCTCATCTCTCTCACCATAATTATTGTCAACACGGTGGAGCAGCCAGAACTGATTCGGCCTGGCTGTGACTGTCTCATCTCTCTCGCCATATTAACAACTAGACAGTGCGGCGAAGATTGATGTGGCCTGACTGTGACTGTCTCATCACTCGCATCATGTTGTCAGTACGGTGGAGCAGCCAGGATTGATTCGGCCTGGCTGTGACTTCCTCACCTCTCTCATCATGTTGTCAGCACGGTGGAGCAGCCAGGATTGATTCGGCCTGGCTGTGACTTCCTCATCTCTCTCATCATGTTGTCAACACGGTGGAGCAGCCAGGACTGATTCGGCCTGGCTGTGACTGCCTCATCTCTCTAACCATGTTGACAACTTGGCAGAGCAGCCAAGACTTATTTTGCCTGGCTGTGACTGTCTCATTTCTCTCATCATGTTGTCAGCACGATGGAGGAGCCAGGACTGTCAAACAGTTGTGTGAGCTCACTAGAGCTTGCACTTACATAATAGTGTAAAACTAAAATTTATATAATATATATATATGTATATAAAACCGTCTTCGGATGCGCATCCGATTTGCCAAGAGATCCTTTACCGTCAATTCCCTTACCGTCTTCGGATGCGCATCCGATATGCCACGAGATCCTTCACCGTCAATTCCCTTACCGTCTTCGGATGCGCATCCGATATGCCACGTGATCCTTTACCGTCAATACCCTTACCGTCTTCGGATGCGCATCCGATATGCCACGAGATCCTTCACCGTCAATTCCCTTACCGTCTTCGGATGCGCATCCGATATGCCACGAGATCCTTCACCGTCAATTCCTATACCGTCATTGGATGCCACGAGATTTTTTGTTACCTCACCGTCAATTCCTATACCGTCAGGGATGCCACGAGCTTTGTTCGCGTTGTAAAGGTTTCGGGGATACGACCAATGCATGCGAGCACCGTCGGCGGAACCCCAAACCGCCCTCTCGATCTATCCGTAAGGACAAGCCACTCTCGTGACCGTCACAGTTACGGACTCCGGACCTCCAGACTTTAGAGACCGAGCTTTTCTTTACCTTACAATTACTGTATACTCGGCGCCTCACTTATATGTGTTGTTTTTTTCACATACATTGTTCTCGTGGTTTACGGAAAAGTAGGCCTAAAATGTTATAGTGTCTAAAAACAATATTCAGTTAATGGAATTACACTTTTTTCCATTACTGCTTGCTTGATATTGCCCTAACAACTTTTTCATGAATCAATTTTGAGCATTATGTTTACAACGTAGTTATTATAGCACGAAATATGAGTCTAAAATGCCAAATACTTGCAACTATTATGTTAATCACTGAAATCTTAGTGTACTAATTGCTCGCTATAAGCTAGGTGATTGCGCCCCTAAACCAACGTACTGACAACGCTACCTCCCCGGAACTCAAACTTTAACGTGAGTTAATTGTAATCTTACTCTCTATATACCAAAGTGATTAACCTAGGAATACAGTTGCACTTCACTGAAAACTAATGATGCGTTGATGAGTTCAATGAATCCTTCAATTCCTTTGGTTTTCTAGGCGAACTGATGTCCGACAATGACCCGTTAAAGTGTACATCCAAAGGCTCCAGTGCCATTGTGTGCAAACAGTTATCTATTTTCGGACGAAACTCAATCCCTCACAAACTTTGAAAGGGGGGGTCTGGGGGGCCTCCCCCAGAAAAATTTGAAAATAAAAGGTCTGAAATGGCATTTTCCTGGCATTTGGAAGTGTGAATCAATAGTATTTTTACTCTAAAAAAGGACCACTTGGCACTTTTTTGAAGACTAGGGTCAGGGCACATGGACTGGTCAGATTATAAGGGTTGCACCTGAGTTGATAACATCTGATATCCATATGCTGCTATCATGCTGGTAAAGCTATGGCTAAGATTAGTTTGTCTTTTTATTACTGTCTGAAAATTTTTTTTTCAACATTTATTGCACAGGGGGGGCAGCTGCCCCCCCTGCCCCCCCTCTAAATACGGCCCTGACAACTGAAGACAGGTTGTGCCTTTGAGACTGACTGTCTTTATGTCTTCACGCTCTTGGCAATTGCACTGGTATCTTCTGGAAGACTACCTGATCTTACATGTGTCCCACTCTGGAGTCATGCTGACCATCTGTTTACAATGCTGGGTCACCCGTTTGTTCTTGGTTGCCTACCTCATTCTATCTGTCTGTACCTGCTCTTTGCCTTGGCTTTGGCTGGCTGGCATAGTCATCAGTTAATGAGCCAAAAATATCCAAGGTGATTTTGACAGCATTCCAGATTCCCGGATACAACTGGAAGCTGGCTTGTCAGTTTAGGAATTGTCTTTCAAGTGCTGTATGATGGATTCATTCATCCTCAACTTTTCCAGGTTTGACAATGGAGAAGAAGTTTGAGAGAGCCGACACAGAGGAGGAGAGAAAGATACGACAGTTACTCCGTGAGAAATCAGGGTAAGAAAAATATCACGATCAATAACGGATCTGCAGATTCATCATTTCAGGCACTAAACTGATATTATAGACTTCATTGGCACAGCCTGTTTCAAAATGCATGTTTTTGCCTTGCAGCCAAGCTGATGGCAGAAAGGTTGACTGGATGTATAAAGGTCACAAGCCGGATCGAGAAGAATACCTTCTGGGAAAGAAAATCACTAGTTTGAAAGATTTTGAGGATGATGTTCCTCAGGCGGAGAAGAAAGGTGAGTTCTTGTAACCATGGAAACATATGCATTCAAAGCAACATTTGCAGATTGCACTTACCAATGTATTGAGATTTCATTTATGTTCATAAAATATTTCAAAATGAGTGGTATTTGATGAAAGGAATTATCAATAATGAAAAATCAACATATTTTTTAATATCCTGCAGTCGTTCCTGGTGCGTTATTTGATGAGGAAGCGATCTCCTCACGTATCCAGATGGACATGAATGCGAAGATGAGGGAAGACCCGTTATTCGCTATCAGACGACGTGAGGAGAACGAACGCAAGAAATTACTGCAGAATCCGGTTAAGATGAAACAACTACAGAAAAATGTGAGTAGGTTCAATGAGTCATACCCATCCCCTTAAAATTCTGGTTTCATTTTGCGAACCCAGATGTATTAAGGTAGCAGGAAGGGTTGGGCGTTTGTGGTTTCTGAATCTGAGGGGGTTGGTGTCTGTTGACTGTGCTTTAAGAGAGACTAGGCATGGCGCCAGTCTCTCTTAAAGCACAGTCAACAGGCATTTGGTCTCAGTATTTGGGTAAGTACAGAATCAAGCCAGCTCAGAGAGCAATGATTGAACGATGCTATGGACAAGTCCAAGGATACTGCATCAGTCACGACCAACTTCTCATCAGAAAGCGTCACCACCAGCATATTCAATGTTCAGTTCCAACCTGTACCAGTCCAATGCACGCCTGTCATGGTCAGCAGTGGTCAGCTTAGCGCGATATGGAACATTCTTCCGAAACTCAAGCGAGGGAAGTCTGCTCATTAGCATATCTCGCGCACTGCTCCTTCTGGTCAAACATCGTAGTGAAATCGTAATGGAAACTGTCTGGCTTTCCGCCAGACTAATAAGTGAAGAACTAATAGGTAAATAACTTCTACTTGCGCGAGACTGCTGTGATGAAATTAATCATTGCAGAGACTCCGGTGACGTACACATATATTTTTTACAATCAAAAATGCCCTCAAAAGACGACATGGAATGATTATTTTATTGCTATTTCCTACTATATACCTTCCAATTATCACTTTATACTAATAGATCGGCGTAAGGTCGCATGCTTTTCTTTCCTGGTGACACTATAAAGCAAAATAGTTGCAACCCCGTAAATGCGCTATAAGTCCAATAATTGCGTCTAGACTGGGGGTCTGTCATCCGCAATTTCTTGTACGAAATAAAGATCATTGTCCCTTGTTTTGCTGCTTTGTTTCAGCTTGAGATGATGCAGGCAAAGAAGAAAAGTGAAAAACACAAGCAAAAGAAGCACAAAAAGAAATCAGGTGATTCTAGCAACTCGGATTCTGATGATGAACTTGTCATTAAATATCTTCAAATTCTCAAATCAAAAAAGGCCTCTAGTAGAAGTGGCAAATCCTCCTCAAAACATAAACACAAAAAGAAGAAACATAAGAAAAAATCTGGTTCTAGTGACTCGGATTCTGATGATGACATAACAAAGAAATACCTCGAAATTCTAAAGCAAAAGAAGGAAAAAAGTGAAAACTCATCATTAAAACAAAAGAGTGAGGACTCTGGTAAGAAAAGGTCAAGGCCATCAGGAAGTAAGCCGAGGTCACCTGCTCCAAGGCGAAAGTCAAGGTCACCTGTACGAAGGAGATCAAAGTCGCCGAGAAGACAACCCTCGCGGTCACCTGTCAAGAGAAGGTCAAGGTCACCTGCTCGGAGGCGGTCACCGTTTCGGAGACGGTCACGGTCACCTGTTGGGAGGTTGCAATCGCCAGTGAAGAGAAGATCAAAGTCGCCAGTTAAGAGAAGGTCAAGGTCACCAATTAGGAGGAGTTCAAGGTCGCCAGTTAGGAGGAGGTCAAGGTCACCAGCTAGAAAGGCTAGGTCACCTGTAAGGAAAAGATCAAGGTCACCTGTGAGAAAAGGATCACGTCGCACATCGAGATCACCTATGAAAAAAAGGTCAAGATCACCAGTAAGAAGAAGGAGGTCAAGTACAAATAGTAGTTCAAGATCACCTCCAAGGAAGAAGAAGTAAGTAGCCTTGGTAACTGTAGACTGGTACCAACAAATGGTGAATGAGAGGGGCAGATTATGGAAAGATTTACAAATAACTTATTTAGTAAAGTCCTTCATTGATATCGATTGTCCCTAGTAGGAACCAACATTTGACCAAGAAAACACAGTTCTGCTTTTCTGTAAGTTTCTTTGAACTTCAAACATGACATTGTTTTTTGCATATTTTATGCTCTGCATTCGTCTTTCAGAACTCGTGAGGAGGAATTGGAAGAGAAGCGACGTGAGATGATGCAGAATGCTCGAGACTGGGAGGAAGAGCGGAAAACAAAGGTGGACAAATATCGAGCAGACGACGCGAAGGAAGAGAAAGAATACATGGAGAGGACTGAGAAGGAGGCGGATTTTGTCAAGTAAGTGTTGGTTTGTTTACTTTTGCTAGGAGGTTTGGTCATACTCAGGGCTGATTCATATTGCTCTCTACCAAACAGAAGATACTCATTGGGATACATAGGAACACTGTTCCAGACGGCTGCCCAATAACTTTGTCCATTCCAAACTCATCATAATTCCTTCTCTTACAGTCCCATGATGGCCGAACATGCAGCAAACAGCACAGTGGAGGACCGAATACGCCGGAATCGATATAAGATCCAACGGACTAACGTAGCCTTGGAATCAAACTTTGCTAGAAAATAGATTGACCGATGATGACTCTCTTTGTAAACAGTGCTTCTTTGGTTAGATTCTGGAGACAGTTCACCATGTCCTCCATTTGTTTTGTCAACGTCAATGGACGTCTACATGTATAGTTCGAGAAGCAATGGGAGGATGACATTGATTGGTTCATCTATCCTCCCAGTGATGAATGTCTGTTGTTTTTCATCGAGACTTTATAGACACTTTAGAAGAGGCCGAGTTCAGTGTTCTGAACATTTAAAGTGAGCAAGGAAGACATGGAAGATATTTCAGGGGGCAGGTGTGAAGTTTAGTGCTGCCCCCTATGAATGAAACTGTCAGGAGTCAAACATCATGGGTCTAACTAGTTGCAATTCTGTATCAGTAACATTTTCCAGACGTGCTGCTATGACTGCACTATTTGCAATGATTTTAGAATAAATGACTTGTTTTAGAATAAGAGTCAGTTAATTTTTGTGTCTTGGAAGTTGAGTCATACCAACGGATAGTAGCCTTTTAGACTTGACCTTGCCATAACTAAATTTACAGTAGTCTGGCTACTATGAAAAGGAAGAATAGATTGCCCAAGTGGCTGGAGCATTTGGACTTTATACTACAGTTGAACCTGCCTCAGTGGACACGCTCTCTTCTATGAGGATAGCATTTGTTAGTCCCAGCTTACTTGACCCCTTCCATCATTTGAGGCTTAGATCAGACACAACTCTTCTGTCTGGCTGCATTGCAGGTACACAGGGACCTCCTCCTTCAAAGTAGTTAGCAGGGTTAGGTGTCTTTCCCCAAGGACACAGACGAGATCGGTGAATCATTCAGCTGGGAAGACCATAAGTGTCTCCTCTTGGATTCGCATGAGGTTGCACACAGTCCTAACTCCCACCACCACCACAACTCGGAGAAATTCCCTCTCCAAATGGATGCTGGGTCTTCTCTAGCCTCAGCAATCAGATTGGCAATGTGGCTGTGAAAACAAGTTGACAGCCTCAAAGTCAATCTCCCATCCAATGCCTCATGCCTGATGGTCATAATTAATTGCCATCATTCCAGGGTTGTGACCAGGCCGAATCAGTCCTGGCTGCTCCACCGTGTTGACAACATGATGAGAGTGATGAGACAGTCACAGCCAGGCCGCATCAATCTTCGCCGCACTGCCTAGTTGTTAATATGGCGAGAGATGAGACAATCACAGTCAGGCCAAATCAGTTTCGGCTGCTCTGCCAAGTTGTCTACATGGTGAAAGAGATGAGAGACAGTCACAGCCAGGCCAAATCAGTCTTGGCTGCTCTGCCAAGTTGTCAACATGGTGAGAGAGATGAGACAGTCACAGCCAGGCGGCATCAGTCTTCGCCGCACTGCCTAGTTGTTAATATGGTGAGAGAGATGAGACAGTCACAGCCAGGCCAAATTAGTCTTGGCTGCTCTGCCAAGTTGTCAACATGGTGAGAGAGATGAGGAAGTCACAGCCAGGCCGAATCAGTCCTGGCTGCTCCACCGTGTTGACAACATGATGAGAGAGATGAGGAAATCACAACTTGTGAATGTTTTCCTCCTAGCCACTTTTTAGCCAAGTGGCTGTCACTTTTAGCCATATTGAGTCAGCTCTAGCCATTGCCGATCGTTTGTCCATCTTGGGGCCGACCCAGCCCACAGTAACATGTGCGAGAATGGCAGCCCGCCAGTACGGAGACTAGCAAATCAACGAACGATTCGAGGAACCCGTGACCGGAGACTCCATGGCAACGAAGCGAGCGGGAAACTTGCCGATAATGTGGTCTCATTAGGGAGTTTTTTTTATTCATGCGCCTCCCTCACCGTAGTTCCTAAAATCATTGATTTCTCGATCCTTACAGTATGTCAGTGTTGATTCAGCAGTTGTTTTGGCGAAAAAAACATGTTTTTTGGAGTTTCTGAAACCTAGAGCGCTACTCAATAGGCGGCTAACAAGAAACTACGCATTTATACTGTTGTTGCCGACGTATGTGTACACTGAACTTGGGATGTGCGTCGGCCCCGTGTTGAAAATGCCGTCCAGTGCCAGTTGGTGCGTTTTTCGCTGATTTGTGCAAAATTCAACATATCTCAAAAGTTCAATGGTTGACCCTCATTTTTTTGTTATTTTTGTGTAGCATAAGCAACTGTCTTTCATGGGAGAATGGTTTCTGTAAGAATTATTCAGGAAGAAATGTATAATATTTGGGGTTTTTCGTGATTGTCCGGCCCAATTGGCAATATTGCCATTTGGGATGGTGAACAGAGCTAGGAGCAAATGCGACGCTTATGATTTATTTAAAGAAATAAAATGCCCGAATTCCTGCAGAATCAGGGAAATCGGGCTTTTCCAGTGATATACGATACAAATGGGTTGTCCTCATTCATTCACTTTGGAAACGCATTTTAAAATAGATGTTACGTCCTGTTAATGGGGCACGTCATCATCGCGTACATTTGGGGAAAACTCCCTTACGAGACCTATGCGTAAGGCGACCAGCAGCGCCACCAAAATCACTAGCGGCAACGGGTATAACTACAATGCAGACGATAGCAACCACGTGTGATAGCGCGCCCGCCCGCAAATATGATAAAGTTTGACTGACTAACGATCGTTAATTGGTGCATTTGGTGTGGAAGTGGGTCTTTTTGATAGACTTTGATCAATTTTCTCACAACTACTCTCTCGCAAAATCTTGGCAATTCAAATTGAATTCACAAAATCTTTAGCCAGACATTGTTTTACATTCGCCACTCATCAGTGCAGCATTCGCTAGTGGCGAAAATACCAAGGGGCGCGCCAACCCTGTTGATCTGTTGCTTCGACATGGTTGTTACATCGAATGACACAATGTCGTCAGAAGTATCACATCTCAATAAAAAAATTCAACAGACTGTTTTAGTTTGAACATGAATTTATTTTCTATAAATAACTGACACAAGGTGTTCAACTACTGTAAAAGCACAAACCAAATTGTCAGTAGACAACAACTGTAGCCATGGAAACCATTAATACACTGCAAACATTACAGTTACCGTGGTGACACCAAAAACAGTCAGTGTTGACTAGTAAGTGCGAACTGTGGTCCTTAGCACTGAAAGGACATCGGTACCAAATTCACATCTCACGACATTTACTTCTGTATGTCAACATTCACGAAAGGAATTTATTTAACAGTCATGATTTGGAAGCATCTGGTTATTTTGAAACTGGCTGGAATACATGCAAACTATAACACTGGTACAACCACTGTACCACAACGTTTTATAGCAGACGAAAAGCTGATATGGTCAGTTTACAAATGACCAACCGGATAAATGATGAAGGTCTTAGATGATTTCTTTGCTAGAAGTTGGCAAGAGTGTTGAGTACAAAAATTAAGTTGCACGAATAGCCAACACAGCCTCTGATTCAAAATCCAGGCTCAGCTAAAAAACTCACATGTACACAGCACAGTATTACAAACATTCATTGAAATGTAGGCTTCAAACCCTATCCAGGCATAAAATTGTGTAAAACTTATACAAATATCACAAAGCTTGATGGTTCCTTATGGTTTTCTGTGAAATATGACAAAAACAAACGATGAAGTGATTCTTCCGTTCATCGGAGACATCTCGAACAAGTTTCAACGAAAAATAAGCAAAAGTTCCACAATGACGAGTCGCACGATGATTACCAGTAAATTTCTTTTCTCAACAGAGCATTTTTCTTTAGTAGTAAAAGACCGAATTCAAAGAAGACAGAAATCAATGTCTACTAGTAGCCGTGGAGATAGTTTCTACAGCAACTGAAGGAACCATGAACACAATGAGAAAGACAAGGCACCATTGAAGTGAAAGCAGATCTGTTCTTCATTGCACCGAAAGTTTGTTTCAACGAAACTTGGCGATCATTGTAATGGTTTGAAGAAATGTATTTGACAATGATACTGAAACTATCTCCTTCAGTTGATGCACGGATAGAGTAACTAACAACAAAGTGGAGGAAAGTCTCCTCAACAGACTCCAGGCGAAATCATAAAATACAGTCCCTAAATTGATTGAGACATTAATGTTCGAGAAAACTACAAAATATACAATTAACTCATGAATAGCTGATGAACATTTTGAAATTTGAAGAAGGTTCCCATAAAACTGAGGTGATCCTGGTCATGTACAATGACAAGTATATATACAGCTTGGTGATATGATACATTGGAATTGATAGCACATGAAGAGACATCAGTAGCCTTAGTCACAAACGGCTCATTGCATGAGACATCAGTAGCATTAGTCACAAACGGCTCACTGCATGAGACATCAGTAGCCTTAGTCACAAACGGCTCATTGCATGAGACATCAGCAGCCTTAGTCACAAACGGCTCACTGCATGAGACATCAGTAGCCTTAGTCACAAACGGCTCACTGCATGAGACATCAGTAGCCTTAGTCACAAACGGCTCACTGCATGAGACATCAGTAGCATTAGTCACAAACGGCTCATTGCATGAGACATCAGTAGCATTAGTCACAAACGGCTCATTGCATGAGACATCAGTAGCCTTAGTCACAAACGGCTCATTGCATGAGACATCAGTAGCATTAGTCACAAACGGCTCATTGCATGAGACATCAGTAGCCTTAGTCACAAACGGCTCATTGCATGAGACATCAGTAGCATTAGTCACAAACGGCTCATTGCATGAGACATCAGTAGCCTTAGTCACAAACGGCTCACTGCATGAGACATCAGTAGCCTTAGTCACAAATGGCTCAAGAGGAGGATGACATCGGTAACATTATCTTTGAGATTCAGTCGAATTTCTCATTAGGAAATTTCCTCGAGTCCTTAAGAGTAAAGATTAAGATGTCCTAATCACCGTCTCCCTGTCATGACTTCTTCTCTGCACTTAGTCCCCTAAACAGTCCTGGTGGCTGCGCCTCTCGATTAGGTATTTGCATTGCACCTAATAAACCAAAGTCAGACTTCCGTCGCAACTGCAGGCCGGCAATCTGTAATATCGGACTAACAAAGTTAAAACTAAATGCAGACTTTGAGTTCGGTTCTGTCCCTCCGATCGGAGAATTTGGTGGTGTGATTGGTGACGGTGGCGTTGCACAGATTGGAGAATTAGGGGGCGTCGCTGTTGGACTTGCACATTTCATGTCGCCTGACGCTATTTTTATTGTTAATTTAGGTCGAGCACTCATCCTCTCTTTCTTTGTGTCCTTATCACTTGAAGTTTCTATTACACTTTCTGCCGACTCTTTTTCACTTTCCGTAGCCTCCTTTTCATTATCGGTAGCCTCTGTTTCATCCTCAGTAGAACTCCCGAACAACCGATCAACACCGATATTCCGTATTTTGTCTGATAAAGTGTTTGCAAAAGATTCTAATTTTGACCAATCTGGTTTCTCTGTGATTCCAAAATATGGTGGCTCCGGTAGTCCGTGACTGTAAGATTCCGTGACACGTATCGTTGGCTCTGTCATAGCCGTGGTGTAAATAGTTGTTGGTTGAGCACGCTGTTTGTCATACAGCGTCTCCGTGACGATACTTGACACACGTGTGGGATTGCTAAGCTGAACTGTCTCGGTGTGGAAACCTCGTTCCTTCAGCGTCTGTGACAGGCCAAGGTTCATACTAAACGTACTGGTAGCGCTGCGGGACATTGAGCTCTCTGTCATGGGACTCAGGAGGCTACATGTTGGCCGCGGTGTTGACGACGTGCTGAAAGTTGGAGGGAGGCGATTAATTAACTTCAAGATTTCAACTCAATTGAAACAGGCAAAATGTCACATGTCAATAAGCTTCCAACAGCTCTATGTGTCAGTTTTTCTATATCTACGTTAACATATTTTGAACATTTCTTGCGCGTAACTACTGTTGAACACAAATTGGGTTTAATGGCCTGGCCTTGGACCAAAGTTATCACTCACTGACAGTCATCATGCTGAGTTGTACTTGTAATTATCATAACAGGAACAAGATGGCAGTATTGGTGTCCAACACTTGTCTCTTGCGCATAAAACAGTGAAATCTAGCGCTAGCTTACCCTGTTGATGATGACAACGTGGTCAGTGCGTAGTCATCCGTTGGATGCATGATCTTCGCTGTCGTGTACGTGTAAGTACTCGATGTTGACTCGGCACATTTCCGAACATTCATATATTTAAACTCTTCTTCATCTGGATCTGAAATGAAATAGAAAATTTGTAGAGTACGAAAACATTCAGCAGCTTCTTGACAGATCATGATGAGATGGCAGAGGTACTTCATACAAGAAGTAAAACCATACAAGAAGAACAAGAATCTCGTTGCTTTACGCATTTGAGAGCAGCCTTTCGGAATGAATGGTAGCATGGATCTTAACCACTGAGCCAGGTACAGTTAGAGTTGGCCTTCGAGTTTTACCAATACAATCACTGATTAAAAGCAATTCGCTGACCAGTTCCACTTCACTTGTCAAATACACCTCTGATGCAAGAGTAGACTAATCCAAATGGACATAATTGTACTGAATAGATCATCACATTTAGATTCAAGGGGTGTCAGCTTACCATCCTCCTCAAAGTCAGTAATGGAATAATTTTCAAAGTCATTGCCGAAGTCGACCTTTCGTTCTCCTTTGATCTGTACGCCGGGCCGATCCTCCAAGAATCCACCGAGATGTGGTGTCGCTAACCTCTGCCACTGGTGTAACGTCATCGATCCCTCCATCGGCTTCACGATTTGTAACTTTTCAGGCATTTTGAACGTGTACCCTCCTCCACTGGGCGGACCGGACATCCCCGATAAACAACTACCAGTTGACATGAGACTTTCTGGTGTATAACACGGCGTTGGGGTCAAAGATCCCGTTTCACTACCAAACCTGGAAGAATTTGCACTTCAAAATAAAAGAAATGCAACAAGGCCATTTGAGTTAATTTCAGATGTTGTTTTTAACTTTTTCTTTATTCTAAACTGTATGGCTGGTAAAATAGTTGTCAAATCTAATCAGTTATTTCCCCAGTTTATTACTGCTAAAATGTTTAAGTGGACTCATACAATCTTGAAGGTTATTTATAGATATTGATTGCTCTATGTAATGGGCACACTGAAATCAGATAGTGAAGCAGCTAGTCTGCAGACCACATTCATGATACTGATGTGAAGCCCATGTGAATGAAAAGAATGACATTTCATCGGTAAAATCATACATGTTTATAAACCAAGTCGAGCGCCACAATACTTTGTTCTAGCAATGACAAGCAGCAACATCTTCTCTCACCTCATCAAGTCCTCTGACTCCCGATACTTCCGTTCAAAAACATCATGCGCATGCCGCAGTGACAAGCGACGTAATGCCGTCTCCAGGTCATTGGAGCCAGGAATACCAGGTTTGCCGATGTTGGCGTTGGTGCCCGCATTAGGAGAACTGGTACGTTGGTTAGACGTGGTCGTCCCGAATGATGTGTTGCCGCTATTCATTGTTGTGGTGGTGATGTTTGCATTGCCTCCGGACGATGCCATGGAGCTTATGACGGTGCTGGACATGACGGTTTGAGCTGCAGTCACGGAGAGGCAGGAGCTGTAAGAGGCAGAGTGATGGTTTGAGTAGGGTGAGGGGAGAAGTCTAGTTTTTAAACCAACTGGAGTCAAAACTTAAACACTAGCTGAAAAGGATGTATCTTGTTTTGCAAATGAAACTCCAAATTTACTATAGCTCGGTCAAACGATGGTTAGTAAACACCATGGTTGTCAAATGCTAGAGAATATGCGTGTCGTAGAGTACATGCAAGTGTTCTGGTGTATCTAAAAGTGTGGTAGAGCATCAGATTCCAACCCCACTCAGGTCAATGTTTCCCCCAGTCCAGCTCAAAGGAGTGCTGTTTGATACCCTAGAGGGTCCACTGGGAGATGACCACAGTACAAATAGCAGTTGTATAAAAGTGCTCGGATACAGACATTCATCAATGAAAAGCGCTTTATGAAAGCCATAATACGATTATTCGCAATCCTGTACAAGCACTGGTGAATGACTATTATAATCTAGCAGTTGTGTTGGATTCAAGCGTTCGACAAGACAAATCATACCTCTCAAAAGTGACGTGAAGTGGAGGTTTTCTCATTACACTGGAACCAAGACCACACATAAATGAAATATGGTCACCAATGGGCCAGAAATCAGCCACATCAGAACAGGGAGACCCAGACACAAGGCAAGATTTGGCCTTCAGTAGTCAGTCAGAGTAGCTATCAGATAAAACTTGTAATCTGAACACATAGCAAATACAAGAAATCATTCAATACCGGTACATTTACATGAGATGTTTCCCAGCCCACGCATCCTTGCACCAGGAGTGCATCAAGAGTGCTCTTTGGACAATGCCATTCACAACAAGGGGTGTAAGGTACATACCTGGTCATTCCCGTTCTTGTCGGTATGTTGACGTTGCAGATCGGTGTTCGATTGCCACAGACACTGTCTGTATCACCCTGGTAACCTGTACCTTCACTGATCATTGATTCACTGTCTGACAGATAGAGGGAGTTACGTTGTGACCGCATGGAGATGTCCGACTCGTTACCACTCGTACTCATGTTGGAGCCGGGGATATTCAGACCGAGCTTCGGCCGCCGTTGGTTGATTCGAGCGATCCGGGCAGTCTCCATCACTTTGTAGTTATGATGCCTGGAAAAGGACCACAAAGAATTGTACTTGTTAGCTATGATTGCCATGGCAGCAGAGAAGTATTACAATGTAGCAACCTCAACTGTTCAATTCCACCTCCCAGGAAGAGAGAAGTGTATTTCAACCACTAGCCGAGGCCCTGTCTGGCAGGAACGACCAACCAGCAAAGCTCTCCGAGACACAGTGACCTACAAGCTCTCACACTGTGGCAAGGAAGCACAGTTACATTAGAGGGGGGCACATTTGTTTGATGTGGGGCCAGCAGCCCAAGTTTTGCAACAACCAAACACAGACCAGTATTCTCTCTAGGCCATATCGCTACCAAGAGTAAAACCGTCCGCATTCAAATATTGAATACCCGCAACTACTCACTTCCGTTCTCGTGGTGAATATCCTGCAGGGAAATCCAAATCCTTCTTAAACGTATCCTCCAGCTCTGATGCCAATGAATCACTCGGTAAAAACGGACTCCCACCATACTGATATCGCATCGCTTTCGGACGATTTTTGGTCCGTAACGTTTTGATCTCTTCATTTGCACTTGATAAAAGTTCAACGTATTCATTACACTTGTCCTGGAGGTCGAGAATCTCGGACGTGAGCTGATGCTGTGAGTGTTGTGCAGCCTGTAGGTGGCTCTGCATCTCCGCATTTTCGATCGTCAGCTGAAAAAGTTCCGAAACATTTTGAAAAAGGTTTTAGAAACTGAGGTCACCATTATGAAACATTCTCAAACCAACGTTTCTTCACAATGTTTTCTTTGATGGACTTTGAAATGAAAATAACACTTCGATCACAAGAAAGCACAAGGAAATGAGTAACAAAGCCACCATCAGATGGAGACACTCTCTAAAGCCTTATTTTAATAACACCAAATCACTCACCTTTTTAATCTTCGCCTCCAAGTTGCAGACTTTAGCCAGAAGGTTGGTGATCTCCTCCTGCTGGCTGAGGTACGAGTCTGTCTTCTTACCGAGATCCTCAGCCAGCACCTTCACATGGGCATTCGCCTCAGACAGCTGCCGGACACAGTCCTTCACCAACTGAGCCTCCTTTTCTTCATAATCACATGTTTCTGTTTTCAACTCGGCAGACTGTAAAAGAGAGATGTTACGGTTATTTTCTTTAGCGATGATAAAGATGGGGAATACATATTTCCCAGGTCAACAGCCATGGCTTGTTTCCCCTACACTATGCCATGATCTAACCTGCTGCTGGAACCTCTGTTGTAGGAAAAAGACAGAAGTACAGAAGGCAATAGAGGTAAATCAATTGTCCAAAGGTCACAAGCGATGAGTTGGAGAAGGAACTGAACCAACAATATGGACCATACACCGTTCCTAACATATTGCACAAATCTAAATCATAAAGGACACTAGTTTTGGTCCAAAATCAGTTATTTCCATACAACTTGACCTCTGTAATATGGACACCTCTCTAGCTAAAGACACTTGACAGTCCCAAGGGTGTCCTTAATAGAGAGGTTCTACTGTATCTATTCTGAAATATCTTTACCTCAGCTCTGAGCTGTAAGTTGTCTTCTTCCAGATCCTTGACCTTCGACTGGAGATTCTCAAGGTGAAACAAACTGAGCAGGCCATGGTGATCACTGGAAAACAAGTTTCAAAAAGAAATTATCAAAAGTTCTCCAAGTCTGAATCCACTCGAGCAGCAATACTTGGGCTCGTGACTGTGAGTGTGAGGGTATAAGAGCTCAAGTCTGCATCAACTCGAGCAGCAATACTTTGGCTCGTGACTGTTAGTGTGAGGGTATAAGAGCTCAAGTGGACTGGTAGGTGCAAAGTGGTTGAACATATCTCTGGTTCTAACACTTGTCAGTTGTTTTGCTTTGGTTTGAAATGAGCATGTGACTGTTCAGCTGAGGAGTATCTTCAATTCAGGTTGATGAATCCGTCGGTCCATAAGTCGCCTGTATGAATCAGATGATTTCGGAGTCAAGGTCAGACTTACCCTGGTGAGTCTCCACCTTCTAAATCATGTGTATAAATCTGCAGAAGGTCATCTTTCATCTGCACCTCATGGCGAAGTTGATTCACTTGTTCCAACGCATATCGCACATCGTCCTCTAACGTCGCATTCTTCTCCTGGATGTCGCGATTTTTCTCCAACAACGACTGACCAATACGGGCAGCAATTTCCAAGTCACGCTCTTTCTGTTAAGACAAGGAAACCACAAACATGAGCAGACGACATCATCAAACATGAGCAGACGATATCACCAAACATGAGCAGACGACATAACCAAACATGAGCAGACGACATCACCAAACATGAGCAGACGATATCACCAAACATGAGCAGACGATATCACCAAACATGAGCAGATGACATCACCAAACATGAGCAGACGACATCACCAAACATGAGCAGATGACATCACCAAACATGAGCAGATGACATCACCAAACATGAGCAGATGACATCACCAAACATGAGCAGATGACATCACCAAACATGAGCAGACGACATCACCAAACATGAGCAGACGACATCACCAAACATGAGCAGATGACATCACCAAACATGAGCAGACGACATCACCAAACATGAGCAAACGACATCACCAAACATGAGCAGATGACATCACCAAACATGAGCAGACGACATCACCAAACATTAGCAGATGACATCACCAAACATGAGCAGATGACATCACCAAACATGAGCAGACGACATCACCAAACATGAGCAGACGACAGCAACGACATTGAGCAGACGTCATGGGTAGCAAGAACCAACAAAGAGCGGCCTTTTCAAATCAACCCTGGGCACCATATTGCATTTGTATGAATATCATCTTACCAATCACATGTAAACATACCATGATAATATTTTCCACATTTTTTTGCCATTGGGCAAGTTGCCAAGACTAGCAAAGGTAGCCGTGTATAAAACACCCAACCACCTTTGATATTACGGGCATAATATGAAGGTTACACTATTTTCATCAAGATGTTTTTATTCTGAATCTGATCAAAAAATGTTTATCTGCGTGTTTCTAGGAAACAGGATCAAACAGGGGTGGATAATGCCATCAGGCCAACTCTGATGCTCGTTTCCATAGTAACGCTACGACAATACAATAGATGTATCAGTTCCAAGGTGGGATTGCGTTGTCTGGTTCTGAAATAAGCTGGATCATGGGATCAACTCTAGAACATAACGAGCCAGGCAATTAGTTGGCCATCCTCCTTGTTTGTTCTTGTGGGTATTTCATGCCACTATGGTTGTGCACCAATTTGGGTTATAACCCTTGAGTCAGGGAAGAGTTGTCCATCACAATATACTCATAATCATGAGTTGGATGAGCTCTTACGCTTGTACTGGCATAGGCGCCAGGTACGAAGAACACCTTCATTCAAAGATTAACAAAAGTGATTTGCCCACGGTCACAAGCGATGTGTCAGCGCTAGGTAGCCCACTCATGATGTTCCGGATATTAGTCCGTCAACTTAATCTTAACGTCTGCTGCAGAGTAACATAATCACTGCTCCCAGTCAGCTAATGCCAAGTCTAATTCTCTACATTGCTTGGGAGATTGCCGACAAGATGTTCATTTTTCCCAGAATGCATCTTACCTCTTCCAATAGTCTTGTCACGGCTTCGACATCATTGTACGTTTTAGTCATCTGGCTCACACGCACTCCGCACAGAGCTGGAAAGAGAAAAACATGAGAAGGCGATTATCATCCATGTTTTATTTTCTTGACAGTTTGGTATCAAAAAGAATGGATCATTGAAATCGTATTAGAGGAGTCATAAGGCGTTTTTACACGGTGCGGGTTCAAGCCGGATCGAGACTAGTTCAGGTACCAGCCGGTTTATTTTCCCTCGTGTAAAAGCGAACCTACCGTCCTGAACCCTCCTGGTCCGAGGCGGGTTCCGATCGCCGGTCTCGGGTCGGTGCAGGCCGGTGTAGGCCGGTGGAGGAGGGTTTATTTATGCGTGTAAAAGCGAACCGGCTCCGAGCCGGTTTGCACACGGTACTCGCGTGACGTCATTCGCGGGAATAGCTGCCGTGTTCCTGGCATGAAATTTTCCGCGGAAAGAAACTGCTGTGAAATCTTCAATTTATCGAGAGCAAGAGCTTTCTTTCCATACAAATGCTGTGTACAAAGCAAAAACTCTGCATCTCACCGGCGCCATCGTAAACCATTTTGTATTATTTGTTGTTGTGATATTTTCGTAGCTCCACCGCCAGCAGGATTGATCAGCGCCACCAATTGACGATGTTAGTGACGAACCGGCCTGGAGCCGGATCGAGGCCAGATCGTCGAACCGTCCCCGTGTAAAAGCGAAATGAACCGTCCTGAACCGAACACGCCTCGTGACGGTTCAGGAGGGTTGTCTTGAACCAGCACCGTGTAAAAAGGCCTATAATCACAAGAAAATGTCTGAAAAGAAAATTCTGATATCAGAATAAACTGAGATCGAATGTTTATCACAGCACCAATCTCTCAGTACTAATTAGGCCAGGCCTAATTTTCCTGTTGACAAATTCATTTCCTGTTTCTTTTCCTTGAAATCTGTGGTTAGTCAGTGCAAGCCGACACAGACATATACAAAGTCTATGAACTACTGAAGACAGTATTACTGCCAGCAGTTACAAAGCATTACCAGTCATACACAACATCATGAGGTACGATGGTACTCCTGGACACTTTACCATGCATATTGAAATACACCGTCTGATAAACACAAACTGCGGTGCAGAAGGCAAGAACATCAATCCGACACCACAGACTACCATACCTCCATAAATGTACATCACATCCTCGATAGACAAATCCTTATCTTGTCCCTCGGCCATTTTGTTTGCATGTCACATGTTATCTAAACCTGGCCAGACTGGTGCAGGAACCAGGAAGAGGTCAAAATTGAGATAAAATATCGCCTATATGCTGATTTATCCTCCCTGATGTTGACCATAAACCATATGAAGAGGTCACACAGACACAAGTTCATCAGAATTGATTGCAAAACCAGCTATCGTCACAGAAAACTATGCAGTCGTAAATCTCTCCGCACAAACTGGACCTAGTCCAAACCTCTTGACTGTCCGGGCCTGACTAAAACAGCACAAACACTTCACAGCGAGAAAAACATGAAGGCATATAAATAGCTCACTGGATGGAGCAGTGTGATGCTAGCATTACATACATCTCACCACCAACGTTGATGTTATAAGGTCCAGGGATCAATACCGTTGGATCCGACACCTAAACCAGTCATGAATACCTTAGCAGCAGGAGCTCCATTACAACGCGAGGGGCAATACTTCGATTCAGAGGTGTCGTGAGTCCTTGGGAAACACACTTTGATAATAATATCCTCCCAGTAACAATTATAACAGTCAAGTGGTGTCTTGCCATGTCAGAGATAACCGCTGTCAAATTACCAAAAAGTAGATCATATTGCTGGTCACTCAAAATGACTTCCATTAGCAAATCTGAAACCAAAGGAACTTCAGATCAATCTAAAGAACTTCATCAACTCAAGTTTTACTCTTCTTTCAGAAGTATCAACAAATCACCAAGTCTTTTGTTGTCAATGTGTTTGTCACAACACATAATGTTAATGAGGCACCCAACACATAATGTTAATGAGGCACCCAACTGTGAAGGAGTATAAGAGGACTTTACAACACAAGCCAATTAGCTTGGATTAGGCATGGATTAGGCATGGATTGGGCTAGTTAGCCACAAGAGGAATCTGCAAACACATCTGTTATGCCAGTACCATCATAATAACATTAGAATAGCTCGAGAAGTCCAAGATAAAAGTACGAAAATCTGAATTTTAATGGCTGCTGGATGCCTTGCATATATATTCATATCAGAAATACACCAACAACAACATGTTTGAAATGTACTATAAACTGTAATGTAAATTCTGTCTACAGCTGGCTAAAACTTATAGCTTGGTATGACAAATATTTTTCAATTTAAACCAGACGGCTGGTTGCATTATTGGGCATGAATTATGAATAGTCAGTCATTAGCAGCCGTAGGCATGTGTACTTATTTATATTATACAGCAGGCATTTATTTGAATAATATATTCCCAGGCTGTTAGAGCTCAAAGGTTCAGGCTCAGTAGAGCTCCTTGACATCCCTTGAAGACCCTGGGCCAACAGAACGCATTGAGAAAGAAAGCTCTCACAGGAAATCAAACTTTGAATTTCATGTCAAGGTGAACTGACCAAACCAGAGTGATGACAGGGGTACAATTGTTGACTTACCAGGATCATATTTGACCTTTGAAACTGGCATGGCTGTCTCTGGGACATTCGTAACAACAGGATACAACCGAAGGACAGAGCAATGGCGTTATATCACACTGAATCAGCACTGAAGTATAATTACGTTTGGACAGTGCATGAGTTTGACTATCGTCAGCGAAAATGTCAAAGGACGTCAAATCCAACTTCCATCAATGACACCGGCGGTGCTCACCCACCGAATGTTCACAGCTGTCGTCCCCTCGATTATATGATTGCTAAAACTGGGCCGATGAACTTATATAAACCCAAGATAAATATATTCCCAGGGCAGAGAGACATGACCCGACTTCACCCATATGACAACAAAATGGCTACATTTTTAAAAAGCTTTTCACATCCTGTTTCAAATGTCTGAATTTAAATTGAAATATTTGAGTTGTCCATGCATCAATGAACACTTCACCTTGACTTCATCCATGATTATGGCTAACAGTAATACATCAATACATTTCGCTGCATGGCTATAGAACGTTCTCGACTGAATCAGACCTTACGGAATGTTTCATGAAACCATATGCCAGATACACCAGACTGCTTGCATGCATTGGTCAGTTGGCAATAGCGTCTGTTCAACCTCAATCGAGAAGAAAACACGTAACCTCGCATCAATTTGATATCAAACAAAGATCGAAATCTCAGAATCTCAAATCAGAGGTTTACAACCATACTTACACGCCACATAATTCCCGTAAAATTCCTCCAAACTCTCCTCTGGAGGAGGGTCAAGGCCATCAGTATTGTTGGCCATTGTATAACAGTCCACTTTAGTAACTACTCCTGCTAGAAACAATGATTCTCGTAATAATACATGTACATTCCAATGATATCGTCACAATCTTTGTCTAAAGTATCAGTATGTCGTCCATTTTGTAGACATGCAACGGTATCCACTTATCCTATGTATATCAGAACATGCAACGGTCATCGCAATTATTCCAATTATTTCAAATTCGAACACAAATCATCATTTCATAATTTGAACAGTTGAGTATTCTCGTACATCACTGGCCGGTACATCCTTTGCATAATACAGCGACTGTGCAAGCTGAGGGATGGGCTGTGTATGTGGTAAGGTATCGTCTGCATAGCTAACATAGCAAACATCGTTAACCAGTAATATGGTATCAGGTCAGGTTACTCGGCGAGTCTTACAAGTCAGTCGGCATGTTGCAGCGGATGCTAAATCCACTCTCACAATCAATAGAATCCAGCATGCTTTCACTCAATCACGCCAACCTATAGTAGAGATTGCCTCACTTTTCAGTCAAACTGAAATGAATTCCAGTTGCTTCAAGGTCGAATAAATGTTTGATTGATTGTAAAATGTCTACACAATAGCCAACAGCTAATTAGCAACAAAACAGGACTTTAAATTGTTCATATATCCTCTGAATATTATTCATTCAAGCCCAAGATAACGCTATTGTTCTGAACCTGGCCTCCACTCCCAATGTCATTGTACAGAGGCCTATATGATGTACACAATATCCACTCATTCACTGTGACTGTGTGAATACCGATTGGTCATTAGCCGCCATAATCATATGCCTGATCACATACCGGAAAGACCTACTTGTTCCCACAGTGAACTGTCTGTTCACTCTATGTATGTTCACACAATACACTATACATGTACACGACTCATTGAGCAGTAGAGCTTGGAGCGCGAGCTGAGTTAGAGAATCCATACATATTCATGAGTTATTATAACATGAGTCAACGATGGCGTAATTATGGTGGACGCTGGGTGTAGTTATTGAACGGGATTTCAATATGAAGGCAAAAATCAATATATCTGGATTCAGAGGGTGAACAGCATCACCTAGTGGCTGGTTTCAAAACTGAAATCCATTTCCCACAAGATTCGATCTACAGACCATCTCCAGACAATTATCACACAAATTTACAACAACCAATCAAAACGCTTCCTCAAAATCCGTACCCGATATGAGAAAACCTAATCCCGACAATTCCGCGAACCGGCGGATAAAAAATGAGAAAACAAATCCGCTGGGATCAACCAATCAAATTGCAGGATAGACATCTGTTTTTAATCATGGCCAACGTCAAAACTTCAGAATCCTGGGTAAAAATGCAAGTTTTGATATAAACAAGATGAGAAAATCAATATTTTCTGTTGGAATAGCATACGCCCTGGTGTAGCGAGATATGATGTGTTTTCAATATGAATCAAGACAGATAGTGAAGACACCCAACACTGACACACAACTTGTAACCTTTGGCAAGTCTCTTCACCTTGATGGCCATCCAATAACACCTGAGCCTGAGGCCCTACCAAGAATCTACAAGCAATCAGATAGCAATTTTACATCCATTCTGGCCTTAAATCGTTGCAGTAATACACACATTTTGACATCATACAAATGATCACAGACACAGCGAAATCTTTCCGTACTTACTTGTGTTAGCATTCTGATCAAGATGGTGATTATATTTGTGAGCCAAGTTATAAAACCTGGAACTTGTCACCTCCTTGTAGGTCGGAAGCTGTCGAGGAATATCAAAGTTCAAGGTGAACGTCTTCTTGAGACTCATTTTGAGATAATCTTCAAAATCGGCAGGGGCGATCTGGTAGACTGGGAAAAGTAGCAGAAATAGACAAAGAGATCCACGTAGTGAAGGCCTCAAGGTTGTTGAGTCCACCAAGTACCAAAGGCAGTCATTAACTGATCAATCCAAAAGATTGTGTTTTCACTGTAACTGCCAGAGATTGAGTTTGTTAGGAGACCAGAGTGCTCTCAGAGGTAATCCAGTATTGTGAACACAAAAAAGTTCTCGAGATTATCTGTCGACTTTGCCAGAGAAACTGCGCCGCAGTCAGTATCCATTTTTCCGTCAGTCTGAGTTCATTAGCTGATGTGATGGCTGTAGAAGATAGAAACCAGTTGACAAACCGCGGAAGAATCAGGACCAAATGCGACGAACACAACACAGTTTCATTAGATAGTCTGGGGAAAAGTCACCTCAAGTTGTTGATTTCATGAAAGTTTTTTGTGACTAGCACTCATTGCTAATAAGTTGTGGACAACCGTGACAGAAACTCCATGAAATGTGTTAGAAAGTCAGTCAGTAGCCAATGATTCTCAGCTGAAGAGCAGTTCCTAAGTCTCTATCCACTCAAACCAATCGAAAATTGAATTCGTCAAAGATGATACACAACAAATTCCTTCAAAATGTTATCCAAGTCAACAGATAGCAACCTTCAGCTTGTAAGTCACAAAGATTGTCTACACAACAAACCCAGGAGACTGAAGCAACAGAAGTAAGGAAGGAAGCCACAAAAGGTGTTTACGCCAATATTCTGTTCACGATTATCGATCAGAACTGTTCACTTGTTGTCCGCGACGCATATTCAATCACTTTGCTGATCAATCCCAAAATGCCATAGCAACCGAATCCATGCGCGATGACATGCTCCTGGGTATCTGACGAACAAGTTATTGACTGCAGCAACCGATGGCGATGGATTAAATGTATGGTTGGTTGACGCTGACATCTTAGGGGATAGCCACGCCCCTAGCTGAGAGCAACTTGGCAAGGAAGGCATTTACTTTCTAGCAAGTAGATCAAAGGAACCCCGCTTAACGGCCACCTTTCCAGCAGGACATAATTTTTGTCCCCAAATTAGTCATTTCTACTAAAAGTGACATCTGTGATCAAGAAATCTCTCAACTAAGAGCGGCATCGGTCCTTGCAAAAGGTTTCCTCAGAAGATACAACAAGCATTTAATATGGAGGTTCTCTAGTACAAAGACGTATGCTGACGTCAGCATTTCACCAATAACAGCAGAACCCCAGGCAGTTGTCAACGCAGCTCAGAAGATGAAATGTATGGTGTTCACTTGATCAGGCAGAGTAGGATGCGGTGTGAACACTCGGATCGAGATGCTTTGCTGATTGGAAATTTGATGAATCGTGAGTGAATGCTGCAGAAAGAGAAGTAGGGTTGTGACGCAGAAGAGTATTGACTGCTCTTCCAGAGCCACCTGTAGGAATAACTAATGACTACAAACGAATTGATTGTGAGTTATTCAATTGACGTCCTTTACACTACTGATATCAGTTATGGTGTTTGAGTTCAAGTGACATCAGATGAAGCTCAAAATGTCAACAAACCAATTGATCAAACATTTGACCCACACGACAACAAAAGCAATTAAGATCTGATTATCAAGATTGGAATATGAAATGTCTCAAGATGATCGAATCTACCATTGTAAACAGACAAATCAGACTGAGGACCACATTGAGATGTCAAGTATAGACAGATGTATGTGTCATCATTATACATGTCATTGATGTGGTCAACGTCAAAAAAACCTCAACATCAAGATATCATATCCTGATAATGTGTCAGTATGGGTAAAGAGTGTACACCATTTCAGTGATATATCTCATGGGACAGAACCCTGCAGCAGCATAGCCTCTTCTTCAAACCAGTTACCTTTTGCAACTGCCTACGCTACAAAGAAGAAAGTGGCTTATTTCCCAGGGCTTGGGACAAGAAAACTGGTGCTGCCAACTTGAGTCGTGAAGAAGAACTAAACCAAAGTCGTTGATCAGTCATTAAGAAATGTTCAATACATTCTGGGCTGAATTCTCTTGTGAACAAGCAATTTAAAATCGGCAATTAAATTTAGATTGGCCAAATCTGCAGCAATATTGTTAGAGACAGGTTTCAGAGCTGATGGGCAAAAGGTAGCCCTCAGTGAAACTGATTTCACCACATCGGGGTACAAAACAGACTCAAAACATGAGGAATCTCGACTCGCCAGTGTAATAAGGAAAAAAACATTTGGTCAAAAGCAGCCAGCCAAAAATCTAATATGGACCACAGCCGTTGTTCATCAAATTGTCTGCAGGGTATATTTGATCTGGGTGGAGCAGGTATTTTCATGCAAGACTTGAGGAAATCAATCGGTAAATAGTACATGGTATCGATTGATGTCTGATTGGGTCTCTGGTGACGGCAGTAGGAGGAAGGACGTTTGTAGGTCACATCACAACTGAGCATCGTCTGACCTCATTAGAGAAGCAGTGTGGTTTGCTAGGTACCTGATATCTCTGGTACATTTTGACAATGAGATCATTACTTGTGATCTTGGACAAGTTTCTTCACTTGACTGGCAATTCATTTACAAAGTGTCACAGCGAAGTCCTTATCATCCAAAAGCAGGCTTCAATGCACTCAATAAATATCTCAATAAGAACACCCGAGTTAATTACTAATTTGCATCGCACAAAATACTGACAATGATTGATTGATTTTTGCCAAACAGCTCAACATAATCACAGTAAAGACGGGTTTTGCTTAATAACTGTCCTTGATTCTCAAACATTACATGCACACTGAGCAATGTATGCAAGGAAAGACAACTGTTTTGTCTGCGATCTGCGACTGCCATGTGTATCCGGCAGACAATATGGTGGCAGGTGTGCTGCCATGTGAGACAACATGGAGTCAGAACTGGAGACAATGCTGATTCAGTGTGTATGCGAGATATACAGTGGAACCTCCCTTAGCTGCAACCTCTATTTACAGGACAACCCCTCTATTAGAGATCGTGATTACGGTCCCAATTGGTAGTTTCTAATACACAACTTGACCTCTGTCATCAGGACATGACGATCAAGGACAGGATTTGTCAGTACCAAGGTGTCCTCAATGAAGAGGTTCTATTGTCATTACAATATTGAAATGCATGAAGAATAAATGCAAGCTGGATGATTCAGATTTCCAAGCTCAAATGTGACTCGCTCTACCAAAACTAGGCGCTTGTCGCATCTGAACTTGACAGGTTGATACGGACTTGTTGTTCATTTCCCTATTGTAGACCTTTTGTGAAATGTGACCAAATCAGTTTGTAATAGACTTCACAAAAGGTCTACAATAGGGAAATGAACAACAAGTCCGTATCAACCTGTCGAGTTCAGATGCGACAAGCGTCTAGTTTTGGTAGAGCGAGTCACATATGCCCTGACATTTTTTCACCCAAACACGTACAATTCTACTTGAGAGTCAAGAACACTCAATAGAAACAAACTTGAGGATTTGGCATAGAGATTTTTTCAAAGTACTTGACCTTCCTTTATTAGGGCCTATTGTACACCAAATATTCCTGAGAGCTATGCCAGATATTTTATACAGCAAATACCTGAATAGCCTTTACAATTACATTATACAACACATACACAATGTTTTTTGTACTCGAGTTGTATACATAAATTCCTGACCCAGTCGTCTTTAAGTTATCTGTTTTCTAAAAAAAAATAAAATCTAAAAATTTTAAAAGATTTTCTCAGAACTGTTTTATAATTCGACCTTCATGACCATAGTGGAGAGATAACAGTCAGTATTCAACCAGTTGATTGTTGGGACAGGATTAGACAGTGAATGGCTCACACTGTTCTGGGAAAAAGGACACTCCTTTTCAATGGTTGCCTACTTTCCAACGTTGCGTTCAAAAGGACCTCAGCCCAAGGATAACCCAGACTCCTGATTTTAGACCATTTGCTCATTCAACAGCCTCGAGCCAGGAGACGGACCAGAGCCTCGAGTTCAAGTAACGACACCCAAACAACTCCTGACAGACCCATAAAATGTATGCATGATGTACTCCATGATATATTTCCCTATTTTGATGAGCATATTTCACTAAAAAACATCTTTCATCTTTTATAACAACCCTCCTCTAAGAGAGTTCTACCGCCATAAGCAGAAGAGTTCCTACCTTCATCATGGCCGTCGTTCTCGTAACACTCGTTGTCATGGATACATTCTATTTCCCGCCCAAGACGACTATCTCGCCGACATCGTTGATTTACAAGCTCCGCCTCTTCATCATACGACATGCTATGCTTGTCATCAAGAGCTCGGTGACATTTTGACGGACTCCAAGAGTAACACATTTGTGGCCCGTCAATTTTGGATTTGTGATATTATGAGCCTTCCATAAAAACTCATCCAGTCAACAATACATAACTGACCGTTAATCTATCAAGTTTGAGAATATTTGCCAAATTTTATAGTAGAACACTGTTAATCACTATTTCTTCCGAACGAATGGGCATTAGCAGTGTACCTTGTGAGTTCAAAAGTTTATGGACGGATTTGACAATCAACATGGCACAAACTCACATACAATTTGATACTCCAATGTTATTGAGAGTTTAGGCCCAACACAACCTACCAAATCTGATGATCAGCTAGTTCATTGGAGCAGACATGCAGTCTGCCGAATCTGTTTACAAATTTCATCCAATTTGCTTTTTGTCTATTTTGGGATATCCAGTGGTCATGATCAGAATACAGTGACAACTCCTAAAGGACGTCACAATACAACAGGTATTTCACTCACAACATTAACTTCCACCTCCTGATTAAAACTGCCAATGGACTGCACACCCAGCTAGTCCATTACTACTTTTGTCCACCCGCACACATTTGAACAGTCAGTGGACAAAACGACAGTCCACGGGACGACAAATGACAACTAGTCAAGTGGTAAAAATGGAACCGGTGCGTAAATTTGATCCAAACATGAAAGGTCAATATCCTGACTTTAAAAGACGCTGAAGAATTTCAGCAGAGCTGGTCATCTGTTCACACACGAGACTAATCCAATGATGTTTCCATGATTTGCCAGGTCTGACTGGCAGTCACATCTCCCTCCGGCCACAACAACAACAAAACCACCTGAAGATTAAATCCTGGTTCTCAAAATTGAATAATTGTGTCGAATTATTAGTGGTCTTTTCCCAGGCCTATATTAATCCAAAGTACAGAGTTGAATGCACATATATATACAGACATTGCATTACATAGGCTATTGATACACACACTGATCTTGTATTGGTTCGATAAGCTGACATTGTCGGCAGGTAATCCATCGAGTGGAGCCTCATTGTGAGATAGCAGGGGGCGTCTCAACAAAGGACGGCCGAACACAACACATTGTGCTCTTTGTTGTGTGTTATTCCTGTTCGATGGAAAACTTACAGGTTGTCACAGAATGATGCTCCAAGCAGTTTTGAAGACTCTGATTGCTTCTTGAGTGGGCCTGGCCTCTGGAGTCGAAACCTCTTCAGATTCCTTTCAATTCATACCAAAGCAAGTTACAGAATAGGATGCTGGGGGCACTGTGGAGTACATGTAGTAGCTTTGACTCGGTTTGCAGTCAAGAGGTCCCTGGTTCAACCTCCAGTCACTTTGAGACTTTACGTATGTCTGTTTGTTTGACTATAACTGGATCAGAAATGCTCAGGTTGGAGAGCTGAATGAGAAGCTCATCTGAATTCTCCTGAAAGATTTCAGGATCGACTTGGGTTTAGCGTGAAGTCAGATGATAATGCAGTTGATATCAGACTGTAAAACCCAAACTTTGACTCGGACTGGGTTCAGTGACAATCGACTTTCTCTCTGGTTTTGAAGTCTATAAGTTTGCTGGAGATGACCCCCAATGTGATATAAATGTCAGCAATCAATCCACCACAGTTAACTCAGCCAATCATGATTTTATGGTAAAACAAACAAACCAGCCGAGTAAATATCAATGCTGGTGACGGATGTGGACCCGGACCATGGACACTTCTTGAATTTCAACAGAACGTACAGAGTAAACCTATCAACTCACAGCAGAAACAAACTGATCAGGAAATTGGCACCGGTATTCAATCATGACAGATTCCTTGGGTATATATAGCTCCACATTCCTCCTAAAATATATATATATACAATGGCACAAATCTATGAATAAAAGTATTCAATAACATTGCCAGTGTTGCCCCCTGGTGAGAATAGGATGATACTAATCAAAACAAGCAATAGAGAGATTGATTATAGCAAAATATGCAAGGGCGCGCTCATATATTTTCATCAATACTATTAGTCGATTTCTTTGTGATGGCAAGTAACCACTGCTGCTACCTGGTGTTCCATGTCAAAAGGATCAAGATTGTAAGCTGGTGAAATAAAACTGATGGTGAAAACTGCCACAGTCCCCTCCCTTCAATGCGACTGGCAAACTTGATTTGCCAAACCTGGTATCTAACTTTGTGTGGTTGGCAGGTCCTGTTTGGCAACTGAGCAAAGTACCGAAGGCACCACTGCATGTATGGGTGCTCCAGTTCAATGCCTCAGGGCGGTTGGCTGGCTTATGAAGGTTGTTTTGAGGGGTTGCGTCAGAAACACAGAAAAGGCTTCAGGTGTAAAGTGATCAAGAAACCATGATACTTACTGAAGTAGCTCAGCGTCTCATAAATCTGCTCCGGGGACAACCCTTGAAGGTCTATGCCGTCTCGCTCCTTAATCTGGGGAAACTGGATCCAGTCGTCGTTTCGATATCCCTGGAAGTCTGTGATGGTGTCCGCACGGAGACGGTATGCCGGGATCTGTTCTTCAAGTAAGCTGCAGAGTTCTATCTCAGGGAGGTCTTCATTGCTACAGACGTCTGCAAGGATATGAACATTTGGCAATCAAATGAGCTGTAAAACCTAGGTTTCTTCTCCTTCCTTGTCTGTGCCGCGGCCCATCAAGCGAGAAACTTGTGTCGCTTGTGATGGACTCTACCTCTGGTCAGAGATGTGATGGACTCTACCTCTGGTCAGAGATGTGATGGACTCTACCTCTGGTCAGAGTCATGCACCTTGATCTGGGGATGTCTCAAAAGATATGACCATAATCAGTTACAAACATTTATCCTTCAAATGATAAAGCTTGGTTCCTTCAGTCCTTCTGTCTGATGCCACCGCAAGCAAAATGCCCCATCAAGTGCCTCTTGCACCTGCTTCTTGCAATGCTAGTCTACTAAGGGGGAGGGGCATGGTATGGAAAATAACCCAAGTAAATCTAAGCATGGCTTTTCCAGACACAAAAACAAACATACAATAAACAGAGTTTCTGAAACCGAAATGTCCAAAATCTGTGATGGGAACAAAGCACCTTACAAACCTGACTATGAATACAACATGAGAACTAATCCAGAATGATTCTATCATCTCCTCAACAGCCGCCATGATCAATCTGCCGGCTACACATGGTTTGGGTGAACGCCAAGGTGAATTGATCACGGCTCGAGGAATTTCATCATCTCAGACTGAAGATTGATGTTTCTTCATGTGGAGGAATATTCTCGAACGACTCACTGGCTCGTGATGTACTGGGGAGCAAACAGGGAACTGTTTTCTTTACCCTATAGAGGGTTGGCCCTGGTTACATCCGAAATTGTACTCTCTACTGCTTTACAACGGAATTGAAACTCAAAGTGTTACTTCAAATTCATTTCAAGGTTCTGGTGTAGCAATACAGCAAGAGTGGATTGAGTGAAGTTTTGCCGAATGTCAGATCAGATTTACAGCACTGTTCACAGAAATAGAACATAAACTTACAAGTGTCCCGAAGAAATATCGTCCGACAAAAGCTTGTCATGCCGACCCACAAACTCAGAGCGTGACATCGAAACATGGTCAGTCGCGTTAGAATCGAAAGAAAACGTGCCTACTCTACGTATGCGAAAATCTAACTGACAGCCTACGCAACTGTGAACCTTCCTTAGAAGTAGCTCATGGTGTCCTGGGAGAGGTCAAGCTGTTTTCTAACCCTCGCCCTGCACTGAGAATATTTTTAGCTTCAGTGCAAATAGTTTTTTCTAACAATCCAGCACTTTTTTCCACCCTACACACACCACACCTCTCAGGAAGGAGAAACAACTTGGACACACCCAAAACAATACAAAGTGCGCATAACGGATCATTCCAATTGACTTCAAAGGTAACACAGGCTAACCACTGCACTCTCTTGCCCCCATCTGAGTTCAAAACGCTCCACGAAGTAACCTAACTTTCAGGCTACAAACCCTGGCAGAAAATTAACCAACAGACAAAACCTTCACTCAACACAGTGGTCCAGACCTTGGTTTCTTAACCTTACCAGGGTTCCACTCAATATACCTGGATCTGGGGACAGGCAGCATAAGTTTCAAACTTTCTAATTAGGTATACAAGTAACCAAGCTAGGTGTCAAGTTCTGCAGTGATTGGGACTGATCACAACATGTTGTGACACCTGTACAAGTGCCTGATGGTGGCACTTCCAACCAGCCTCCACTGGGTGAAATTTACTCAGAGAAAGTCACCAGCCAGGTCTCCTGGAAACTAATAATTCGAATCCTGAATCATTTGTCTTCATTCACAGAAACATGTGGCAAATTGTCATGGAAACTGAATGGCCAAGTCCAGGTTGCTAGGCGACCAAGAGTTTCTGGAAGGGCAACTGAGGTGTCTGGCATGTCTGGAGGTGGTGGCTACCAAATGCGACTCGGCAAAGTGACTGATTCTAGGTCTGGGCGACAGTTACATGTGATGGATGGATGCTTAAAATGGCAACATTGAGGGAAAGGACAGTGAACCTAAAGATCTGTCGCCCATATTGATGTTCTGTGGTTTATCTGAGGAGGAGGGTCAAGGTCTTTGATCTCTGGACTGGAATGGGTGCGACAGGAGCTAGCTCCAACAGAGGTGAGTGGCTTTTTTCATTACAAGCCAAGATAGCCAGTCCTTCATTCCTTTTAACATGATTGGTTCTTGCCCCTGTCTCAGCCTCTGTTTAGGCCGACATGGATGGAACTTATGCACGATTGATATGATTCTAAAGTGATCAACTATTAGCAGGCTGGCCGGCTGAACTGGACTCCAATCAGCACAGCTGGAGCAGGCTGGCCGGTTGAACTGGACCCAGCACAGTAGGAGCTGCCACCTGTATTGTGTACCGTTAGACTTGAAGGAACTGTTCAACCTCCTCATGGAAAATATCAACAATAATTCTTGAACAATCATCCCAAAGTCTGCCCACACAGAGGTTCAGGTTGATTTTGGTCACATTAAAGGACTCACCGGTAATAGTATAAGCGTCTCTATATTTTTTCTCCCGCCCTACACCATCTTCACAAGCAACGTAGGTTACACACTGCCCTGGTGACGGGGGTGAGCAGAGGGGGACATTCGCGGCCAGCTTGCTTTCGTAGTCAACATAGATGGAGCTGCTTCCCGACCATTCACACTCCAAGGGGTGACAGTGTTGATGTAAGGTCAGGTCCAACAGAGTTGAGTTTATACGGAGCTAAAAAGAGAAAAGGTTAAAGAGAGTTAGCACTGGATTGACAGCTGGACTTCGTGGAAGAGCAGCAAAGCTGAACCCACTTGGCCTGGTGATAGTAACATGCAGCAGGTATTTCTGTATCCCACGATCATTTATTCCTGTATTATAAGCTGATGATGCATCTTCTGCCAATCTTGGGACAACAGAAACGACATAGTCAATATCCTGTTGTCTAAGCTGATCCAAAGCTAGTTATCGACTATAGTATTATTCTGCATGTATGAGATAATGGAAGGCAACAGACAGGACAGCCACATAATACTTAAGAATCATACTTTGCATTGGTGATGGCCAGCGGAAATTCTTCAGTATTCAGGACTATAAGTATAAGGAACTTCAGTTTCTTCTTTTCACAGCAGAGATAACGGAAGGTGACTGAGATATATTTGTAGGAGATGGTCTGTTAGATAAATACAAACAGCGGCAAGGAATGCTGGGAGTGGGAGCACTACAACCTCCAGGTAGACTAGAAAGACGCTATCACATGAAAACTAAAAAGAAATGCTCCTTGGGTTAGACATTTTGGGTATACACTGCATCATGTGTGGTGTCTGTTTGTGATCTTGGGCAAACCACTTCAATACTAATAGGACTACCCTTGGCGACAACATGCAATTAATAGTCTGGTTCAAGAGGTTCAGAACCTTGAAAATCGCTCTCATTTTCACAATTGCTCTTGGATTTTCATCAAACCTACCTCAAACTGACTGTTTCAGCAGAGACCTTGGAAAAGTCACATCAAATACAAATGGAAAGGAGTTGTTACATTGTCAATTTATGTCGAGTACATACTGTTTGATCTGTTTTAAGTGTGTGATCTCGAGCAAGGTGACACCAAGGCCTAACACCGGTATATGTGATAATTAAACAATGGCCAATGACTTTTGAGGTAAATGCAAATACATCACAATAGGTGTGCTAGCCAATCTAACATACCAATGCATTTATCACAGTCAGACCATTGTTCCTAAGTTGGCAATCATAGCCCACCTTCGTTGTCCTCAAAGAACATATTTTCTGATTCATGAACGAAACGCCAGACCTGGTAGTTTTTGCTGTCAATGTAGCTTCAGCCTGCAGCGTTATGGCAAACTGAGCCAACCTACAAACATCTACGTCTTCCTTACATTCTTGTTCACTGGCATCAGACAAGCGTGTGGGATACATCACAATACAAAACCCTTTTATTTTCATGGTCTGGTGAGGTTGTTGACAATCCGAAGTAAACCTCAGCAGGAGGTGGAAGAGGTATTGAACTGGTCATGTATGTCACTCAATGCAACTTGATGGACATATGAGACATAGACTAGAGGCAGTTTTCGATGAAGCACTCATGACTTTCAAAGACAGTCATTCTGAGCATGTCCTTTAGTCTATTATATTACATGTATTACAAGGCAGGAAATGTCACCAGATACAGTCACTGGCTGCTGCACATTCACGCTTATATAGCAATTATAAAGGAAATTGCACTTGAAGGGGCTTACGTCATCATTACCATCAGAGTGCATGAAACTCATGCATAGTGGGGTCATGGGGATGCGTCACAAGTCCGTTCAATCGAACTTTCGAAATATCATCCATAATTTGTGCATGTTGAAAGACACATATATATTGGCAACTAACTACTTGGAAAACACAGGTCAACTTGACATCACATACCAGGCCAACCTGACATCATATACCAGGTAATCATGGAATGATTACGTGACAAAAATTGATATGAAATATGTCATGAAGTGATTCGCCACACTTCAATCTGAATCAATATTTAGAGAGACTAAAGTACTTTTTACAATGTACATGTAGGCCTTCAGATAATGTCACCATCTGTTTGGTTTTAAAAACAAACCACTGGATATTCACAAATATGTGTTATAACAGAGGGAAAGCTAAAATCCTGAACATGCACACTTTTCGAAATGTCATCCAAGCATTCAGAACCTCTCCTTAAAGAAATCCTTGAGACTGAAAATCGCTTTCTCTTGTGTAAGCTCAAAATCTGCAAAGGCAGGGCATGAAAGGTTACAGCCTAAAAAGGCTGACTGCAGCGACTCGCTGCCTTTACAATGTACGGGTGTGCATTACCGGGTAGCTACTTGTGAAAAAGGGTGGGCAAACACCTTGAAATGAAAGGACAGGAATCTTAAAGATCCTTACCTCTTCGGATCAATGTTGACACCTACTGCGTCGGCTTTAATGTTATGGTGGATCTCTTACAAAACACATGTAGATTTCCAGCAGTGATGTTGATATAGATGGCAGCACTGCTCGAGCAGCTGTTGGCTGAGCTCATCGGTGGTGAGCTCAGGACATGGTTGATATATATATGTAACTTGCCGTATCAGACTGGGAGATCAATATTTTCACTGCTCTGGGCTTGGCTTTTAGAGGGGAGATTCCAAGTCTGAGTTGCCCGAGGTCACAGTCACAGTAAACAACTGGATTTGCTGACAGAAGAACTGTTGGGTGTTCACAACTGGATGTCAGATGATCTGTCTGAATCTCAGAATAGAAATGTTGGAAAAATCAATATATCTGCACTCCGTCAGTGGATACTGATGTACAGATGGCATCAATATTTGTTCAAATACAGTTGAGAATTTAGACCAGCAATCATCTTTCTGCCAAAATGACAATTAGGATGCCAATACCCGAGAAGCTTCTGTAACCCTTTTGTTCCATGTCATACATGAAACATAGGCTAATACTTGTATACATACTTCAGTAGATTTTTACTTTGTCTTTGATCGACTGTCACCTGGATGTACTAATATGTACGAACAAGCCCCAGTGCGTTGTAATGTAAGGAACGAAATCAAGATTGTAATATGTATAGAGACAGTACATAGCCATAGGCCATACATGACACACACATCGACATAGCAGAATGCTGCAGATAGGGCTAGTCCTACATGGGATGATACATCACATATGTATGCACAGCACAATGCTTGATCCATCCCAAATTCATGACAGAAAAACAGCTTGTTTATGACTATAACAGGCGATTTTTTCCCGTCTACGCTATAAGATGACTTTACCCAATAACTAGAGCCAGAGACATTTTCTAATATTCAGCTCGACTTTTGTCATTTACTCACTTATTTATACCAATCTCCCGAAGCAGACCACAAAAATGAGCACGTTACTTTGTTGTTATTGTCGTTGGACCTTTTCTGTCTTCGCCGCAATTACTCGTCTCAAATGAATATACAATGAGACTTGTCTCATGTGAATGGTCTTCCTTCAGTATGAATATGTTTCTCTGTAATGAGACTTGTCTTTCGATACTGCCTCATGTGTATGGTCTTCCTCCAGTATATTTTGATACTGTATGCTTCAAATTTGAGTAACAAGCACAAAACAATACAAGCAAAGAGGATTTGTATGATTTATTGCAACAGTGAACACACCAGAAATATACTACATTACTAATACATATTTCATCACCAGGAATAGCACCAGGCATGTCACAAGAAAGAACAGCTCGAGATCTGAGAACAGCGTTGTTTGAAGCATCATTTTACAGAAATATCTATTGATATAATGGCAAGTTCTACTAAGCGGTTTCATGATGACGCCCCGATGACGACACAGATTTATCGGATTCTGATTGGGTGAGAACCTGTGTACAAATGTACACTGTACTGCCCGAAATGTTCTGCTTTTACACCAGAGTCTTTCCCCCGACTCCCCTGAAGTATCGGCGATCTGTGACCTGATCATCCTGATAATGTTGATGTGATTGTGATGTGACTGGGCACTGCCACCTCGTCATTCTGAAGACTGGCACTCATCATTCTCGCTTTCACACCTCATGGGCCGAGGGGTCAGTCACCTCTGAAATCATGAGACAGATCAAGTTAATGGTCAAATTCAGGAACACATGTAAAGATCAAGATTTCCTTCCAATAAATTTTCAGCAAGACTTGCCTTTGACTTGGACAGTCGCAACGTGAATTAAGACTATAGACCTGCCACTTGAGTTTTCCTGGCAATATGGTCCATCAGAATAGCACCAGGTAGCATACTAATGCTGTCTTTATCATACCTTTAAAGGCACTATGGTAAACTTCCATCTCCAATCACATCAAACTATGTTGGATCAAACACCCACACAGGGTCTCCTAATTATCATGATCATATACATTATCAAATAGTAACATATCGCCTTCTTTTCGGCGAAACCGAGACTGAATTATTCACATTGTGTTCAACTGCGTTCATTTCGCAGTCAATTCATTAGTTACCAATGTGTGCCTTAGAGGGGGCAGAATGGCACTGTTTGGACAAGAAGCCTCTCCAACAGCCCCAGGAATATTGGATAGAACGGCACTGTACTGGGTCCCAGTAATAAATATTGCCATAAAGACATATGATATTGTTCTGGGACTTATGTAAGATTAGTTCTCTCCGCCAAACCCACGACTGAAGGATTAAAATCTTGTGTTTATAGGCTTACAAATGCAAACACTTCCAAGTGAACCCCCTACAAGAGAAGAGTGGCTCTTCTTCTCTCCGACTTTGACACCCTACTGCGAACATATCAATAGATCAGCCAGCGGTCCTTGGTGTCGCCGCGTGGGTTACGTCCAGTGAAATTGTTTGCAAAGGTCAGGGAACCACGATCTGACATCCATAACCAGCGTATCCCCTTTTCATGCCAGTTACAGTCGGGTGCTACACCACAGTCGGGATAGTGGCCGCCAAATGAATGGTTGTTGAATTTAAAATCATAAAATCATGAGATAGATCAAGCTAAAGGTCAAACTCATGTACGTCAAGATCAAGATTTCCTTCCAATAAATTTTCAGCGAGATTTACCTTTCACTTGGACAACCGCAACGTGAATTAAGACTATAGAGACCTGCCACCTAAGTTTTCCTGGCAATATGGTCCATCAGAATAGCACCAGGTAGCATACTAATGCTGTCTTTATCATACTTTTAAAGGCACTATGGCAAACTTCCATCTCCAATCACATCAAGTATGTTGGATCAAACACCCACACAGGGTCTCCTAATTATCATGATCATATACATTAATAGTAACATATCGCCTTCTTTTCGGCGAAACCGAGACTGAATTATTCACATTGTGTTCAACTGCGTTCATTTCGCAGTCAATTCATTAATTACCAACGTATGCCTTAGAGGGGGCAGAATGGCACTGTTTAGACAAGAAGCCTTTCCAAAAGCCCAAGGAATATTGGATAGAACGGCACTGTACTGGGTCCCAGTAATAAATATTGCCATAAAGACATATGATATTGTTCTGGGACTTATGTAAGATTAGTTCTCTCCGCCAAACCCAAGACTGAAGGATTAAAATCTTGTGTTTATAGGCTAACAAATGCAAACACTTCCAAGTGAACCCCCTACAAGAGAAGAGTGGCTCTTCTTCTCTCCGACTTTGACACCCTACTGCGAACATATCAATAGATCAGCCAGCGGTCCTTGGTGTCGCCGCGTGGGTTACGTCCAGTGAAATTGTTTGCAAAGGTCAGGGAACCACGATCTGACATCCATAACCAGCGTATCCCCTTTTCATGCCAGTTACAGTCGGGTGCTACACCACAGTCGGGATAGTGGCCGCCAAATGAATGGTTGTTGAATTTAAAATCATGAAATCATGAGACAGATCAAGCTAAAGGTCAAACTCAGGTACGTCAAGATCAAGATTTCCTTCCAATAAATTTTCAGCAGGACTTACCTTCCACTTGGACAACCACAACGTGAATTAAGACTATAGAGAACTGCCACCAAAGTTTTCCTGGCAATATGGTCCATCAGAATAGCACCAGGTAGCATACTAATGCTGTCTTTATCATACCTTTAAAGGCACTATGGTAAACTTCCATCTCCAATCACATCAAACTATGTTGGATCAAACACCCACACAGGGTCTCCTAATTATCATGATCATATACATTATCAAATAGTAACATATCGCCTTCTTTTCGGCGAAACCGAGACTGAATTATTCACACTGTGTTCAACTGCGTTCATTTCGCAGTCAATTCATTAGTTACCAATGTGTGCCTTAGAGGGGGCAGAATGGCACTGTTTAGACAAGAAGTCTTTCCACCAGCCTCAAAGAATATTGGATAGAACGGCACTGTACTGGGTCCCAGTAATAAATATTGCCATAAAGACATGTGATATTGTTCTGGGACTTATGTAAGATTAGTTCTCTCCGCCAAACCCAAGACTGAAGGATTAAAATCTTGTGTTTATAGGCTTACAAATGCAAACACTTCCAAGTGAACCCCCTACAAGAGAAGAGTGGCTCTTCTTCTCTCCGACTTTGACACCCTACTGCGAACATATCAATAGATCAGCCAGCGGTCCTTGGTGTCGCCGCGTGGGTTACGTCCAGTGAAATTGTTTGCAAAGGTCAGGGAACCACGATCTGACATCCATAACCAGCGTATCCCCTTTTCATGCCAGTTACAGTTGGGTGCTACACCACAGTCGGGATGGTGGCCGCCAAATGAATTGTTGTTGAGTTTAAAGCTGTTAACTGTTTACGTCAATTTACATATAATTAGACAAACCTTCATGAATTCAGTGGAGATTTCCACATCACAGGATAGCAGAGCAGTGATGGGATCTCGCAGATTTAACATGATCACTTCCATCTTGACTTGGACGTGCGCCTTTAGTTTCTTTGAGCAAATGGCATTTGATTAGGGATGGCAATTAAAATTGCCGTTGAACATGTACATGAAGTGCAGTGATGTACATAATTCAACATGTCTGGCTTGAAATTTCAAACTGCGCAGTTCATTCCCGCCTTGATTGTATGACTATTTCTACAATAAAACCCTTTGAAACCAACCCATACCTTTATCAGGAATAGATACTGTGCCTTACCTTCTGCTGCAGCCGTTTTGATTTGTTTCGGAAAATTTGAAGGCATTTTAACGTTTCAAATCGGAGAAAGTATTCCCGCGATGTTCTCCGCAGCTCACACACCAACCGACTGGCGTTCAAATCAACCGCGACCGATCATGACCAAAGACAATACATTTTACGTCACTGCATCCGGGCACCCCTTGAACCAGGCCGGCTAGTAGTTATCTGCTCAAGCGAGACCTTTGTTCTGTCAATGATCAATATGACAGGCATTGTCAAAATGTGGGATTGGCTTTAGCATACATACTTGTACATGTTCATATGCTGAGCTGTGGAAATACATTAGGCAGGTTCCGTAAGCCAAAAGACAATCGATTTTTTTTTCACTATGCTTGTGAAGACAGGCACGACCTTGCCGTCTCTCGACACCACCGGCACCAAAGCCCCTTTGTCTTAGCTATCATCTCACTAAGCTTGTGAAGACAGGCACAACCTGGTCGTCTCTCTATACCGCAGATACCAAGGCCTCTCGGTCTGGGCTATCATCTCACTATGCTTGTGAAGACAGGTACAACATGGTCATCTCTCTAGGCCGCAGACACCAAGGCCCCTTGGTCTGAGCTATCATCTTACTATGCTTGTGAAGACAGGCACAACCTGGTCGTCTCTCTATACCGCAGACACCGAGGCCTCTCGGTCTGGGCTATCATCTCACTATGCTTGTGAAGACAGGCACAACCTGGCCGTCTCTCTATACCACAGATACCAAGGCCTCTCGGTCTGGGCTATCATCTCACTATGCTTGTGAAGACAGGCACAACCTGGCCTCTCTATGCCGCAGACACCAAGGCCCCTTGGTCTGAGCTATCATCTTACTATGCTTGTGAAGACAGGCACAACCTGGTCGTCTCTCTATACCGCAGACACCAAGGCCTCTCGGTCTGGGCTATCATCTCACTATGCTTGTGAAGACAGGCACAACCTTGCCGTCTCTCTATACCACCTGCACCAAGGGCCCTTGGTCTGAGATATCGTCGCACTATGCTTGTGAAAACAGGCACAACCTGGACGTCTCTCTATGCCGCAGACACCAAGGCCCCTTGGTCTGAGGTATCATCTCACTATGCTTGTGAAGACAGGCACAACCTGGCCGTCTCTCTATGCCGCAGACACCAAGGCCCCTTGGTCTGGGCTATCATCTCACTATGCTTGTGAAGACAGGCACAACCTCGCCGTCTCTCTATGCCGCAGACACCAAGGCCTCTTGGTCTGAGCTATCATCTCACTATGCTTGTGAAGACAGGTACAACCTTGTCGTCTCGCTATATTGCAGACACCAAGGCCCGTTGGTCTGGGCTATCATCTCACTATGCTTGTGAAGACAGGTACAACCTGGCCGTCTCTCTATGCCGCAGACACCAAGGCCCCTTGGTCTGAACTATCATCTCACTATGCTTATGAAGACAGGTACAACCTGGCCGTCTCTCTATGCCGCAGACACCAAGGCCTCTCAGTCTGGGCTATCATCTCACTATGCTTGTGAAGACAGGCACAACCTTGCCGTCTCTCTATACCACCTGCACCAAGGGCCATTGGTCTGAGATATCGTCGCACTATGCTTGTGAAAACAGGCACAACCTGGACGTCTCTCTCTATGCCGCAAACACCAAGGCCCCTTGGTCTGAGGTATCATCTCACTATGCTTGTGAAGACAGGCACAACCTGGCCGTCTCTCTATGCCGCAGACACCAAGGCCCCTTGGTCTGGGCTATCATCTCACTATGCTTGTGAAGACAGGCACAACCTGGTCGTTTCTCTATACCACCGGCACCAAGGCCTCGGGGTCCGAGCTATCATCTCACTATGCTTGTGAAGACAGGTACAACCTTGTCGTCTCGCTATATTGCAGACACCAAGGCCCGTTGGTCTGGGCTATCATCTCACTATGCCTGTGAAGACAGGTACAACCTTGTCGTCTCGCTATATTGCAGACACCAAGGCCCGTTGGTCTGGGCTATCATCTCACTATGCTTCTGAAGACAGGTACAACATGGCCGTCTCTTCTATACCACCGGCACCAAGGCCCCTTGGTCTGAGCTATCATCTCACTATGCTTGTGAAGACAGGCACAACCTGGCCGTCTCTTCTATACCACCGGCACCAAGGCCCCTTGGTCTGAGCTATCATCTCACTATGCTTGTGAAGACAGGTACAACCTGGCCGTCTCTCTATGCCGCAGACACCAAGGCCCCTTGGTCTGAGCTATCATCTCACTATGCTTGTGAAGACAGGTACAACCTGGCCGTCTCTCTATACCACAGGCACCAAGGACCCTCGGTCTGAGCTATCATCTCACTATGCTTGTGAAGACAGGTACAACCTGGCCGTCTCTCTATACCACAGGCACCAAGGACCCTCGGTCTGAGCTATCATCTCACTATGCTTGTGAAGACAGGTACAACCTGGCCGTCTCTCTAGACCACAGGCACCAAGGCCCCTTGGTCTGAGCTATCATCTCACTATGCTTGTGAAGACAGGTACAACCTGGTCGTCTCTCTATACCGCAGACACCAAGGCCCCTTGGTCTGAGCTATCATCTCACTATGCTTGTGAAGACAGGCACAACCTGGCCGTCTCTCTATGCCGCAGACACCAAGGCCCCTTGGTCTGAGCTATCATCTCACTATGCTTGTGAAGACAGGTACAACCTGGCCGTCTCTCTATGCCGCAGACACCAAGGCCCCTTGGTCTGAGCTATCGTCTCACTATGCTTGTGAAGACAGGTACAACCTGGCCGTCTCTCTATGCCGCAGACACCAAGACCCCTTGGTCTGAGCTATCATCTCACTATGCTTGTGAAGACAGGTACAACCTGGCCGTCTCTCTATACTGTAGACGCCCAGAAGTATTAAGGTAGGGGCCGGGGAAGGGGTGAGCGTTTGTGGTTTCCGAGTGTGAGGTGGTATAGGGGTGTCTGTTGACCGTGCTTTAAGAGAGACTAGGCATGTGCCAGTTACATGACGTCCCGAGCTTTGCGCGATATGGACCATTCAGGGAAAACTCAATGAGGAAGGTATGCTCATTAGCATAATCTTTTATTAGCACCTGCTCGAGGTAATCTTGCGCAGTGTTGCTTCTGCCCACATACATCGTAATAAGTAAATATCCATAATGAGATCACGGTGACCAGTCAAAATGTTTCGCCAGCTTCGCTATTTTGCCGCTACGCGGCGCGTTGGGTCCTTGCGTCAAGGCCCCTTGGTCTGAGCCATCATCTCACCATGCTTGTGAAGACAGGCACAACCTGGCCGTCTCTTCTATACCACAGGCACCAAGGCCCCTTAGTCTGAGCTATCATCTCACTAGTTACTAGTCAGTTTCAAATAAGACATAATGATTTCCCTTTGATAGGGGCGACACTTGGTAGGATCACCTACACTTACTGGAGGCCACTTGATGTACATTCTGTCAGGTAGATCAACCATCAAAGAGAGTTTTATCAAAGTGGGAATGAAAGGCCAAAGAAAACAAAGAAGTCTTCTGCATACTGCCATTTATTGCACATGAATACATTGTACACTTAAATGCTTGATGACAAAAACCAGAAAGTTCACCTCAGCTTTGGTTCGCCTGGAGAAGGTTTAAATCGTTCAGTTGTTAACGACAGCAACTTTACCAGTGGCGGTGATGCAGGAAATTTTGGTCAGAAGTAGCAGAATACTGGAAAAGTAGGTTGAGTTGACATGTTTCACTCAGATCAATGAAAAGCTGAAGTCAAAAAATGCGATACCTGGCCCAATGAAGATGCACTGAGGTCAAAGATTGAACCGATTTCCTTGCAAACCTCAGCTGAAGTAAACACTGTTAGTACTTCACAAGATCTTATACCGTTTATATCTTGATCATGTTGACAAAAGTACAGGTTAAACAAATGCATTTAGTAAGATTTTCAGTCTGTTTTGAGAAGATTCAAAAAGTTGAGATTCCCATGGGTGTGAATGTGAGAATCATAATGATACCATCTTTAAACTAATCGCAGGATGTTCAGGATAGAAATAAATGTCGCAGCATTCTTCATCTATTTCATGACTGCATGAGATTCACAATCTTGCGAAGGAGATAAAATTTGAATTCACTAGATTGGTACCAGGTCATCTTTTGGAGATGACAGCACAATGAAATGGGACAATTGGTTACATTTACCATTTAAGGATGACGTCACATACATGTCTTGGTACAATGTGGCCGCCTCATTCCCTCGGCTCATCAGTGCTTGCTTCTGCGAAATCGGAGAATAGTCGCATATGTTGACCATCCCAAGAAGTGGATGAAATTGAACAAGCACATGACCAATTGTCTCATCTGCCCTCTGTGCTGCCATCTGTGAGATGATTGGGTACTAATCTACAACCAGAACAGCAGCTCAAGTTTGATGTATTTGACAACAATGGGAACTACAACAGTCACACAATCATAATCGTTCATATACATTACATCTTCTAGAATGTTTCACGTTTTCCTGTAAACCCACATTGATACGCAATGACATGCATTGCTACTTGCATAACGCCCTCTATAACTCCCCATGACAGGAACATCTCCTTGTATGTTATAAGGAAGGTCACAATCTACTGGTAGATATCTTTATCTTACCAATATATATATCATAACGGTAAATATCATAAATCATAACATGAATGTCTCATGCCGGCCAACTTGAGACATTCATGTTATGATCTTTCTCCACCAAATAGCTGGGTTTACAGGTGTGCAACAAGTTTGAGTAGGTTAGTACATAACATATTACACACAGTATGTACTAATAATGTCTACATACGGCACCAACCCTTACGCTGACTTGAGGATCTATCACCTGTGTGTCAAACACTTCTTATATGGAAAATAGCATAAATAGGCCTACTTACTTCATAGAAACTGAATGATCTTACAAGACATTGCACTAATAACATTTTTTTCAACTCTTCATTGGTCAAAAATGAGGCAAACTTTTTTTTTTTGCTACAAATAGAGAATCCATCCACATTCTCGAAACCAATATGATCCAAATTCTTCTTTTCAAGAACAACCCAGATATCCTTTTTTGACTCATAACAGAACTTCACTGACTTACAAGTTTACACTTAGCTAAAAATAAATACTAGATATAAGTTACACTTCTGTCTTTTCATTGGACCGAAAAAGGCAGTCCAAGTATTTCAAAATGGTGTATAATACAAGGAGACAGAAACAACTATAATCAGCAACAAAATAGTTGACAAATTTGAGACAAAGTTGATGTAAGCACCTTCTCAAAAAGACAAGACACGTTGCCTAGTAACACATAAACATTACATTACCTCCATGGCAACTAATCTGTCGCCTAGCAACAAATGAACATAATATTTCCATGACAACCAACAGCACAAATCACTCTTGACTGAGATCCTTGACAAAATACAAACACATTCTAAGACACCATGGCAAGCAAAACATGCAAGTGACCTTGACCAACTTTTCAAGGTCACAACTTGATGAAGCTCAAAGATGCACAAAAATTTGAAAAAAATGTTTTTGATTTTTTTAATGACAACAAGCTTTATGACAACATCCATATTCCATGGTGATGGTCAACCCCGCCACAGGTGCTGCATCAAGAAGCTCCCTGGGATGAGGTTGAATGAATTTTTGACTAGATTTCACTCATCACGTTCAGATCATTAGGGTCATTTCCAAGGTCATATTCAAGGTCATATCAGGACGAAATCTTGCTTCCTTTTGTCGAAGCATTTGCTATTGACAATTTGGCAATTGGCCACATCACTACATTGATCAAAATTGAAAACATGGCACAATATTTTCACATTACTATGAAGAAGATGATAAGACTGACCACATTTCAATCTGATGAATTCCAAAACCCGACAGTACATGGAATGAAATCTTTTGCAAACCTTTATATAGAAATAGTTTTGACCATAAAACCAAAGATATGACCTCAAAATTCAAATTTTATAAAAATATTTCTCACAAAAAGCAAAATTTTTGACACAGATCCACTGAATACTTAGAACAGAACAGGGTACAAACATCTGTCACCAGGAGGCAGGGTAAGTAGATGAGATTCAACTCGACTCTTTACAACAATGAAGACTGGCAGCAGACGGATTAGGTTAAGTTCACATGATTTCCTCCAGGTGGCATTCAGATCAAAGTTGATGAAAGCAGGACGCCAACCAAACTAGGAACCTTTGGTGTAGAAAAATCAAGACATCATTAACCACAAATTATTGCTCTTCAAGTCAAACTCATAGTCATGAAATGTCAGATTTACACAATACATTATTTTTTAAATTACGCTTTTTGAAATTTGTCGAATTTACAAACAGACACACATACATTGATATGTATTTAGACCAGACTTAACAAGTCACTTACATCCATTCTTACATTAACTTAACTAGCTACAGGGCATCCCAAAAAACTAAAAATTGTGACAAAAATCTACAATTCTGTTCTTTTTCTTGAGACACCCCACGTTTTTATGGTACATTATTATTTTACAACTGGATTACGACTATGACATGCACCATGCGAATTGCAACCTTTCATCCCTTTTAGAAAATGGTCGAGCCCAGTAAGACTAGCTGACCCAGAATGGAAAGCTACAACCCCCTGAACATGAAGGGGTGATTTACTGATACAAGGACGCTTCTAGATCACAATGAAAAGACTTTATATCCATAAAAATCATGCTGATTTGACATCTTACATCTTACATTGACACAATACAAATGTTTAAAGTTAATTTATTCACGGAAGCGTCCACGCCAATTTACATATATCTAATGAATATTCATGACTAATTTACATATTTTTTGACTAATTGATATATTTTTGAGAATATAAACACACACATTTTAGAATCAGATATTTCATAAAATAAATAGAGGACCAGATATACATTTTGCAAGAATAAATTCTCAACGTATCACCCCTTGCACAATAAATAGGACCTTCTCAAAACATACAAATCCATAACATATGGAATATACCACTTTATCAATCAGGGGAGACAGCTGTGTTGTTCATAAGTGCTCCAGACCCAATTATGCTAACCAACCCATAATTTTCAGTCGGACAGAATTAAAGTGGACCTTGTAGTCCTGAATACTGTGCCACAATTTTAAAATGCCCATGAAGATATTGGTACCAACACACAGTGTCTGCTACTGGTACCAATAGAGTTTGTAAATTGTAGGCCTGCTTGTTGCACCTATTCACCAGAAAACTGAACTCGATAAAAAAAACAGGGTATCAAATCACAAAAAATATAGGATAAATAGTGATGTGAATTTATCCAACTACAAGATGGAACAAGCACCCATTTTATCTTCCATTGGAGGCAAGTCCTCAAGATCTCGTTCAGGCAGCACCGAAACTTCCAAAAGACACGATTAGCCCTTCCATACCCTCGTACGTTCTCCGCAAACGGAACACAGTCGCGACAATATCATGATGGATGGTCGATGACTGATCACCACCATGAACCCCCTCGTTAATCTTCATTCATCACTGTCACTGGCAGAGTCATTACTCGTTTCTTTCTTCCACACAACGTGTGCGTATTTGAAATAGTTCATCAATCTTTAACCCCCTCTTGGAGTGGCAGCTTGGTTTTTACATGATGACTTGTTTTGAATACAAATGTAGAACATTTCACATTGCTTCTAAAATGTCTCACATTTTCCACACTTTAGAACAAACAGAATAAATAATACAGTAAATAACCCCAGCATCATTCCGAATCTGAAACTGATCGGACAAAACTTAGACATGATTAAACATGAAATCTTCCTCCAGAAGGCCTAACGGTTTGAAGGATTGAACATAGGTAGCACCATTTTGCCAGAACTTGAGATCCTAATGCGATTAGAACTCCTTCAAAATGTAGTGAATGCCAATTCATAACCTGGGAGGGTGTTCTCTTAAAAACAAAGAACAGACTCCCTCCCTGGCTTTAATAGCATTCACTTCGTTTTGAAAGCGTTCTAATTGTAGGGTTCAGAGTTCTAGCCAAAATAGTGGTGCCTATTTACACCTGTGCTTAATTTCGAGTTTTTACCTTTTCTCATTCTGTTCAGACAGTCCAAGGGGTTAAAATCAGTTGTAAATTGCCAGCAGCGTAATAGCCCACCACGACCGTCGACTATTTCTCCAAGTCTCCCCAAGCACTACCCACCATACACCAGCGTTATCAACCCCAGACGCTAAGAAATCAATAGTACCAAATGTATGCAACTACTTTATCATCCGTTACCACGGAAACACGCTGTCACCCACTTCTTCTTGGTGAATTTCGGTGTAATGGGCTTGGGGAGTTAGGGATTTGGGCTGCTGGAGGTTTGGATAAGGACTGTCGTTACCTTGCCAGATATGCGTTGGCTTGCCATTTGGAGGGCTGTAAGTGGTCTTGTTTGTGATTTTGAAAAACGTGAATGGCGTGATCTTAATGACTTAAAACTGCCTTCCAACAATTTTAAACTCGTAAATCTTGAGAATATATGGCCAAAATAGTTTTATAATGTTTCGATTAAAAATCGTGTCATTTAAGTTTGGTGACTTTTTGAACCCCAGTATGCCGGATGACACACGATTACTTTTGAACAAAAACAAACATCTTTTCACAAAACTTCTCCAATCAGGAATCTGAGTTGAACCTTATTTCAAATGACTTACACTGAGGTAATAACACACGATTATGGCACCAAATAATAACTACAAATGCATCCACCAGGTGGCATGACATCTCAGTATCATTTACGCAGATACTGTTTCAACGATAGATTCCTTGATTACTTCACCAAAATTTGGCGGTGAATCTGCGTGGTCTTGGATGCCGTTGTCGAGACTGACTTCCGGCTGATCTTTCTCCATATTGACATCCTCGGAACCATTCAGTAAATCTGCCGCAACTGTGTGATGACAGAAGTTGTCAGTAGGTGGCACTAGCTGTGAAATTGTTGTCTGCTCTTTCAATGAGATGTTGCCGTTGTGGTGGTCTTCGAGAAGCGATGCCGGTGTGAAGTCAGAATGGCGGCAGTAAGTCGGAGAATTCAAGTTTTGAGATTCAGAGAACATGACCTTGTTTTCAAGGGATTTCATGGCTGTGTTCTTGTTACCGTGGTTACTGGTCTGCAGCTCATGAAATGTCGGTTCCGGTGTCATGAAGTCATCAGACATTGTCCCCTGGTTTGATATGTGCGAATCCTGATTAAAGTACGTCTTGGATGTTTCGCGGAATCCCTCGTTGCTGTTGTTTCTGACCATGTGATCTTGATGTACGGAGGCAATGTAGGAGTAATTTGATGTCTGGTGTGGCATGAGTGTTGTGACATCTGCAGAACATGACATGTTGTCAAAGTTACCATTCTCAAGAGCGGTCTGTTGAGAATAACAAAAAGGCTCTGTCGCACTTGTCCATGAGTCCTGACTGCTGTGGTCAGAGGCAGAAAACCCCTGATAACGGATTGGGTTGAGAATCTCTGAGATCGGCTCAAGTTTATACATCGATGATGATGTATTCAACTCAATGTATTTACTCTCTGGCTGCGCAGTCGTCGGTTCATATTCCGCGTTCTGTGGAATACAGTAGTCACGGTTACCGTTATGGCGATCCATGTTATTGAGATTCGTGATTGCCTCGTAATTTTGATATGCCGCAGTTTCTTCATAAGACGCTGACCCCTCACTGCTACAGTCGCTACTCTCAGAGTAGGAACTATCTTCTTTAGCGTAAGGATACAACGTCCCCGGTGTCTCCTGCTCGTGAAATTCCTCCTCCGTGTCGTTGAATAGAAGCACTCGTGGCAAGGCATCATTGGGTGCTTGTTGCGGTATTGGTACAGACGCTGGGCGCGGTACACCTTCCTCACCATAATGCAGCGTAGCAAAGTCGTTATTGTTCATACAACTCTCCGTTTCCAGATTTCCAGATGTCAACTGAACGTCGCGCATCACAACATTATTTACCTCAGAGTTCTGACAATCACGACAGCTACCGAGTTCATTACTGTTGTAACCATCAACATCCTCTTTATCAGGCTCCTCTTTTTCCGAGTCTGATTTCTCTGATGTGGCGTTTCCATTCAGCGGCCGCCGACATTCATTATCTTTCCGTTCCAACTCTAAACGCATGAGAGTGTGAATAAAATGAGTCCGAACGCGTAGTGGATTAAACTCAATACGACCTGTCGGATTCGCACAGCCATCTTTTGAACACCCGCACGGAAACGACAACCGATCAACCTGACATTTTATCCCGTCTTTTGCGCACTTACACGTTTCTGGGTCACAATAAACTTTACAGTCACAACCACACGATTCCCGTGATATCCGAATATCACGGCACTCGTCCTTTTCCTTCGTGTCAATCTTCTTGATACCGGAAGTCCGTAAAATCAAGCGGCGTTGCCGCGTGGTGACCGGTTGAAGAAAATAATAGTCATCAACTTCCAACTCGTTTTCTGACTCGGACTCCGATTTGTCTGAGAATGTTTTGGCTGGTGATCGTCGCGACGGTGACATGGGTAGTTTGCCGATGCGTTGATGCTCTTGGATGATATGGCGATGAAGTCGCTGCTGTTCCTTGGCGTATTCCGACAGTGAGTAGTCTTCATGGTGATGATGCTTGTCTGCCATTCCTGGAACATAGAATGAAACATGAAATACAAGACCAATTAGGATAGAGGGCTATTAACGGAGATAATCCTCACTAGGCCCCAGGCATAGGGGGACGCCACTCACACGAGTTACATTGGAGAAGAACTCCAAATGATGACTTTGCTTGAAGACCTGAAAAAACTTAGTTATTCTAACTCTGCCCCAAGTATCATTACAAATACAGCCTCATTATAACACAAATGTCAGCGAATAGTTTTTTCTAAGACACGACTATTATAGACGCACTCATTAAAACAGCAGATAATGAACTTAATCTCATTCTGAGCACAGAGGAGGAAGTTTAATGGGCAAGCCAAAACCTTCTCATACGTTTTTAAGATTTATTTCTGATAAACTTTGACTGAATGTCAGATAGTGAAGTATGAACTTTGGTCGTATAACAATGATAGTGTAGCCAATCGATGATACGCTATAATGTATGATGGCTACATTATCAACGCACCAATTAACCTTACGTCATTATATACAATATCAAATACAATCCATCAGGCCGTGATTGCTGGTACTACATTTTTTGTACCTGGACCATCCCTATGCATGCTCCTCCCATTGCATTAGAATGGCTTGAACTCAGGACAAGAGATCTCAGTTCTGTTACTGCTACTTTGTCTGGTACCCTTGCTAGCAGCTCTCCAGCCTAGCGCACCCCTACACTCCACAATTAATAACCACACAGCATCTCTGGCAGGTCAGATTAAACAATAAAAAGTCTCTCCGGGTAACCATGGTAACGGGACAGCACGGTGTAGAGAGATGAATCACATGGTGCGATTTCAATGCCTCTGAAATGAATATTGATCCACGTTAACCCTCTCATGGCAGCGGATCTAGGGTGGAATGAGCTGCTGTAACCCACTGTGGTGCATGTGACCAACCTTCTAAATGTCGGGAAGCCATGGTTACTGACACACTTCTGAGGGAGAGAAACTTTCACCACCACCGGGATCAACTGGCTACTGCAGAACAGATATCACAAAGTTTGGTCCTCATACCCGACACCAGTTTTTGAGTCTCTTGAACTCTTGGACTAGGAACTGAGACTGAGATCGTCCATCAGTGATCAATGTGGCGTATAGTGTCTGGACTAAACATTACGTTGCTTATTTTGAAAGTCAATTACAACCAACACCTTTTTCTAAAGAGATAATGTAGCTAAGCAATGTTTATGTTGGTCGTTAAAAACATCATGAGAGTAGGTTGCAGACAGTCTACATGAATTGGCAATGAAAAAACCTGGTGAGAAACCTCGTACGAAACCTCGTACATTTGGAACTAAGATGTTCTGTGACAGCTAATCGACATTTGGATGATCAACGAGGGTGTTAGGCGGCACTGCCTGAATACCAATGCATTTCAAGACATCACAATATTACAGACATACATCATCGCCACCGGCGTAATCACCAAGATAATGTGATTTCCCAAGCGGGAAGCACCCCATGAATCAAGTGGAAACTGGAATGATCTTTAGCTTATTGTGCGCCAGGTTTTAATATGTCTGATGTAGTTCAGTAAATCCACTCAATTAATCATGCACCGATAATTGACATTGGTTCGTTAGACTCGATCTTGTTTTTGATCAGTTCTGTTCAATTTTTAAGTGCAATGCAAACTCTTTTTAGCTCAAGGAAGATGCATGTTGTACGCTGTAAGCATCTAGGACTAGTAACCTCTCAGTAAGAAGGGAGTTTGCCGACACTGACCAATGCAGTCGAACATTCAAAACCAGGGATTCTTCCGGAGGGGAGGGAGGATGGGGGGATGAGATTTCCAACAGATGGTCATGACAAAAGGTTTACCAAGAATGGTACTGTCGTGAAGTGCTCACAAAGAGCTTTCTAACAGATGGACATTTCAGTGCATGCACGTGTCAATTCTATAATGTTGGGACAATTTCTGCATCCTTTGGCAATAGATGAAGCAATCAGTCCAGAAAGTATTCAAATTACCATCGATGGTTACAATGACACCAACATAATCAAACGCCAGCCCAGCTCTAACTCAAACACACATTCCCGCACTCTCTGATGGAGAGACAGCCACCACCTCGTTCAATTTCATTACGAAACCGGATCATCGATTTCTCATCCGAGAGATGGAATTTTCAACGTAATAAACAAGAAAAAAACGTGTGACTAAGCCGTTCCATTCATGAAGGCGGCCCCACAGATCCATATCAAGAATGGCAAGATCAGGTTTGGGGAGGTCGTGGTATCACCGGTGTGTGTTTGGTTAGACTGGTGCCTGTTCACCACAAGCTTCCTGTCAGTGGAAAGGTTTCAGGCTGGAATGTTTTCTAACCATTGTTCAGAGACTTGAAACTAAACCAAGGCTCGATTTTGGCCCCTATCACCCACCAGCATTTCGAAATAGACCATTCCAACGATTCACCACAACCTGTCAAGTCATCAGGGGTACAATCACTTACAAGAACAGCCCTAGGTTTTCCAATTTGGTATCATCCACCATCACAAGGGTGTGTGCGTTTGATACAACAGCAATGCGCTTTTTGCTCATGAGCTCAGTTTGTTTGATGATGCACTGTTCTGACGCTCTGCCCTGGGGGGATGAACCACCTTTGTCATGATGCGTATTATCTCTCATGTGCTGTATCTATCAGTGGGGGAAGGGAAGCCAATATGGGTAGCATTCACTAGCTACATTTAGAGAGAGAAAGGACCATATACATCGTGTACATGTAGATACAGAACATAATGGAGGACTATCATAGCCCATCATCACAACCTGCATATTTGTATCAATAACTGACTGCAAACTGCCATTATCAATTATATTTCATACCCTTGTATTAGTTTTGACTTTGGCAGTAGTAACTTTCATTTTACTAGTTCTGCCAAGTTTTTTATGGCAGAGAGCAAAGGGCAGTATAAAACTTTAGTCTGGTGGGGGCACTAGAAGGGGAGGAAGGGCCAGGGGGATTGCCTCTCTGGGGAGCAGAATGCGACTTTTTATTTACCTCAAATCTGCATGGAATGCTCATTTTTCAGTGATGTCTACCCCCCTCCCATCCCCGTCCCCCAAACCAAATACGGCCCTGCATCATACCAAGCCCATACATATTGTGTACAAGGTGGTGTTCACCTGTCTCATAAAGCACATTAGGGTTGACAATAAAAGGACAATGATGGCTTTGTCCATGTGTTACAACACACAATGTACTTTCTTTATTGTATTACATGCACCATACACTGTATAACTTGGCTATTGATCAAATGATGTGACAATTATGTTGCCAATTTATAGATATAATGGCTGTGGCTATTATATTGGTAATGCTTTCAAAACACTACCATGGTGTACATATTTTGCCTTCTCGCTTTGCTGTGAAAGTGCGGTGATGTTGTCCTCCTCTGAATCCCAAACTGGGATGTTTGTTGTGACAAGAAAACCAGGCCCCTGCTATAAAAATACTATTTAGGTTAATTTTGGGTTGCTGTGACAGAACAATCATGACGGTCTGCTCTGAATCCCAAACTGGGATGTTTGTTGTGACACGACAACTCACCCCAGCTACAAAAGGACTACTTTCGTTTTTAAAACCATACTTTCAAAAATAGGAACTATAATATCAGCATCAAAGCTAAATCACTGCAGCTACAACCACACCCTTTCCTTATGATAATTGTCTTGACTATAACATCACGCCCAAATAACCCACATATCCGAAAAAAAATCACCAAAGACACCAAATATTGCTCCATCTCAGCAATCATAGTCCGCAGACAATAAGTTTGACAACATCATTGATTGATTACCCACAATTCCATCCTATCACTGAAATCTCAGCGCTTAGATTGCGCCGAGATGATTAATGGACGTTTGATTGTAGACAATGGCAACGAGATGAAAAGATGACCACACAAGAAATGAACGCATGTATTCAGGATCATTTTGCACAATATTTCCCGATGACAATGATTGACAAGGGAAGGCTGCAGGAACAATAAAAATACATCTGATTTCTTGGAGCATCTCCGAGGTCAAAATACGTAAGAAAAGGTGTAGGGTGAGAGAGGGGCATGACAGTCAGGGGGGGGGGGGGCATGACTGAGATATCTGTCCTTGGTTGCTGGATGTCACAAGACCATCCGCGTCATATTTTTGCTGGCAGAACGGTGAATGATCATCATAAAAGTCAAAACCGGGCTTGTGAGACCTGAAGATTCGTTCGTAAGGAAAGAACTCCTTCTAGTTTTGAAAGGTGTGCTGTTTTTCATCAAACATAACTTTACAAATGGCAGTCAATACAATGAAGTCCAACGTGGCATATTACCTAATCATTACCCCCTTGTTTCCATTCATGATTAATTCAACATCATTGGTTAGATCCATTTGTTGATAAATATTTGATCCATACAACAGCTGGTTCAATCTAAGAATGTACCCAGTGGTGTATACAGCACACACACATGGGAGCATGTAGGATCAGCCTGGAGATTTCTGTATGTAAGCAAAGATGAAAGGTTATACATTTGGTAGATGATTCTCAGGGATGTCATATTGTCTTGACATCAGGCAAGACGTCACATCATGAACAGAGCTGGGTTGTCAGTGGCGGGCCATTTCCATGACGTCTCAGACAGGGTCAAAATAGCCACTGACATCAAATTTCTATGGTGAGCAAACCGAGCGGTTGGTCTTGAGCTAACTTGAAAAAGATTCAATTTACATCATCCATGTCATCACAATATTATTGCCCCACAAGGAATGGTATAGCCCACTTCAACATGCCCCCATCACTGGTAATTTGCTGATCCATGAACACATGAACATTGCCGGAGAGGCCCGGGCCTGCCACTGATAAACAGCTGCAAGTACAAGCATACTACACAAAGGCCTGGTGATCGTAAAATTTGCTTATGAAGCGAAAAATCAGCTACCGGAAGATTGAAGCAGATTTTACCTGAACACACCTGCTTTGTTGGCAATTGGTGTCAGGATGGATGTTATAGGCCTGACTGGGGTAAACAGGGCTACTGGCATACACATGATCTGTACATGAGGCTGAGTTGAAAACCCAGGGTAAATCTAATCTTAATGGATCTAAATCCAGCAACTATGAAGATGAGTCAGAACTCTCATTGATCATAACCCTACAGTCAGTGAACCATCACCTTTCAGGCTTGCTTTTGCACTGGAAAGTGCAAATGTATAAATGGCTAAGGCTGAGTGAGCTGCTGTTCTGGTCTAACCTCTATGACTAACACGAGAAACCGAGTTCCCGCCAAAACATTCTTTATGAAGTCTATCACACAGCCACACAGTCTTTTGCTGCCAATTGCTTGGATGAGCGTGGCAAAAGTTTGGTACAACATTTGCAGCAACCCTTAGCTCTGTGGTATCTCACATCGGAGTGTTGCAAACTACAAACTTGCAAACGCTATTCATTGATGGACGAATCCAGCCTATATTAGTAGAGTGGAGTATTTGAACTGTCAACTGTTATTTAACATTGCACAGATCAATATTGGGAGATATGGCAGAATGCCTCGATCAGAGAATTTTAATTAAAATTATCTCGTAGAATCTCTCCATCAAGGACACCACTGGCAAATGCCGTCCTTGATATGGAGGTATCTTGATTACTGAGGTCAAATTGTACAGAAAAGACCCATTTGGGCCCAAAATCAACAAATGAGCAATCGCTGTCTTTTATACAGGGTGTTTGATTTGAAGAGCTCAAAATATTCTGCCTAGACCAAGTATTTGAGTGACCTTTGAACTTTTTTCTAAAATCTGTAATTGATGTCAATCAATGTTGAGAGGTGATTGACAGTTTCCACTCAACTTGGATGGACAGGATCGAGGCGCTGATGAATCACCATGACGATATCGACGGAACGATCAATAACACATTACAATCGTTGATAACAACTGGAATTGTATCGGAAAAGTTCATTCATCTTTTTTGCCAATAAACTTGTGTACTGAATCCTGAGTGAAGTATTGTATATGGAATCTATCTTCGTGATGCGCATTCTTCTGCACTGAGAAACTGGGTGGGAAAGAAGCAAAAAAGTATCTTAACTTCCATGCTCAATTATGGGTGTAGGACAAGTACGAGAGCCAGAGAGGGTTAAAACAGGGTACCCATCTGAGCAGACCAACTATCATCATTTCCAGCCACGAACATGATATTGATCGCGTACACCTCTGACCTTTCCAACAACAAAGGGTTGGAATAGAAATAGGAATATTGACGTACGACGATCTCGATTCTAAAGACCACGGGTGCATCGACTGAGCTAATAATAGCGTATTTACAAAACATCGCCTTTTAGCGACAAGGATACACGGCGGCTTTTATTCCTGCCGATAATGGAGTAATATTGGAAAGATGGGAGCCGAGCGAAGCTGTTATCGGCTGCTTTGTGGCGGGAAGATGAGATGGGGAAGATTAAGTCGCTGATACTAATCCTGCGATAGACAAACCTTTCATCTTATCCCGGTCGTACTTTCAAACGTTTGATTTAGAAGTAGAAGTCGACACCCATGATACCCTTTTAGCGATTTTTAACGTAGGAATTGAGAAGGAGAGCGAAGAACACGTCTCCCTGGCTGACGAGGACTACCAGTTTATTTTCATCACCATGGGACGACAAAATATGCAATACATGATGCCACCCTCCTCCTGAAGCAGCAGCGATCCCGATTTAAAAACTCTGTCGCTACATACCTAAAGTAGATCCACCCTGACTAGGCACACACGTAAATCCCTGCGACCGTGGAAAGTAGTACACAGTCACGCCATTGAAGTTGACCGCCCGCCGTCGTTTCTTTGCTGGACAGTCACTCCCGACATCTACAAACAAAGAAATGAGGAAATATGAAATCAAGCAGGATATCATAGAACAAGGACACTGTAGAACCAAGATATTTCATACCATCGGTAGTTGTTACTTTTAGACGGGAAAATAAGCATGACAAGTTGTGATCATTCTTGTCATCTTCTTTTTCTGCATTTGTCCATCAGCAAGTTTCGTGCAAGTATGATTGCCGATTCTAGCATGGTGCTGCAGCCCGGTGGTCGAGTGACACGGACATGATGCCTTTCTAATATCTATCACCCCAGCTCACCAATGAGAAGGACTGCGCTTATTTCAAACCCGTCACAAACTTGAGATTTGGATGAGAAAGAAAGGTATGATGAGATATCAAGTGTCAGAGCTTACCTCTGACAGTATCTGTCGTGGGCACATCTGTACTACTGCTCGTATTCAGGCTGCAGTTGCTAGTACTATCGTCTGCCTCGGACAAGTTGGCCGAATTAGAATCCTCATCCCCGATATCCAGGTCGTCTATCTTTCGCTTGGGCATGGTGAAGACGCACGATATATTCCTGAGTAATGATTCGTCCTCGCGTCGATGAGGCTTGGAGTATTGGTCGACGTTACATTATTTCCTGAAAGAGAGAAGTGAGACATGAGGGCTGGGCTTGATATTGATTGCCGGTCGCTGCCATCATCGATTCTTGTCACAGGGATGTGCAATGACAAGGTACTCAGGTGCGGAAAAGTTTTAGCCTGAGGGCTTCAAAAAGTCCGGAACACATGCAGTACTTCCTTGAAATCCACGCCGGTTCATCCAGATATATCTGCGTCTCCCCAAAATCAGCACCTTACTGGAATGCAACTGTATCTCTGATTAGTAATAATAGCACCACGCTACACAAAGGGTTAAATTGTCAAGACACTTACGTGTACACAACATGTCACATCGTATCACGATATCAGAATCTAATATGATCACCCCTAGGTCACGCGCCAATGTCTAATATGCCACCAAGCAGCACAACTCATTACCCCGCAAGCCCCAACACATCTAGCGATAGCCAGATATGCCGAGAATTCCCCACGCACACAACACTCCATCAATACAATGATTACTTCCCCGCTGCAATTTATTTGGTTGCTTAGCAACCATATTCGTTACCATGGCATCGATCAATGGAGTAATTAGATTCTGTGAGTTTCCTTGGTAGATTGGTTGTAGTGGTGGGGCACAAGGCTATCATGAAAGTTTCACGAGTTGTGCTGCCAAAAGAAAGATTTATATGATTTGTCTCTCTTGTTCGTGTGTGATCACAACTTTTGACTGGAATTATTTCAGTAGCAGTTCGGGGCTGAGATAGAAAGCGGGGCCATATTTAGAGCCCCCCCCCTCCCATCCCTGGGCTGAAAGGGTACAGGACTAACACCAAGACGGAATTGTCACACTGTAACACGCCGCAATGTGTTTGATATTCGTGGCAGTAGAGACTGCCACTTGCGCAGTCTTGGGCAAACATTCTATTCATCCGCAGCCTTACAACATAGTGCAATAGCAATAGTAGAACGCTGAATAGCTAAAAAGTCAAAACTGATGGCATGCCAGGAACTGACAGATGGCATAATATTGAATTGGATACATCCATCTTAACCATGTATTGTATACATGGTACAATACAAGTACATTATAGAAATAAGATTTATCTTTATTTCCAATTCATCAGCTCTGTGTACTATAAGAAGAAACATTCGCTGTTGTAACAGTACAGTTACTGAGATCAGCATGCCAAAAGAAACACTCTCCCAACAAGTGAATCAGGTTTTATAATCCTGTGTACCAACTCCAAATGCACCGTTGACGTCAGCAACGACCGTTGCTAAGTAACCAATCAAAATGATGAAGAATGATAGCTCCTTTTGACATGAAGGGAACTCGGCAAGGTTTGGTCGATTCAAATTTGTTATCGTGATATGACATTTTTTTTACTGCGGATCTAATAAGGTTCATTAGTGTTGGCGATGACAGCAGACAATGCTCTATGAATGTCGCCAAAACAGAACTAACAAGGTGTCTGGTGCGATCAGCAAACGTGTAACATTTTGTAGCTGCAAATCATTCAGAGATTTTCAAGACAATAACACATGACTCCGCTTGATGATCCGACTGATGTTGTTTCACTGCAAAGAGATACGAAACTCAGAATATGAAGAATGGCACTAAATATGAAATGTTTATTGTTTATTTCCCCATTGAACATCAATGGTTGGCTAGTTTTTTGGTGAATTCCGAAATCCGCAGGATCAGGTATGCTTCAGTGATGAGTCCATAGACACAAACAATCTATTTTAGTACGATTACAGGTAAATAGGGGGCATATCATTATCAAACAACTAGTCATGAACTCCAAATGAACATTCGCAGTCATTTTCACGGCTCTTTAGGACCGGACGATACTTGTTCTGTCAATGGCTGACAATGTTCATTTCACTCAGCAGTTGGATTACAATCAATCTGCATACATGTATATCAGAATCGACTTGGTCTTGGACCAGTGTTGTCTGTCCTGTGAAATCTTTTATAGGCATTAGCCAACATACTATGAACTAAGACTGGTCCGATTAATAGCAAGGTTGACTCGCCATGTAGCCTGCATGTACAGTCAACGCCCTATACCGGACTCACCTCCTGGCCAACTTCTCTTTTCCAAAAATGAGATATTTCTGACAAAGACCCTCATTGGAATGGAATCAATGTTTACCTACGCACAGATATCTCTACCCTGTAGACATCTGAGGCTTGATAAAGAAATATTGTGGGAGTTACTGTGCGATACGGTAGTCGATGTAAAACACCGGCAAATTGATTTCAATAGGCCTTCCAGCCCACAAGGTTGAGAGGGTAAAACGTTTTGAACCACCCCAAGCATATTTGTGTTTGAAAGTCACTTCATCAGTCACAAGCTGGACCGTGCAATGTGGCTGTTCAAAGCCAACCATTTGGGCTTGATGATGGACAAATCATCCTTATGGTGCTTCCATATCCATCTGTCTCACCTTCCCCTAGGCCAGAGATGATAAATGACACACAAGGAAGACAAAAGAAAGCTATTTATTCTAATTGGAAGATGGACATTAACCCTCCGCAAACATCTGAGTCATAGTTACAAAAGGAGATTTATATGTAAATAAGCCATGCCCCCGCTTGGAGTTATGAAGTGCATGAGCAGTTATGACTGCAGCCAACTTGTGAGAACTGGAATACATTGACTGGTTTATCTCATCACAGATAGCATGCTAAGTGCTCTTTATTCCATGAGCGTTTAGCCATAGCATAGCATAGCATACATGTATGGAATTGATTTGGCATGAACAAATCATACCACCAGACTGTACTTGACATCATTCTACTGTCAGTGCCACTTGTGTCAGTACGAGTACTATTGAAATTGATTTAAAGGGGTCTCATTCACATTTTACTCTATATAAGTCTATGTCATGATGACTGACACTTGTAAGTGGTGGCATCATTTCCTCTTGCCCACGCAATGCTGGAGGGAATTTCCCTACAGCACAGCTGGTAGAGTGAGGCCAAGTAGGCCTCATCCAAAGGTCCAGGGTTCAATCCTCGCCTGGACAAAATAAGAATGTTCTGTCCAAATCAGTTTTCGAGTTTATTATCTCAAGTCAGTAAATGACGGATAATCAGAACACACTGAAAACCCCATTAACCGTCACGTTTATAGTGGTGACTGTCAGTTCACAGCTGTTTTCGCTGTTACGATAGTCTGTCATTACTGCAATACTTTGTACATTTCTGCATATACCTTTTCTTCAGAAGACATCGTCATCATGATTCAACAGGGCCGGGGGTCATTCCCTTTAAATTTTGTTTCCCAGAAGTTTCATTGCCCCATCGGGAGCCCCATGTACAACTTTTCTATTGTTTTACAATGCTTTGCATACGGATGATGGCCTGTACAAGCTTCATTGCTAACGCTATATTTTAAGAATTCCTGCAGATATACTCACCAAATTGCTACAGGATGAAGATATTATACCAACACACATGTTAGAACAATAAATATCGTCAAAGATAATGTCGATATTCTGTTCAGGCGGGTCGAACTTGAGAGGTTAAAAATAGACAAACCGCACTGTCCGCAGGATTCTGGTCCATTCCAGACATTTCAGAGCCTGAAAACTCCTCTCAGTCTCTGTTTGATAATTCCCTTCAGGGTAAATCCAAGTTGTACTGAACAAGTAAATATTCCTCTTTTACGACACAAAGCCACAATGTTTACCAGTTTATTCACAAGTGTCAAACACGGCTTAGAAATACGATTAATACTAACCTCAGCTTTCCTGTCAAAAGCCTGCTTTTGTCCCCACACTGGCCCTCTCTGCCATTCTAAACATTTCTGACGTCATTGCAGTATTGCCCAATCACATTACGCGTTTCCATTAAAGGATCGATTATTCCATTTCTAAAATGGGGTAAATTGCATTTAAGTTAATGAGGTCAGTGCTATAATTAGGAGCATATAGCACATAAATTGGTACGTACAAGGCTGAATATTTAACTACTCTCAATTTATTGTTAAATGGAGTATTTTAATGAACACACTCGTCAAATTTCGATGATATCTAGCTATAATTTGGAATAGTCCATTCTAACTTATTTACCTGACACCCCTAATTAGTGTATCCAGGAAGTGAGTCGAGTTATTGTCCCGTTTTCAATCATTGTCAATCACTGAATCAGCACGTGGCTATTCAGCATGCCATTCAAAATCACTCGGGTGCGAATTGCGAGGAATTTTGTAGCACGTGCGCGTGTTTGTCAGAGAGAAAAGTAAACAAGGTTGCTTGTTGCTGTAACTTTGAGTGTGACCATTTTGAAGAGATGCTGAGAATGAGATATGAAGAGTAGGTTTCCTTTGAGATGGAATGTTGAATAATGATGAATGGTCTGGATTGAATTGAAAATGAAAGTAAATGTGACCCTTCATGCATAGGCTTAGCCTATGCTAACCTAAGAGAAGGTTTCATCATTCTCCTCTCTGTGATCCCAAGCCCGCGGCAGCCAAGGCCATCCTAGCACCACTGGTTTTCAATATGCGCCTCTCGATATTTTTAAGTATACGAGGTATCAAAAACCTGAACCTCTGGATGCTACCATCTGCATTTGGCATGGTATCAATCTGGGCATGCGCGACTTCCAGACCTTCTGGCTTCTGCTGCGGCTGCTGTGATACACAAACATACCCCTGGCCCTACGGTAGACATAAGTCTGACAAAGTCCTAAAGTTGCAATATTCATCATTTCGCCACGTCGGGTCATGTCGTGACTTTCCAGTGATAATATATGAGATGTCAGTGATGCAATGGTGTACCAGTGTAACCTAAACCAGCTGGTTACTCTAAGGTGTAACAGAACTATGGATATCAACATTGCTGTGGTACTAAAAGAATGACCATATCATCATCACTTCTCAAGACACTGAAGGGTATATAGCGCCACATCAGCCTTTTTTACTTATTTCCCAAATCTCTTAAAACCTGAGAAACGCTCTTGGCCAGAATCCCAGACTGTTGAACACCCAAATCCACAATCCTAATTCATATGATTTTGATGTTGTTGATTTGCTATATGTATGAATCAATATCTTTAACATTGACCCCATTGTATGTTTGTCTTGCAGCAATGAATAAAAAGAAAAAAGTTGTGAAGAAGGTGGCCAAGGAAGGCAGCCATCAAGGCTTCCTGTCACAGGCCCTCGCAGAGAAGCACCTCTTTCCAAGGAAAATAACCTTGAAGGTGTTAAAAGATGAAGACCATGCCATAGAAATGCCTGGTTTGGAAGCGAGTGTTATTGCAAGCAGAGTTGACATAGAGAAAGTTGAGAGAGAGCGTCACAGCATCGCAGATCAGCTACAAAAAATCTTTCAGAGAGTTGGAAGGGTATGTGAATGTGACCTCAGACTTGCTGTTGCAGAGGGACTGAGGGATTCTATGCTGGATACAATGTAAACTAAATATGTAAACATTTTTGGGTTCATCTTTTCAGAACTGATGACTGATTTCTGTTCTTCTTTGTCACCTGACAGCCCTAATATCCAGCCTTAGATTTAATGAAACATGAGGCCTGGTCTCCGCACAGAGCTAGAGCTCTATAACTTGGCCCCCTCCCCAGAACCTATGTTGAACTCACCAGACATGTTTTCTCTTTCAGTTGTATGAAAATGCTGGTTTCCCTGGTAACATAAAAGCTTCACATGAAGAGGTAAGGATTCTTAAAAGCCCCCCCCCCCAGTATATTAATTCTCACTGTATAGGCTATACAGCCTGGGCCTTGCACTCATCAGGCAACTTCTCAAGTTCAGTCTAGTCAAATTTGTTCCGGTTTTCATCATCAAGTTTCTCATTGCAGGAAGCTGCAGCTTTGCACATTACAAATCGGCCACCAAATCACGATGGGAAAAGACTGAGGAAGTTAGTGAGTACCAGTCCTGTTTATTTCATGATCATCCAATCTTTGCTGCAAAAATGTGGGTATTGCTTATTTTCAAGAGTTTTATTTGTCTTTCTTCTCTTACAGAAAACAGACAGAGAGAAGTTCCTCAAGATGGTGAAAAGTTTCTCCACTGCTTCCGGCTCGAGATTTCACCTCATTGAAGACGTTAAGGATTGGTTGAAAAATGTTGAAATCGTAAGTTTGATCTCGATTATCATTCTGTAGCCTCGTACAGAGGAAACGGAGTTGTTGCAGTGTTATGGATTACTGTCACCCACAGCCTACTGACAATATTGCAGTTCACTAGGATGCGTCATGACTCTCTGTGTGGCAATCAGATAAAGTTATGCATTGTGTTTAATAATCGTGACAGGCTGTTTCTCAGTCAATCTTCTTCGACTTGTAGGGTGAAGAGTTGAAAACGGAGGAAGATTACAAACAACTTGATCAAGAATGTTTAGAGTCAGAGGCTGAAGTCAAGTAGGTGTCAATTTGTAAAACCATTTTTAGAGAAAAAGAATGTGTAATCTGTCCAAAGACATCATGATATGGTGTGATCAGATCATGCTTGCCATCATATGGTCAATTTGCATCATTTTCCCAGCTTTTGACCTGAACTCAATTTTATTTCAGGAATGGCCTTTCACACGCGTTTGCATCTATTGATGAGATCAAGAGGATTGGCTACAGGTTGCTGGAAGATGCAGGGTACCTGGACCGAGAAGATGATGTGTATGTATCCTCAGGCAAGGCACATTCCTAAAACTTCTTTCTTCATTATTTGGTCTTTGATGTTAAGTGTTTAGTGCCACAACTTATTTCCTGTCCCCTGAACTGAGACTTGAGGCCTGTAGACTGATAGCAATGAATCATTTAACATAATGGCTTTTTAACATAAGAGATATCTGAAGTCAGTACAAGTTGCAATGTTGCCAGATGAGTCAGATCTTATGTTTACTCTCGCACAGACACTCGGGTACGAAGTTATCTGACTATACGAAGACCATGGATACCCATATGTTGTTTACTCTTGCGCAGTCACTCGGGTACGAAGTTATCTGACTATACGAAGACCATGGATACCCATATGTTGTTTACTCTTGCGCAGTCACTCGGGTACGAAGTTATCTGACTATACGAAGACCATGGATACCCATATGTTGTTTACTCTTGCGCAGTCACTCGGGTACGAAGTTATCTGACTATATGAAGACCATGGATACCCACATGTTATTTACTCTCGCACAGACACTCGGGTACGAAGTTATCTGACTATACGAAGACCATGGATACCCATATGTTATTTACTCTCGTGCAGACACTCGGGTACGAAGTTATCTGACTATATGAATACCATGGATACCCACATGTTGCAGTTCCTCAGAATTTCTTATCTTGCATTTTGAAAAACTGCTGTTGTTTCAGTCACCACAAGCGAGCTAAACTCTTTGGGCAACCACCAGAAATCATTTATGACAGTAAGTGAAAGCACGTGATCGTAATCTTTTCAAGGGATATTCTAACACTTTCCGTCTCCATCACTATGGGTCACCATCTGTCTTGAGAGTTGAGGATTTCTCGGATGGAGGACTGCCCCAAATGGTCACCACGCGCTGCTGCCTGAAGTACCACAGGTGTTTGTCAGGTGGCTTTGGGCATCTTTTGCATTTTTCTCAGGATTCTTTTACAAGTAGTGAGGACACAGTTGAAAGCCTGTAAATAACAAAAATCATTGTTATGCATTATTCCCTGTTTGATCCCTTTAAAGGTCATTAAGTCATACTATCACTATCAATCTTTCAGCCCAAGATCTTCTGGCGGACAAAACTGGTGAAACTATCAGAGAGGCAAGCGCAGAGATAAAACGTGTATTGCAGGACACCATCCGATTGGTCAAGACCCCAGCGGCAAAAACAAGTAAGTGAAAGTTTCTTAATGAGAGAGGTTCATCAGGATTCACAGCCAAAACTGAGGCGGAGCCAAGGTTTAGTGCATTAACACTGTAACCTGGGTGTCATTAATAAATCTAGATGTTTTAGCATTCCTCTTCCAGTGGTGCGTGGTGGCTTGAAACAATACAAGAACTTAATGGGAGTGACCGAGAAAAGCATGGAGAAAAGCAAAACTCTAGAGGATGAAATGTCAGAGAAGGATTCTGTAAGTAACCCGTTTTACGCCTGCATCTTTTATTGAATGCGAATGGGCTGGCCCTTGTCTATTCATCTATTCATCTATTCATCTATTTATCTATTCATCAATTTCAGAAACTTGAGGAATTAGAAGCAGCGACCGAGAATTTGACCCAACTGCTTGATCGAACTCAAGTGGACATTGAAAAAGTTCATGTCGTATTAAACAACAAGACAGTCGCTCTGGTGAGAATCATGAAACTGAATTAGCAGGAAATTTCCTGTAGTCTCCACAAGAGGACAGCACCTGACTGGTGAAGCAACTTGATGCACACTCAGTCAAGTTGCTGATGTAAAAAAACAAAAAAGTCTTAATTTTCTCCTGCTTCATGATGCAGCGATTTCATGATGTCATTTGCCATTGACTACTAAAATGATTTAATTCATACACATCATAAGCTGAGACTTTCCCTTTGTATTTTGCAGGGAAAAGTTACTGAAGAAAATGAGATTTTGAAGAAGAAACATGCTGCTCTGGAACTGATGACCACACACCTCCAGGAAGAACTGACAAAGGTCCCGTCCAAATATAGTGCTGTCATCAAGGAGTCAGTCGATGTTGGGCTTGCTGAGTCTGTCATGCTTGAAGAGGTCGAGCAATTGAGGAGCAGAGTTGAGAATCAAGAGGAAGAAATGAGAGTGTTGACAGAGGACCTTGAGGCTGAACGAGGTAGGAATGAGTAAATAATCTGTAGCACAGGTTTTGCCCCTGGTTCGTGCTGTCTTCACTTATTCTTGGTTCATGAGAATACTACCTTTTCGGACAGCGACCTCGTTCATAGGAACCATTTTGGAGAGACTCAATTTCGTTACAAAATGTTGCCTCTTTTTCAGAGATATCTGTAAACCTTCAGTTGTCACTTGACCGAGCAAACGTCCGAGTTGAGAGTAAAGATGAGGGAGAGAAGAAGCTCAGTGAATTCATGGAGGAGGTATGCGCCAATGCACCATGTTTATCGAGCACTATTGTAACATGTTAACTTGTCTGCACGTTTCTTGAACGATTGGGAGGTTTGATCGTCATAGTCTTCGTATCATAGGCTATGCAGTCATCCACACTGGAGTGGTTTCGCAGTAAACAACATCAAAATGCATTTTACCAAGAACTCATTACTTCAAGGTGTGCCTTCTGTAAGATCAAAATGAGATATTTGAAACAGCTTGACTGCCTGCACATAAAGAGCTCTCGTGGCCTGTCGTATGTGAACTTTCCTGCGACGAATCAACAGACAGGTTTTTCATTTCAGAATGAGGACCTGAAGAATCAGATTGTGACCTTGAATTCGCAACTCGCGGAGAAGGATGAGATAGTTTTGGACCTGGAAAAGGAGTTGGTGGAAATGAAGCTGTATTCTCCTGTTGAGTCCGGGAGGGACCTCCTGAAGACGTCCCCGAATAAGTCTGGGTCAGTGGTTAGCATCAAACAGAAGGTCAAAGAAAAGGTGAGTTAGGATGGGCCATAATAATGTCATCTTGGTCTGTAGCTGGGCACTGTAAACTGATATTTTTTGTTTATATATTCCAATTGCTAAATAATTCATAAATTAAAGTGATATATACATTGTTATTCTATCTTATTTGTCTGATCTCTGACCTCTGTCCTTTCAGCCTCAAAAGTCATCACCAGCATCGGACCATGATTTGAAGAAGGCTATCAGCCGATTGCAAAAGCAGACGGAATCTGAGATGAATCATCTGAAGGATCACATGGAGAGAGAACAACAAAGGTAAATATAGAGGGCGGTGCAGGGGTAGACTTGGAGATGCCTTGTCATCTTGATTAGCCATAAAAACAAACTGCTGTCTTCTTCAAGAGTCACCATGTGACTGGGATTTAAACCTAGCCATTTTAAGCCGCCATTGTCTCCAGTCTTTGCCTGTTAGATCATTGATTGATTGCAGTTCCTGAGATGTTACTTCTGATATCTCTTTTCTAGGCATGAAGCTGCCATACGAAAGCTCGAGATGGACCACAAAGACCACATCGCCATCATCCACAAAGAAACCGTCCATCTTCTCCGAGCCATCAACCACTTCAAGGAATCAGTCGCACAGATTCTCGAGAAGGAAGACCTGCTTGTAGTAGCCTCCGAGGTCTATAGACTGGACAATCTCCCCACGGAGGTCAACCAGCAAGATCCAATGTTGTCTTTAAATCGGATCTCTGGCGATGCCGTGGAATGTGAGTAGAAATCACTCGTCAGTGGGGTTGTTGGGGTAGCAGTAGCCAAGGAGTCCAAGTCTTACTTCAAGCCTTTAATGCCTAGCAGTAGCCATGGAGTCCAAGTCTTACTTCAAGCCTTTTAGGCCTAACAGTAGCCATGGAGTCCAAGTCTTACTTCAAGCCTTTAAGGCCTAACAGTAGCCATGGAGTCCAAGTCTTACTTTAAGCCTTTAATGCCTAGCAGTAGCCATGGAGTCCAAGTCTTACTTCAAGCCTTTAAGGCCTAACAGTAGCCATGGAGTCCAAGTCTTACTTCAAGCCTTTAATGCCCAGCAGTAGCCATGGAGTCCAAGTCTTACTTCAAGCCTTTAAGGCCTAGCAGTAGCCATAGAGTTTAAATCAGGTTATATTTACTATTTTAGTGTTGGTCGCCGTGGAGAATAAGCTGTCGCAGGCACTGTTGAACAGACGTTGTGAAGTGAAGGATAGCTCTCAAGCTATGAACACGACATCGAGGGAACTTGGCGTAAGTTTATACCGGAAGAACAGACATTTTTAAACAACCTCTGAAAAGTGTAATTCCTCCTGGATTCATCATGGCTCATTCTTCTTCTGCATTTACGTGGGCCTGGCCGGACGAGTGGGGAATCGAACCTGGGACCTTTGAGGTGTAATGCCAGCTCTCAGTACCAATATGGCAATAATTTCTTTTTTTCAATTTCAAGGTCCAAATGGAGATAACAAGACGTCTGCGACAACAGCATTCACAGTTGATTGAGAAGCAAAATGCAACCAAGGATGAGCTAGCCAATGTCAAGGGCACAGTCACAGCAGTTAAAAAGTCTGAGGTAAATCAAAAGTATTGCTTCTTTGAAAAGTTTGTAAAATGTGATGTTTTTTCTGCTACTTTGCTTAGAGGGACTGTCCTGTTCTGGTGTTGAATGTTGTCACCCTGCATCCATGCATCCTGCTCACTGAAAACCAGAACTGAATAGTTTATGGCTTTTCCTTTTTCAGGCTCTGCGCTATTACAGCCTCTATGATCGCTACAAGTTACTCTGGATTCACAACAGGAATGTCCAGCGAGAGCTTGATAATCTGTGAGTGTTATGCTCCATTTTGTCTCAATTCTCCATGTGTCACATCCATGATTCGATGTCTCAGTGCTTTGTCTCAATTCTCTTGATATAGTCACAATCCTCTGGTTCTTGTAACAGATGTCATGGTCACAATCAAAACGACTTCTTGGTTCTTGTCTCAGAAGAAGGATGGATGACCTACCAAAAGTGATATGAATAAGGCATATGTAATTGATGGTATGACTTGCTGGATGATATGGTACATACCATCAGAAAACACAGAGCCATGTTGCATCTACTGACATTGTCCGTCACCACATCAGACAAGTCGTCTGCAGAGACAACTTCACCAAGGTTAAGTTCACATTATTTATTGGCAGCAAGAGAGATTTCCTTGAGGCGATGAAGAGGAGAGAGGCAGCCCTCCGCACGGCTATCAGTGGCAGGCAGGACATGGTGAAAACCATCGAAGAGCAACATGAAAAGCTCACAAAGATGCAGGTTGATCTAAGACAAGTCAGTATTCATCATTTTTAGCAATTGTATTGTTCCAGCAAGTCCTGTCGGAAGTCCTCTTGGAAGGTGGTGTCACAGTGGTAAGAGTGCTGACTTGTAATCGGGTGGTTGTGGGTTCAACCCTTGGAAGGATCAACGCTGTTTTTTCTTCATGTCCTTGAGAAAGACACCTTACCTGACATTGCTTCGTCCTTCGAATGAAACGTAAAACTGAGTACAGTGTTTCAGTTCATGCCCCAACTTGGTGATTGAACTGGGGAATCGTATACCAATACTAGCCTCTTTGTATGATATTTTCAGAGAAAGAGCAAGGGTGATAGCAGGTTCCATATGCATATGTGTGACATGAGACGTAACCTTACTACTCTGGAGGATGCCCTACGTGACCAACAGATCAGTAGAGATATGTACCAGGTGAGCCCCTCCATGAGTACGCATCATGACGACAGAAACACATGAAGGAATGTGTTTTTGATGACTTAGATATGTCCAAGGTTTTTAGGAAGGTTTTGTAGTTGGATCAAAGATTTTTATACCGGTACAATGTGTGACCTAGAATCAAAGAAAAAAGACTTCTGAAATTAAGTGACAGAACATGTTCTGAACAACTAAACCCTGTTCGATATCGATATTGATCAGTGACATTTATAATTTTACATATCTTTGTAACTACTTGTATTTTTAGTCGGCTGTTGATATAGTTGAGCGAGCCATGATGATCCCTGCCATAAGGTTGTACCACCTATTCTCAAGATACATAGCATTCAGGAGACTCACTCACTTCAGGGGTGAGTATGGAGGATATCTCACATAAAGCTCATTCTCTCTGTGATGTTGACTGTGTTGCACCTCTAGAGAATACTCTTACAAATTCTACAGGGTGATTCTGAAAGAGTTTCAGCTTGTCATGTTTTCATAGAATTTACACCAATGCATAGGAGTGGGTTGTTGTGCCTGGGAGCTCATAAACTGTGTAAATGATCCTCTAATGTTTTGGATAAATTGCATCTTCTTTCCAGATATTGTGGAGACCCACTTAGAAGATGCCAAGGAAGAATCATTGGAAGCTTCTGCCATGAAGTGTTACCTTGCCAAGGTTGAGAACAACATTGGGAAATCGACGAAAGTTTGGCAGGAGCGGACGCATATGTTGGACCAGGAGAGAAGAGAACTGTTCTCCTCGATGAGCACACTGTAAGTTGGCGGACACATCAGGACAGAGTGATGTTGCTGAAGATTTTCAACTTACTTAGATGTAGATAGCACTACGGGCTTCCATTTGGGTCCACCACACTTGGTCGTGGTTGAATGGCTGCAGTTTTGCTCTTTCTTGCGGGTTATAAGCTGACATTATCTTTGATATTGTCATTCAGTACAGCTAATCTACTGATTTACTCCAAGGAGGAGAGCATCAAGTTTGGTGTTGAACTTAAGGACACTGAGGTCTCACATCAAAGGTCAGTGATTTATGGAGGCCTTCTCTGCTGTATGATCCCCCTGTATATCACATGTTCCCTATTCACATTGTATCATCCTTATCCCAGCATTTACTGGTGAATTTATTATTTCCCTCAAGGTTTCAAGAGGTTTCTTACACAAACCAAATTCTCAAGGAACAACAAACCCGGAAGGAACTGAATCCACTTCTCACACGACACCAGTGGGATCAAAACTCTTCCTCGATCAACTCCCAACAGAAGTCCAAGATGGGCAGCGTCCTCGCCAAAACGTTCTTTCCCAGGTTGGAGTCGAGAGAGACACTCGTTGGGCGGAGGTGTGCCAAGTATTCACAATCTTTTGAGAGCGTTTGGAAGGTTGGTAAAGGTTTGAAGCCTGATGGTTTGATATTAGTGTCAATCTCTTTGTTTCTCATGGCTGCCTCTTGACCTCCTTAAACTTGCGAAAGATTAGGGTGTCACAACCAGATATGTAACTAATCAAGGACAGCTTTGGTCTCGAATCAGAGGTGCTATGTCACAACCAGACATGTAACTGAGGGATTGTTCGGTAATTCATTCAAAAGACTCAATTATTCCAGCCGGACTTCTCACCACCTGTCACCTCTTCTGTGGAGATTCCCAAGCTCCTCGAGTACGACATCAATGGATCTATCAAATTGGCTCATAGGTAAGTTTTAAATTTGTTCACTTGGCATCATGGGAATGTATGTATAGAGAGCAGATACCATGACCTGACTTAACTGGGTGAACAGGGTTGTGACTGAACCTCAAACTCTTGGACAGCCAGGGTCTCCTTTCTTACCCGATAAATACACCACCAATTAGCGAGGAGGCTTCTATAAATGCTTCCATGCTATCGTGGGAGAAAAATAGATCCTATGACAAGGACAGACAGAGGTGAGTCGTGGTTGCCAACCTGCCTTAAATGTTATTAAAACATCAAGGAGGTACAAATTGGGTGATATGAATAAAGGCTAGCAAATGCTTTTACTTCAATTTTGTACAGAAAGGCCAAGTGTAAATGTACATGGAGTTTTAGATAAAAGCATTTACTACTCTTTATTCATATCACCCATTGATGTGATCTCAATGTTCACCTTTCAGAGAGGTTGAGAAGACCGCCAGGGCTGCCTATCCACTGTCATACTCGGAATTCTACGATTACAGTGCATCAAGACTGTCGTCTATGACAAAGATACGGAAGCAGGAACACATTGCTCAACTCCGTCCATCTGTGGACATCTTGATAACACCAGTTGGAAGCAGCAGTGACGTGTAGTGAGGAAATAATAACTTGATAAATCCGTTCCGTCGTGAACAAAGATATCTTTTAGAAAAAAAATTTGTGGTGCTTTTCTAATATCTATCTGTTGCACACTTATCAGCTTATTTTTTTATTTGACGATTTTATACATCATTCTGGTCCTGAAATATACAATTGTTTATTTTGTCATTTTCTTGTGTTTAGTCATCTTATGTTGCAATCAAGACCAGTGGCTTGACCAAATGGTAAAGGGTTCTCTTACTGTAAATAGAAGGCCATCTCTGTGTACATTAGATTGTGGGATGAAGACTTCAGTCACGACAGCAATATGCCTTTCCTTGGATGAGTTTTGTGGAAGAATCAACACGTAAAACCTGATCCACGTGAAGATGCAAACCATCGGCAGACTGAGCAAAAATTCGATTGAAAGCAAATTTTCTGCTTTATGGTTTTTTTATTTCTTTTATTATTTTAGTCTCTGTACAAATATCTGCATAGTGTAGCAATGTCTTTTACATCAGAAACAAATCTTCCATGATCAAACAGCAAAGTCCTCCAATTTTCACAAGTTGATCCAACTGAGAGGTGATGATGATGACGATGATGAACAATCTAGCAGTCACGGGAGGCCAAGCAGTAAATAAACACCACAGGGCAGTTTTCACACACAACCAAGTCTTTGAACAACACTGATTCAACACAGAAAATCTCGCGTCCTCAAAAGTGAACCTGCTTCATGGACAGTACAGAGATCCTAGCTTTACTTGAGCCATCAAGTTGGAATGAGTTCGTGAGGATGTTGTCCACAGATCAAGCACGCAGTTGGGTACAATTGACTTCCGGCCAAAGAGTGTGGTAGGTCCTTGATGACAGCTCCAGCGCCTGCTAGCACAAGGTCGCTGCTGACCAATAAAGGCTGCTTCGATGGGTCAAGAGATGGCTACATCAGGCAGGAAGGGGACAGTTTACTTGGACCTGCAAAAAGGAAGTTTTATGATGATATTCACTCTAGATCAGAAAGTGATCAGCAGATCACATATCAGAATACCATGCCATTTTTCTGTTACAAGACAGTGGGATGATTTTAGATGGTTCCCTGTTGATTTCTTACAACTTGTAGTGTGGTACAGGCTCAGCAAGTCCAACAGAGAGCCACATCAGTCATCATACAGATTACATACGTTTTGGGTATAGCTCAATTTGTTGCATCCGAGCACAACAAGGCCATCACGATTCAACCGAGTGAGGAACAGAGACGGTCAGATTCTGGCTGCTGAGTACAGCTCAGTTCAGTCCTCCACGCCAGTACTCACCTCGCCCTCATCTTCCTCCTCTTGCGTTTTAACCTCCTCATACGCTTCTTTCTCCACTGAAAACACAAGATGAACAGACATAAGTGACTGAACGTGTATCACTAAGAGTGGAAAACGGTGGCCACACTACTTTTTCCAGGAAAATTTGGGCAGAGGTTACCCTACTCAATAGGGCAACACGGACCACAAACAATGCAAATGCCTGGCCAAACATCACAAGCCCAAACGAGTTATTAAAAAAATTAGAACTTTGGGCAGCACTCCCAAACCCTCGAATTCCCAAACCCTCGAATTCCCTTTTTGAGAAGTACTGTAGTTCTCCCAACAAATTGGAGGAATTGATTGGCATGTCTTAGCCTTTAGAATCATGGTGTAGCTGCAGGTATTATAATTTCTGAAATTTTACAAGTGAACAAACCATTGTGTAAATTTGACCATGTACAATTGTACACAAAATGTATAGGCGAGATACACATCATGACCATGGAGAAACACATTATGACCATGGAGAAACAGTATTTGCAAAGTCAGAAATCTCAAAAGAGATGCATACCTTAGCTCTCATCTTGGTTTAGTGGATAACTGAAATAATAAAGAAAAGTTTCGTTGAGAAACCAGCAGTTGGAAATGACGGATTGATGAGATTTAGATGGATTGAATTTGGGAAATGTGCGAGGGCAAACTTACCCGATCAAGATGGCTTCTAAAGAGGAAACTGCCCGGATTTTGAAGCGACACCTTTCGAGCGCTTTGTCAAGATGGCTGCGCCCGTAAAAATCGAAAATGATGACAATTTAGGGGAATTGAAACTCGATGAGGGCCAAGATAAGCAAACCTTGCTCGCTGTCTTGGGGTTCCTCAAAAAGCACAACTTAAAAGTAATCTATGTGACAAGTTTCATGAGAATTGATTGACTGAAAAGTGATTTTTTTAGCAAAAGAATATCAAAATTTTCAGTTTTTGTACTAAACTTTGGTGCACCGCCAGGCGCCACTGTTCAATATCAATGTGATATAATGTGCATACACACAGTACAGTACATGCATACATTAGAAAGTGCATTTGCATGTTCTACTGCCGTGTATTTTGCAGCTGTGGAGTGCTTTGTCACTTTCTGCACAGCTTCTCGGCTCGGTTAGAACTTAGGCCTTCAACAGAATCCCTGATTTGTCTTTGACTGGTTTGGAGTCTAAATGTAAATGAGATGAGGCAGGGCTGACCAGAGGCAAGACCACAAATGATGACTTTGGCAGGATAGTCTTTATTAGGTTGTTACTTTTTGTTCTAAGAGTTGATGACACTGTGACTGTCGTTAATTTGGCATCACAGCTGTGAAGGCGTATATGTCGGTCATTGATACCATCATTATCATCATCATTCTTCATTTCTTTTCTATAGGGAACAGAACAGCAACTGCTCCATGAAGCTCATCTGCCAGAGGACCTTTTGAAGGAAGGTCAAGATGAGCAGAAAGATACTGACGTCTCACAGGCTCTTGCTGCTTACAAGAGGTAGCAAATCAGAATTTATAGAACCTCTTGCCTGTTGTGATTTCATGGCAGAATCTATTTTGTTATGCTACAGTCCCTTATTACAATGGAGAAGGCAATAATTGGACTCTTGTCATGATACAAGGACTCCTGAATTAAAATTTTCAAGAAGAAATTATGAATGTGAGATAAGAAAAAAGGATTAGCTTGCTGTTAATTTCCAATCTCTCTATTTTTCAGCGAGGGTGACCCAACACTCTATGATGATCTCTACACAAACTTAAAGAGTTTCATTGAATCTACTTTAGATTCCCATAAGGTAGGTGTAGACTGAAACTGCAGTGATACATACTTTAAAGAACTCGATTCTAATTGTAGATGTAGGTGAAAAAAGTTGTGATCTCTTCTCTCTGTGAAGACACTTCATTGTCTTATGTGTGAATGTTCATGTTATTTTCACAGATTGAACTTGCGATGGTCCTCTACCCTGTGTTCGTCCACATGTACCTGGAACTAGTCTACAACGAACATGAAGAAGAAGCCAAGGCGTTCTTTGACAAATTCTCTCTTGAACAAGAACAATATTATCAGGAGGACATTCAGAAACTATCGTGCGTAATTAAAAAGGAGCATATGCAGGGCCACGAGCTGATGGATAGTTTTCGGACGAGTAAATTTGTGATCCGAATGTCACGAGAATCTTATACTCATCTGAAGCGTCACATGATGGAGAGACATCAAAATAAACTGCTGACGTTTATTCAGGAGAAGATTTATATTGATGGTAAGTTTAGGGGGTGTTTAGAGTCTTGGTGGGTCCGATGAGGAAGGGGGTCTCCTAGACCATGTAGACCTCGGCAGTTGCTCTGTAATTTGATCCCAGATCCACATCCAACAGTACAAAACCTCAAGCCCTTCTCTTGAAGAATCATCTCCCCTTCATCTGGGCCACCAAAAAATGAGGTAGCACCAGCAAGATGGCCCAGAAAGGGTTTGCCAACTTAAGATAATGGTCTGTTCATTCGTGTATGGGTAATTAGTGAAACAATAACATAAACAATCAAAAACAAATGTGTAACTATTGATGGTATATTTGCAGTGTTTGAAGGTGCACCTCGCAGCAAACAGCAGATCGATGCAGTGTCTGGCAGTATGGGCGGTGAGGCGATGCGTGAGGCAAACAAGACTAAAGTCTACTACGGTCTGCTGAAAGAGCCGGACATCAACATCCCATTGGACGATGAGGAGGAGGGGACCGAACCTGAAGGTGGCGATAAACCCAAGAAGAAAAAGCCCAAGAAGGATCCGTTGATGATGAAGAAGGCAAAGAATGATCCTAACGCTCCCAATGTGACCAGGATACCACTGCCCGAATTGTAAGTTAGCGGAATCCTCAGGCCAGAATCTACTGCTGCTGTAGGATGGGATGCTTCGCCTCTCAATTTCACGAACTCCCCACTGTGTAACTGATTGTGCACCCAATTTATAATAAATATACTCCGTTTAGCAGAGTAAGCTATCATTTATTGCTTTTGAGAGATACAGGTCACAAGCTCAAATCAGGGTGTTGTTTGAGCTGCATTTTGAATCAAAACTTTTAGGCCATGCCTGTCATTACTTGAGAGTTTACCCTTTCAGGAAAGATGCGGACAAACTTGACAAAATCAACCAGTTTAGAGAAGCGGCAAAGCGGTTGAAACTCGGACCTGATAGTCTCCCTTCCATCTGCTTTTACACATTCCAGAACTCTCACCAAGGGTAAATATTGCTTTGTGTGTGTCCTTAAGCAAGACACTCATTGCTTGATATATTTTAACCTCCTACCACCATTGTCCTGGGACTTGGTATGGTAGCAGGCTCGTTTGAAGCTACATAGTTTTCAGAGTCTAGTTGCTGTATGTTTGAACCTGTTCTTCCTTCCGACACAAATGCAGGATGGTCAATCAATATCAATAACACCTTTAATGTGGCACCCTAGTTCCACCAGCCGCAGTACCTGAGAAACTCTTTGTATCCTTGACACTTCATGTGCATCATGTACTTGAAATGGTTAAAAATGTTTTATTTCAGAGTTTCTGCAATTGACTTCAGTGAAGACTCAACTCTCGTAAGCGCAGGGTTCCACAATTCACAAGTTCGTGTTTGGACGCTCACGAAAGAGAAACTGCGGGCAATGAAATCTCCGCACGAATTAAATATTATCGACAAGGAAGCAGATGATGTCTTGGAACGGATGATGGACGACAGGAGTGCGACAGAATCGAAACTGTTGGTTGGTCACAGTGGGCCGGTTTATACGACAAACTTTAGTCCGGATAAGAATTACCTGTTGTCATGTTCGGAGGATTCTTCAAGTAAGTACAATTCTCGACCTAAGCTGCACATCTTGGTTACACAAGTGACCTAAACATGTTTGACATGCAAGTATAAGTAGATGAAAGGATGGTTCATAGGGCAAAGGCCTTGTGACCTCAGTTGTAATAAGGTCTTCAAGCTTGTCCAGAATGATTATCTGGGTTCAATGTTTCAGCTACACCTCACATCAATTGTTTGTTCTTTTTCCAGTTCGCTTGTGGAGTATGTTGACCTGGAGCAACCTAGTTGTCTTTAAGGGGCATAACTTTCCTGTCTGGGATGTCAAATTTAGGTGAGTTGTGATTTTCTAACAAGTCTTCAGCTCGAATGCCATCATTCGTAACCTCAAGTCCTCTGATGACCAACCTAAGGGGGGGGGGGGGGGGCTGGCCAGAGCGTGTATTGTATGGTTTTTCATTCTATTTGCAGCCCTCATAATCACTATTTTGCCTCCTGTGGTCACGATCGGACAGCCCGCATCTGGTCGACAGATCACCACCAACCGCTGCGTATATTTGCTGGCCACTTGTCAGATGTTGAGGTATGTTGGAAGCTATGAATGGGTGCTGGCTTCTTGTCATTTGGACAGAATTAGTGAACACTGAGTGACACAGAAACCTGTGATAGTGTGAGAACATGTCGGTTCCGACTTGTAGAGAGCTGGTCCTTCTTGATTTATGGAAGTGGGGCTCTTCCATCAAGCGAGTCATTCATCGTCCTTGGGCCATCGAATCAAAATGCACAATGGAGGGCACTAAATGTGTATTTGCTTTTCTGATGTAGGCATTCTTCTTCTTGCAGTGTCTTCAGTGGCATCCAAACTCCAATTATATAGTGACAGGCTCATCGGATAGATCAATTAGATTATGGGATGTCCTGTCTGGCAACTGTGTCCGACTTCTCACTGGTCACAAGGTAAGATTGACAGGTCATCTGACAGATCAATTAGGTTATTGGATGTCCTGTCTGGTAGCTGTGTCAGACCTCTCACTGGTCATAAGGTAGAGTGACAGGTCATCTGACAGATCAATTTGATTAGAGGAATAGGGCATGATCAGGTGAAGGAAATGCAGCTCAGTTTTCATGTCCATGTGGCTGTTGATTTGGCTGTTTTATCAAACCTTCCACATTTTCAGGGCTCTGTACAATGTTTATCATTCTCTCCTGATGGACGGTATCTTGCCTCAGCCGGCATTGACCAGACCATCTTATTATGGGATGTTGCCAATGGGAACCAGATAGGACAGCTGAAGGGTCACACAGATTCGATAAACTCGCTGTGTTTTAGCAGGGAGGGGACGGTGCTTGCATCAGGTAAGTTTGATTTCATCTCTTGACTTGGTTCAGTAAGGAGTATTGTCGGGTGCATCTGTTGGTATGTTGAAACACAATATGTTTTGTTGCTAAGATATTAATCACGTCCTTTAGAAAGTGCCTAGATTGGATGATGTCATTGTTTGTGCAGAAGTCCAACTAATCACACCACACTGTTACTAATACTAATCCCACAATTACTACTCAGTGCTTTACCAATTAAGATTAATCAAGGTTTGGCAGCTTTCTGTTACTTGTGTTATATCATCAATATTGCATGTCAACCACAGAATAATCTGAAGTATTTGTCAGATAATACAATTATTTCCCAAGGCTTTGTGAGTGCAACATATTATCAACTCAACCCAAGGCTATTGCAAAGGATTGGATTGACAATAACAATTTAAAAACCAGTATGTAAGGCATCTTGGAGCATACTCTGTAGTTCCAGATAGAATCATTGCTTGGCTTGTTTCAGGTGCCATGGACAACACGATCAACTTGTGGGACGTGAATAAGATCTTTGACGAACAAGACAGTGAAGGCATTGTCAATGTTTTACCCACTGCCACGTAAGTTAAACATTTTAGACTTTTAGCTCTTCATCAAACTTGCAAGATCCTTTGACAGAATGATCAATACAGCGGTTAAATATAGTTGCACTGCATATACAGTCGGAGCAGAGTGCAAATGTCTGATAACTTTCCCTTCCTTTCCAGAAATGAAAACCAGACATACCTAATCCGGTCGTTCGGAACCAAAGACACACCGGTTTTGAGTTTGCATTTTACACGGAGGAATCTTCTGTTGGCATCCGGACCGTACGGAGATCCTTGAAAGCTGAACTTGTAGGCAATGCAAGACTGTTTCTTCATAAAATGGAATTCAGATTGTATAGGTCAGAAAAAGTGTACGCTGTGTTGACGTAGACTCTTCTATTCACAGCTGGGCATCTAGTTTCCTGGTGTTGAAAAGTATCCTGTATGTCCACTGCCTCTGGCCGAGAAGGAGAATTTGTGTCACTGCCTATCATCCATTTGTGTGGAATGGAAGATATGACTCTATAAGTGTTTTAGCTAGAAATCTGAAAGGTAGTGCAGAAAAGGACATACCTGTAGCTTGAAAAAGGCAAGGTGCTGTGTCCTGCTTTAAACGGTAATGCATTTGCCATTGATGAAAAAAGGTAGGGCGTCGAGAAAATGTTTTTGCTCTGCCAAGACTCCAGCTGAAACTCTATGAACATGAAGGTTTGGGAATTGTAGGAGGAAACCTTGTCCTGGTTGATAATGGCTTGATCAATGTACAGACTAGAGAAACCTAAGACACTCTTGGTTTCTCTCTTTGAAGAAATTCAATAAAATATTTAGTTCAAAGCCTGTCGTGATGTTCTTCCTTTACCCCTTAACAAGTGGTTTTAGCCCCAATACTCAACCCATGTGGCGACATACCCCCACTGAAACCAGTCATTATAGCTCCAGTACTTCACCCATATGGCCACATAGTCACCCTTGAGGAGCCAGTGCATCTGAATCCTCATGCCATGGCTTCGGAGCCAGGGCCTCAGCTGTGGGCAAACATATACCCTAAACAAGTTCATTTGGTTGCTGCTCTAAGGGTTCTGCGACTCTTTACCTTGGGCTAGGAAATTCTTCAAGGTCTAACTCTGCTCCCCGAAGTTGCTGTTAGGCTGCTTGTAGGGGGATTTCTGCTCAGGCATCATGCATCATGCATCATGCTGGAGCATTTTTAACCCCCCCCCCCCAAGGAGGATACCGCGGTGACGTCACATCACGTGATCCCGACCCATATTAGTGATCGCTATGGCCAATCAGATTCAGTCTACTGACAGCACCAGCACTGAACACATCTCCACGTCTCACTGTCTGGTGCGCTCCTGTGCACAAAAACACCAATAGACATGAAATATTGCAATACCTAGTATGGATTCTTCCTGTGTAGAATAAAATTTACAGAGCAGATTAACTTCCACGAATAAAAAAGACGTTTGGCGTGGCCAAAGTGCGGAAATAATGGGAAATAATGTCTCCGCTAAAATACACTACGAAATACACTAGGCAATGCACTACGCGATAAACGGTAGAGATGCAGTTGAGTTTGTTATTGTTTTGACTTAGAAGCCCGCCCATATCATAATATATTCATGTATTCATGAAGTATGAACTCATTTCTGTCCCATACAACTCTAAGAACAGTCAATTTCTCCTTAAATCATCACCGAAACCGCGATATCCGCAGGAACATTTCGTTCTAGTGTCCGAAAATGCATGATCTTACAGGGGCGCTAACTCGACAAATAGAGGGGATCTATGGGGATCTATGCGAGTTTTAGGTATTACAGGTCTCGAACTTGTAAAATCTGTAAACATGCCTCCAAATCCTATTATGATAATGAAGAGATTGCCCCATATCTGGGAGTCTGTTTTGAAACCATCGCTAATTTTGGAAGATCGGTGCCGGCTATTTGGTTTAAAAAACCCTATTTTTCCCCATCAAAACAGCACTTTTCATTATTCAAATGATAGCTTATTGTCTGAAGACTTATGTCATAGCAGAAAAGTACTAATAACTCTGATTTGATGCGAAAAATCTAACTTTTTTGATGACTTGATTTTCCCTTGGCCGTGGATCGAGTTTGTTTACAATATGCAGCGCCATCTTGGAAAAGCCGTGACGTCACCGCGGTATCCTCCTTGCCCCCCCCCCTCAATAAGTCCTTCTGAGACGCTTTAAAGGACCACCATATTGGTTCTAGTTCTACAATTTGCCGCTAGGGTTCCGTCGTTGGATTCAAAAACGAGAATTGTCGCATGCAGGGCCGTATTTAGAGGGGGGGGGGGGGGGCAGGGGGGGGGGGCAGCTGCTCCCCCCCGTGCAATAAATGTTGAAAAAAGATTTTCAGACAGTAATAAAAAGACAAACTAATCTTGGCCATAGCTTTACCAGCATGATAGCAGCATATGGATAGCAGATGTTATCAACTCAGGTGCAACCCTTATAATCTGACCAGTCCAGTGCCCTGACCCTAGTCTTCATAAAAGTGGTCCTTTTTTGGAGTAAAAATACTATTGATTCACACTTCCAAATGCCAGGAAAATGCCATTTCAGACCTTCAGGCCTTCGGCGATCTATCCCACTGCCCCCCCTGGACAAAAAAGTTAAATACGGCCCTGGCATGGTGAGAGAGATGAGACAGTCACAGCCAGGCCGAATCAGTCCTGGCTGCTCCACCGTGTTGCCAACATGGTGAGAGAGATGAGACAGTCACAGCCAGGCCGAATCAGTCCTGGCTGCTCCACCGTGTTGCCAACATGATGAGAGAGATGAGACAGTCACAGCCAGGCCACATCAGTCTTGTTGGCTGCTCTGCCAAGTTGTTAACATGGAGAGAGAGATGAGACAGTCACAACCAGGCCGAATCAGTCCTTGCTGCTCCACCGTGTTGCCAACATGGTGTGAGAGATGAGACAGTCGCAGCCAGGCCGAATCAGTCCTTGCTGCTCCACCGTGTTAACAACATGGTGAGAGAGATGAGACAGTCACAGCCAGGCCGAATCAGTCCTGGCTGCTCCACCGTGTTGCCAACAAGGTGCGAGAGATGAGACAGTCAGTCACAGCCAGGCCGAATCAGGCCCTGCTGCTCCACCGTGTTGCCAACATGATGAGAGAGATGAGACAGTCACAGTCAGGCCACATCAGTCTTGTTGGCTGCTCTGCCAAGTTGTTAACATGGAGAGAGAGATGAGACAGTCACAGCCAGGCCGAATCAGTCCTTGCTGCTCCACCGTGTTAACAACATGGTGAGAGAGATGAGACAGTCACAGCCAGGCCACATCAGTCTTCGCCGCACTGCCTAGTTGTTAATATGGTGAGAGAGATGAGACAGTCACAACTAGGCGAATCAGTCCTGGCTGCTCCACCGTGGTGCCAACATGGTCAGAGAGATGAGACAGTCACAGCCAGGCCACATCAGTCTTCGCCGCACTGCCTAGTTGTTAATATGGTGAGAGAGATGAGACAGTCACAACTAGGCGAATCAGTCCTGGCTGCTCCACCGTGTTGCCAACATGGTCAGAGAGATGAGACAGTCACAGCCAGGCCGAATCTGTTCAGGCTGCTCCACCGTGTTGCCAACATGATGAGAGAGATGAGACAGTCACAGCCAGGCCGAATCAGTCCTGGCTGCTCCACCGTGTTGCCAACATGGTGAGAGAGATGAGACAGTCACAGCCAGGCCGAATCAGTCCTGGCTGCTCCACCGTGTTGCCAACATGATGAGAGAGATGAGACAGTCACAGCCAGGCCACATCAGTCTTGTTGGCTGCTCTGCCAAGTTGTTAACATGGAGAGAGAGATGAGACAGTCACAACCAGGCCGAATCAGTCCTTGCTGCTCCACCGTGTTGCCAACATGGTGTGAGAGATGAGACAGTCGCAGCCAGGCCGAATCAGTCCTTGCTGCTCCACCGTGTTAACAACATGGTGAGAGAGATGAGACAGTCACAGCCAGGCCACATCAGTCTTGTTGGCTGCTCTGCCAAGTTGTCAACATGGAGAGAGAGATGAGACAGTCACAGCCAGGCCGAATCAGTCCTTGCTGCTCCACCGTGTTAACAACATGGTGAGAGAGATGAGACAGTCACAGCCAGGCCGAATCAGTCCTTGCTGCTCCACCGTGTTAACAACATGGTGAGAGAGATGAGACAGTCACAGCCAGGCCGAATCAGTCCTGGCTGCTCCACCGTGTTGCCAACAAGGTGCGAGAGATGAGACAGTCAGTCACAGCCAGGCCGAATCAGGCCCTGCTGCTCCACCGTGTTGCCAACATGATGAGAGAGATGAGACAGTCACAGTCAGGCCACATCAGTCTTGTTGGCTGCTCTGCCAAGTTGTTAACATGGAGAGAGAGATGAGACAGTCACAACCAGGCCGAATCAGTCCTTGCTGCTCCACCGTGTTAACAACATGGTGAGAGAGATGAGACAGTCACAGCCAGGCCGAATCAGTCCTGGCTGCTCCACCGTGTTGCCAACATGGTCAGAGAGATGAGACAGTCACAGCCAGGCCGAATCTGTTCAGGCTGCTCCACCGTGTTGCCAACATGATGAGAGAGATGAGACAGTCACAGCCAGGCCGAATCAGTCCTTGCTGCTTCACCGTGCTGACAACAAGGTGCGAGAGATGAGACAGTCACAGCCAGGCCAAATCTGTCCTTGCTGCTCCGCCGTGCTGACAACATGGTGGGAGAGATGAGACAGTCACAGCCAGGCCGATTCAGTCCTGGCTGCTCCACCGTGTTGCCAACATGGTCAGAGAGATGAGACAGTCACAGCCAGGCCGAATCAGTCCTTGCTGCTTCACCGTGCTGACAACAAGGTGCGAGAGATGAGACAGTCACAGCCAGGCCAAATCTGTCCTTGCTGCTCCGCCGTGCTGACAACATGGTGAGAGAGAGGAGACAGTCACAGCCAGGCCGAATATGTTCATGCTGCTCCGTCGTGTTGCAAACATGGTGAAAGAGAAGAGACAGTCACAACCAGGCTGAATCAGCCCTTGCTGCTCCACCGTGCTGCCAACATGGTGAGAGAGATGAGACAGTCACAGCCAGGCCGATTCAGTCCTGGCTGCTCCACCGTGTTGACAGCATGGTGGGAGAGATGAGACAGTCACAGCCAGGCCGAATCAGCCCTTGCTGCTCTACCATGCTGTCTACATGATGAGAGAGATGAGACAGTCACAGCCAGGCTGAATCAGTCCTGGCTGTGACCGTCTCATCGCTCTCACCATGTTGGCAACACGGTGAGACAGCTTCAGAGAGGGAAGGGACCTGATGTTGTTTCAGGTTCATGAGGTACGTCTGGTACTCGAGCTACTTTGTGCAGGCTACTTGAGCTGCCAAGAAGGGAGTCTGCACCAGTCTTCCAGAGCACAGTGACACAGCTTCAGAGAGGGAAGGGACCTGATGTTGTTCCAGGTTCATGAGGTACGTCTGTCACTCGAGCTTCTTTGTGCAGGAACCTTGAGCAGCCAAGAACTTAAGTATCCAAGTAGGCTGTTTGCACCCATCTTCAAGAGCACGGCGAGAAGGATCCAGAGAGGGAAGGGACTCCTCGCGGTGTTCCTCAAGAGAGAAGGCACTCGACGTAGTTCCAGGTACGGTACATGAGATCTTTTCAAAGGTCAAGACCGTCTCCAAAAAAGAAATGTCCTGGGGACATTGTGCTCACCTGGGAATCATTTAGTTGCAAATGAAATGACATATGGTGGTTAAACTGACTTTTAGAAATGACAAAATGTGGCACTGTCAGTGACACCTTTAGAGTTTGACCTCTGTCTGAGGAGTGAGATTGAGATAGATCAAATGCCATAACACCATGCAACACAATTTTCGGTCTCGGAAGCCAGATTAACCCCTTTGGCGCTACAGCCATACTGGATGTCCCAAAAAAGGAGATGGGGCTTTCATTCATGCCTGGTGGCTTCCTCAAGCATTGTCCTATAGCATTCCGCGAAGTTACTATTTATAGCTCACAAGGTCATTTGCATAAGATATTGATGACGTTTTAGTCACGTGACAGTCGGACATCGACACTTATTTCTACGCATTTGAGCTTATTTCAAAGTCAATTTTCTTTGACCCTGCATTGTTTTTAGCATGAATGATACCACAGAGTGAGAGAGAGAAATATTCAGAACAATTATGTAAGTATTTCCAACACTCGGAAATGTGCCAGATTGAATCTAACTGCCCTAGTTAGAAAGCCTGAATCCATTACGAAACCGCATGTTTGTCCGACATTGCCTGTAATTCAGCGATGGGGAAATAGAGGGCAGCAGCTGCAGTGACGTCGCCTTCGCGGAATGCTATTGGATGTCCTACCGCCAACTCTTTTTACTCTTGGAGGGGGATAACTCGTGAGGAGATTCCCTGCATCTGCCTCGTCTTCCATCAGAAGTTTATCATCTTTTCACAAACTCAAACAAAACAGAAGAAAGACATGACTTTGTATGAAACGAGTATTTATTTAAAGGATATTTGGTAGAAATGTACAGAGTGACTGTATGCTTGTATTATGTACAACTAGCAGGTACATTTAGAATCAAACCACCGAGTGTCGCCACTAGCGCCTGGTCTTGTTCTAACGGCTGGCAGTGGCCACACTGTGTGGTGATTCGTACAGTTTTACACCAATTTTTGCAACTTTTATAATACTTTTCTTAAACTAAGAATGCTTGCTATATTGGTAGAAATTCTCATGTAATATGCAAATGATGACCAACAGAAAATATTGAGGTCGAATTACCAAATATGGCAAAATCTCTTTTTTCCCCTCTTGCCATATTTGGTAAGCCACCATTTGGTCAACATGATGTTCAATACTATGTTATGTAAGAAATTGGCTGATTTGCATATTTATATGATGGACGTCATAGTGCTTTGCTCTTAACCAATCAACGCTCTTACGTATGTCATGTGACCCACAAAGGACGAGGGTCGGAATGTTCATAATAATGACATCATAATTATACAACCATTGATGTTTTGATGGTTACTATGCCAACTTGGCATTATCACAAGATGTTAAAACCTGAGTTGGTCTCATGTGATTGATAGCTCGATGATTAAGCAGATGAGAAATGGTCTTCGTGGATTCATAAATTACTATGTTTACTGGCACGTCAAGTTTTAGATTATTAATTGTCTCGATTTGTATACGACGAATGTGATGAAACAATGAAGTTGTTCAAAATGGCGGCGTAACCGTGAAGCTTTTTAAAAGGGATTCCAAAGTTTTCTCTCGACACTCATGTACTACAAGCTGCAAACACAAATAGGCATAAGTCCATGAAGAAGCTCGTTCCAAGAGCTAAGAGATTATTATATAAACATTTTGAGTCAAAGATTTTCATCAAGAGGTCTTATTTTCTGATTTTAGACATTAAGGCTTATACATATCTATAGTTCTCCACTTCAGAAATAGGTGGCAAGTTCCTTAAAGGATCACTCCCCTCATCGTGGCTCACAGTGATGAATATTGCTGCCTGTTCATAAGGACGCAGCAGATCGTCACCGAGATCTAAAAAAGGACTGAAACACCCTTTGGTGACAGACCTACGCATATGTCATCATGCAAAAGAATACATAGTTAGTATTAATCCACTATATAGCATACAAATACCACGTCACTGTAAACCATGAAATGTTCACAAAGCTTAAAGTTGGCAAATTTTCTCATTTATATCACTGGTAGACTAATCATCGTGTTTGCTGACAAAAGTTAATGGTTGATACAGTTTAAATTTTCACGCTTTAAAGTTGTTTGACAGTGCGTTCGCGAACATTGCAAAAACGATAGAACGCTCACGAAAATTTCACAGTTTCCAGTACATTTTTTTTGTTTCATTTGAATTAGAGTAAAAACTGTAACATAAACATTACAAGATAGTTCTAGCTCTCATTCAAATTGAACACACTTAACATTAACGGTTTAAGACATTCAGGTGGCCAGAACATTTTCTTAGACATTTATCATAAGCTATTGTTATACCGTAATAAAGTACCAAATATATATAGCGAGCGATAGCTGATATATTTCACCAGTAGAGGTCGATCTGACAAGTATAAAACGTCGCCCAAAGTATTTTGCGATGTCACAATGTATACTTGGCTGGTGGTATTGTGCAAGCATATACAGCACAGTTAACCCATTGATTTATGTGCCTCAGCTAGGATGCCACTTCACACCAATCATTCTCAAAAATAATTTGCATATGCCAAATAACATACATACATGAGTTTCAGACGTAGAAATAAAGATTTTGAGGTAACTATAGTAACGAAATTAAAAGCACCAGAAATAAAACAATAATCTAAAATTCTCCCCGAATCGAAAGTGTACAACTTTGTACGATTACAGGGTGTCCCAAACTTTCAAATCGTTTATTTTTTTATTGGACAGCCTGTATTTTATTAGATCAACCTCATTCTGAGGTAAACCTAGTAACGAAAAACCGTGGAGAGGTAACAGAAATCTCTATTGAAAGCTGGTTTGAACGAAAGATAAGAAATGCATCAATTGCACGTGAAACGAAGACATAACCTCTTTCAATAGATAAGCACATTTGATTTAGATTAAAGTTGCTGGTTTAGTGGTAGACATTAAGCTAAGACTTGTCTCCCAGAAGTTGACGTTTGGTGAGGTACTGCACACGAACATGAGAAGAGTGTGGCTCAGGCAAACACAGGAGGATAAACGATAGAACGCAGACCATAGCAAAAGGTTATTTACATAAAGTGCAGCTTTTATACATTTTGTAAAGTGTAGAAGATCGGTTGATAATACTGGGTATTTCACCCAAACAAATACTAACAGGTTTTGGGAGAACTGAAATAAACAAGATCAGGCAATGCACACTTATGGATATCAGCTCACAGAGACACCTGGTGTTCACTTCGAGAAATACAGTCAAATGCATACAAATTGTATCTTTTGAAGAAAATGTTGCTGAAAGTTATCGACATAATAAAATCTTCGACGTAACCAAAGTAGATTCCGAAATTAGCTTCAGTTTCTCAAGATTGAACAGCCCGTTTCCCAATGTGATATAACCGTGGCACTTTAAACAATTGCACGTACCCCCTCCAAAAAGCCAATGCCAGTAACGTCAGTTTATTACTCTGTATCAAAATATTAACCCCGCAAGGACTGGGTGTCCATCTTTTGAAAACCTTCAAAACGAGTCCTGTTGTAGACACCCAATTCTAATTCAATTTAACAATAAAGATGCACACCGAAATATTACATTTGAATAGCATGCAAACTTTAAGTTTTTGAATTTTTACATTTCAAATCAGTTGCATTTGAAGGTTTTCTTAACCACCTCAGTCCTTGATTAGCCTTAGCTTGACTTATCTACATGATTACTAATAATTGATATAAACGAATCATCTGTTATGTTGGCGAGTGCTACACGTTGGGGCCGCAGAAATTTGAGGTGAAATATTTTATGCATATATAATTAACCGAGCACCATGTATATATAAGGACCAAGTTAGTAAGAATGTTAAATATAAAGATAATTACACAATAATGGTACTAAAGAATGGCACTGTAGATGATGGTACCATTGGTACCATATCCATCTGTGATGATACCACTGCTGTAAAAGTGATGGTACCAAAACCGGTACTATGCTTTAATGGTACCTCAACAAAAATAATCGTACCATCATAGCAATGGTTTATTAGAAACTAATAGCTGCTGAAAATGGTACCAGTATCATGTCTGGTGGTGCAAATGATGGTGTAGCACCAATTTAAGGGTACAGGTGATGGTGGGCCTACCCTAGATGATGATACCATGAAAAGGGTACGAACAGCAATGAAATATCTGATCCCATCCATAATGAAATATCTGATCCCATCCATAATGGTACCAATGAAAATCTACCATAAGGTGTACGTTACAATATAAACACACCACAGTGTGGCGCCAATTTACAAGGTTCACAGTTGTCTTTTTTTCCTCAAAATGTCATCCATTACGCAACATGAATTTTAAGAAGAACTTCGTACATGCCAGCTTACCTAACAGAATGTAAACCCATCGCAGACTGGTGATTTTCTTCCCGCTGTGCACAACTGTTGTGTTGCTCTGACCTGCGATTTTGGAAGATGCAACAAAAATCTCATGTCACATCACTGTGCAATAAAAAGTTGCCAGTCAGCAATAGGTTTTAGTCTATACTGGGCTTTGTCTATAACACCAAACAAACTATATTTACAACACCAATGATTATCTTTTTACATTAGAAAATTTAGCAAAATCAATAAAAGGTTTGTTCTTGGACAGATTAATTGCGGCCCCGACACGCAGCACTTGTCTTTATGGAAATCACAGTTACATCATCTACAAAAATGAAGTTAAATCGCGTGAAATATGACATAGATATAGAATCATGACTCGAGAGAACTTTTCAACCCATTTTCAATAAGTTCTTATCCTGACTATGCATTCAATCTTGACACCAAGTCTAGAGGTTTCTACTCGTCAACTGTGACTCTGAACTGGTCAAATTTAGTTCAGTCACCTTTGGTCTTTTCTCTCTTCAAGAGTTGAGCTAAGCAACACCCATTATAGAACTTGATCTTTTCTCTCTTCAAGAGTTGGGCTAAGCAACACCCATTATAGAACTTGATCTTTTCTCTCTTCAAGAGTTGAGCGAAGCAACACCCATTATAGAACTTGATGAAAATGGGTGAAACTTGTAATGGCATGCGACCAAAACAATTAGGCCTATGGTCAAATTTCACAAAAAGCACAAAAGATTGTGAAATTCCATTCCAAACATTTCTGAACAAAATCTTATTCGAATAATTTATGATAAGCTTTCAATGCGCTTCTTAACTTCGATATTTACAAACATTTATATCATTTTATACAAGAAATACAATTTGTTTGAAAATTAGGATGGGACTACCGGGCACAAAATAACTGCTGTCTTCAGAAGACGTTTTCAAACTTGTTTTTGTGAGTTAAACATGCATGTAAACTTTCCAATGAATAAACACACCAACTGACCCTATTATTGTGTCACATCATCAAACTCTACTTTGACATGAAAATGGCTTCCTTTTTGCACCCTTCCATGAATTGTTGACAAAATTTACATTTATAGGTCAAGGTACTAGTCACAGCAGCATATTTTCGTGGAACAAAGCCCCAGCTTAATTTTCGAACCGTTATTATATTATCTCAGTGTATTAGTACATTTACCAGTTGATTATTGGACATTCATCATGCACAGTTCAAAATTTAACAAATAATGCGGACAAACATTTCTTATGTTTGCAACTAGATGGCGTTAATGAATGTGCTTAAATCAACTAAACACTACAGTGTTTTAGCTGTTGGTTAGCAACAGTAATGCATCTGTCTATTGAGTAAGATTTAAGCACAATCTGACACCTCTATTGCGGACGAAACCAAAATCACTACAGTTCATTTCATTTTCAAATTCAATTCATATGAATTGCTAAACACAGAATATGAAACCACATGCCCTCTTTTAGGGGTTTCCAACACTAATCTATGATACTACACACTACTGTCTTGCATATGACACAAAACGGACCGCACATTTTGACAGCCACGAATATATTACAAAAATCACCAGATTTTGAAACAGCTTATAGTTTATACAAAAATAGACATCCGATTAAATATGTACACAACATGAGTTGGATAAGTGAAATGAGTATAGTGCGTTTCAACCTTAGTAGAACTAAGAAACTGTATAAATTGTATAAAGTGGTGTGATATACACAAGATGACTTGTACATATTTTGGGCTAACTGTGGCCTGTCGAAATTTGTCAGAAAGTTCGAAAAAATTACCCGTGTAGCATGTTTCAAGAATTTCAAAAGAATCCATTTGGAAAAAAGAATGGCACCATTAGAATTATCGTTAAAACGTACCATGAAATGATACCAAATGTTGGAGGGTTCGGTCGTTTCTTTTCTTAGGTACTTGCTCATTGTCCTTTTGGTTCACGAGTACAGGGTTCAGAGTTCAGATTTCAATCTAACCTGACCCAAGCACTGCCCCTTACATCACATAATACATACACCTTCCTTAATTCTGCTCAGGTTGAAACCACTTTAGTGACAGGGACACCCACCTGCTGGGTTAGGAGTCAACTAAATAAATATCAGTTCTAAGATTACTTCACAGGTGGAGACACTAGCAATTTGAATCCAGATCAACTACCATTGTCAGCATGTCAGAAGGGTGTAATGGGTAAATACATTTGTACCCAGAAATTGTACCAATCACTCGACGGGTTTAACAGTAAGCAAATATGGCCAACTAAAAAGGTGAAATTTTGAGTAAATTCTGTGGTAGGCAAAAATATCACATAATAGAGTACACTGAATGACTCAGGTTTATGATCCTTGTAATCAAGGAGTAATTTGAAAGAGTTTTATGATGATATCCCCCCCCCCCCGTACCCAAGGGCTGGCCATCTCAAATTGAAGAGTACGACATCTGTCAGCATGAAGACGTAGAAACATTGGAAGGAAGAAGACTGGTTTCCAAAAATACTGTCTCTTCTGTATCAAACCATCAATAAAGACTTGGTTCATAGTGGCCATTCTGTTGGCTGAGTAACGTGGCAAGATATCTGAAGAAATTAGGATAACTTTGGAAGAAACTACCTCACTGAATATGGAGGTAGAGTTGATAAAACTGGAGAAAGACTGTGAGTGCAGGCAGGCAATGGCAGGTCAACCTATCTGGTCAGGTGCATTGCCCATGGACACAGTGCCACCATTTTAAATGGCATCATTATCCTGCAGCATAGCCCTACCAAAACCCATCAGTAGCATTGAATTAGTCACTTTCAGACGAATGCTTGACTTCATCTATGTCTACTGATGATAGAAGCGGCTCAATTTTTCTTGCTATTTCGGTGCAACAAATAATAAATAAAATGAACAGACATGGCCAGCACTTGTATATCATCATTTGAATCAAAATCATAACCCACTCAATCGAATTTTCACAAAGTTTGTCATCCACTTTTATTCATAATTTTCGGCAAGAATAACCAAATAATTGATTTCAGTAATAAAAGTTGCTCTAAGCACTGAAAGGGTTAACGGCACATAACACAGAATATTGCAGGTTCAGCTGTAGATATTAGAGGGTTAATAAATATCAACAAATAACAAACAAAATGGCGAGAAATTGAGAAATCACAATAAATGGCGATAACATAACGTAACGTGTTGCTTACGATCAGCTAAATCTGCCAGAATCATATACACAGAAAGAAAATATTTCCACAGTTACCATTTTAGTTTTGGAAGAAACTATTACAGTTTCCACAGCAACGACTCTGGTTACCATGGCAACTATAGTATTTCCAAAGAGACCATGATGGTTTCCATAGTGACCATTTATTTTATGATAAACTAGTCGCCATTGAAGCAATCATAAATTTGTTAAAAATGTATGGTACTAAATTGTTGAAAATAACCCAGTAGAGAAGGCACTAATGATTGTCGTAGATAGCCCTTTTTTTTTCAAGACGACATCATTATTGGTGATATCTGGTGGTTTACGGCAACATCATACACTGGCCATGTGGAGCCCTCTATGAGGAATTTAAGACGTTGACAAAATAATCTTTTTGAGAGTAGCAGCAGCGGTAACCATGGGTTAATAGACCTATAGTTGAAAATGGCAAACTTAGCATCGCAGACATTCGAATCACGAACTGGTGAATGCAAAACACAGCGGAGGAGAAAAAAACGTACAGGTGGGAATAAGAATTGGTAGTCAATACCACTTTTACCAGCACAACCATATCCAATTCAGTTTCCATGACAACATAATAAACACAATCAGAGAGGACTGTTTATTTTGAGCGGCGTTTTTAGGATGCATTCCCTTGAGGAGATTTCTGGAGACGAAGATTGAATGTTTTTACGAAAATGCGATTTTCTTATGGAATACACAAGATGAAATAGGATCATAAGGTCTGCGGGATGTTGCTCAAAAACGGTGTAATTTTTCATAGATTTTGACATTCCCACCAGGAACGAAGGATATTGAACAGGATTTCCTCTTGCAGTAGAACCTCTCTATTAATTTGAAGACACCCTAGGACCGACAAATACTGACGTCCTTTTTAGGGAGGTGTCCTAAATTCAGAAGTCAAATCGCATAGAAATCACCTTTTGGGACCAAACTCCTTGATAGAGTGGGTGTCCTGTTAACAGAGGTGTCTGCAAAGGGAGGTTCAACTGTACTTGACAAATTACTTACTAATGCATGCAGTGCCAATAATAGTCCAGTTAAAAGCACTCAATCCAGTACTTCCACAATCTCGTACAGGTGATTTTCGACAAGAAGCGACAATAACACCAGACGTTATCAGCGAATTTACCATCAAACTCACTCAGTCTAGCAGGCAACAGAGATTTATGGCAAGACGCAAAGTGTTTTCTCATGTTGCCATGGAAACATAATTCAAATTGCCTACATTAGCCGATCAACATTCAGCCAATGGTGCCATAGACTATTGGTTCACAACATCACATGGAGAACTCCAACAACACAAGGCCGACATTTCAAATTATTTTGACCGGTTACGTTCTAATCCCATCAAAGTGAAAGCACATCTTGACACTGCTATACATGATGGATTTAGCCTAATATGGAGGCGTGTCACATGATCTCTCTCAATTCAACATGAATATCCACAGCATGTCCCAAAAAAGTGTCACAACTTCTACATTCTCTAGTTTGAATGTGTGCATTTTTCCTGGGACATCCTGTGTAGCTTAAGCTATGTACATTCACAGTTTAATCCAAGTGAAGCTAGAAAGATTAAGCAGTGCATTCGTAGTACAAAAATGCATGTCAAGCTTGATCAAGCCTCAAGTGAAATAAACTGGACTACATGTACAGTATGTCTCACAAAAACTGCAGCAATTTACATTTTTAGCAATATGTCACTATTTTACCAATATCGCAACAAATCACCTGTTGCATTTTTTTGGAGACACCCTATATAAACAGCAGCAGCATACACTTTTGCTTGCACTTTTTACAGCATTCTGGGTAGCTTCCCCAAAACAATCGAAATTTCGCGTCTATGACCAGATAAAGTTTTTGGCACATCGAGGACGACTTGTCCTTTGATCTATCCAGTCAGTTCACCCATCCTTTTCCATCTCTGAATGCAGCGTCCATCTTGTTGCATTTCCGCTGCAACGAAATCCACTTTTTCCATCTACCCAGCTTAGATCTATTCGTTTACTGTTCTAAAACAGTAAATCTTGTCGTGAATGTTTTGTTAAGCAGGGTCCATTTTACACATGCTTGCCCTGCAACCCACTTTCAAAACTAAGACTCAAACCACAACTTTCCTGCACTGAACGACCTTCACCTGATTGTCACCTTTATGACCCTCACAGTTCCCAAGGTCATGACATCATGAAACCAAAGAAGTCTACTGCATGTGCTAGTGGAAGCACATGGCGGGACCAACACAAGCATTTCAACACTTTCGAAGACATGTCCATCATTTTCCGAAGCCCTACAAAAACATTCAAAAGTTGGCTGCAACCGTCACATTTTCCCGTTTTCTGATCGTTGCGATTGGAAGAACAGAAAATCATCTCATTTTAGTTCTAAATTTCTGCGTGTAGTTTCCCCGATTTAAGACTATAATACTATTCACCGAATACTTCAATTCGTGACAAATTCAACTTACAAAATACGACATTTGAAAAAGTTCCATGAGCAAAATAAAGGCACATCCCGTAATTTGAAAAGGAGTATAGTCCATTAAATATAGTCATGATTATTTAAGTATGAATATGATATTATGATAATGCCGATTACAAAATTGCAAGTCTCCATCAATAATTAGCGAATGAAATGAAACACCGCGTTTTGAAAGATGGCAAATGAGTTGTCTCCGCGTGTGTGCACTTAGTGAACTCCACGTAAATGTATCTAAGGATGAGAATGCCAACTTCGCATTACATGAAGATGAAAAACCACCGGAGCGTCCTATCTCAGTCCAACCCATCCTCCTAAATTCGAATGTACATTTTCACATTTTTCTCCGAAAAAATATCCCCGATATTTTCGCAAAATACGAAAGCTAAGTAATACATAATCACAGTCAACAAGCAAAGTTAGAACACATTTTATATTCAACCACCACAACTAGCGCCATCTTTTGGCACCAGCTGAACTATCACCAACCATTCTGAATATCCTTTTTCTTCTTCCCAGTTCAAGGACACCATTGTCTTCTAGGCCAATAAAGACCTTCACCTTCTTAAGTCACCAAATGACCTTCAAAAAGAACACAGCCAGCCATTTTCAAGGTCAAACTTTTGACCTTCTCTAGATCACAGATATGACCTTCAACCCTAAAGGTCAAGGTTACAGCTCAGATGAAATAAGCAACATCAAGGTCAATGAGAGGTCGTGACCTCATGGCGTGGGATGACGTTTCATGTGAAGCGCGAGATGGTCCGAGCGGGAGAAGCACCGTTCACAGTATTTACACTGAAATGGCTTTGCACCTGTATGTTTGCGATAATGGCGGGTGAGCTCGTCGGAGCGGGCGAACCGCCACTCGCAGCCCTCCCATGTGCATTTGTAGGGTTTCTCACCTGAAACGACGAAAACGAGAATTTCAGAATGGCGAAACAGAGAACTTATCATGAGATAAACCTGTACGGGGATTGAAGTTGTACAGAGTTCGTATATATGTATAGTGGTGGTTCAGGAAAATAGAAAAGCTGTAATACACATTGTCGTAGTGCAGTTCTCATCCATGCAAATTTGATGAAACTTGGTCGTTTTATATAGTATCTTTCTGTCTTCACGACAGCAATGTTGAAATTTCTCTTAGGGCCCAGTTCTCAGAGGGTTAACAGGTCTGCATGCTCGGCTTCTAAGACAGAATTAATTAACAAGTCAGAACATCCGTGAACTTATCACAATGAATCCATTAAATCAGTGCCGACATTGCGGCGTCTCTTCTCCATGGCAACTGAATTTTTATCCAAGTCCCTGAGTTCAGTTGAGTTTGAGGGCTTCAAATATGACAAGCTTGCATGAGTTGGGATAAATGGCAATATTTATTATTCATTATTATTTGTCATTCTCAACACGACTTTGAAGTTGTGCATGTTTTTTATCAAGGACAAAGGAAAATTAATGAAATTGATTAATTTCTTCGCTGTGATAGCAGAAGTTTACGTTGGTCGTTGCAGCTGCATGCAACAAGAATCGGTGGTTGAACTGCGATTTATCAAACCCAGCGATTACTGGTTTTACTTGCAGATGAGAGATATTTTGGTCGCACACAGCAATCACTATAATCGCAGGTTGCAGCAACAAGACATCACTCGTTTGTGCAGCGATTAATCTCCCGACATGCTATTCAATTTGGTAAGAGTTGTTTTCTTTGAAGAAAAAACGTCAAATAACCAGCTTCCATCCCGCGGGGATTAATATAAATGCAGTCTCGGATGCTGACTTCATTTCCATTGCAAATCAAGTCGTTCTTCATTTGTCGTAAATCGCATAATCAATACAAAAAGATTCACTACTGACATCGCCATGAATCACACACCGCCCATTGGCGGCAGATGGCGGCGATGGGAGGATGTGATGTGATTGTTTACTGTTGCACATAAACTTTTAACCCAGAACGTAGGGTATAGGAGGAAAAGTCAAAAAGCTTTAGATTAACCATAATACCATTAATTTGCAAACCAGTGTGTGATTTTGGATGTTTTCTTCAACACATAGTGTATCAGAAATAGCTTGTAAGTTATGCTGTGTCGACACTCTATACGCCTGTATGCCTATCTTACATGTAATAGGCCAATGTAAAGCACGTAAAGCAGACGCACCAAAAACGGCTTAATAGCGCCAACACAGTAAGGATTTTCAGTATGAACTGGCTGAAGGCCATAATGAGGTCTCTATCTCATTGATTACCTCGTTTGTTGGCCTAATTAACACTTCGCTTTATGCAAATTGGTCTTGTTTTATCAAGGCATGTGAAATGGGTCTTGATATTTCTCTATTGCTTGCTGATCTTTCATATTATCATTTCATCATTTTTATCATCTACTTATTTTCTCTTTGTTGAGAATGCAATATAGCCCAAGCCAGCCATAAAAAGCTGAACTGCATCTCAAATCCAAACTGAGCTGAACTCCCAGCACAAGCCAACACATGGAAGCTGAACTCTGCTACGGGTGGCGCTGTTGCTTGCTTCTGGAGGCGCTATTCAACCTCTTTAAAAGTTGAACTGTGTTCCTTCCACAAGCCAGCTGTTTACCACCGAACTGTATTCTGAACCCCATCCAGCCGTTTTAAAGCTGAGCTGTATTCTGAACTCAAGCCAGGTATTTAAAGCTGAACTGTCAAGAAAAAGAAATCTTCTTACCTGTGTGTGTCCTGAGATGAGCTTTTAAGTGTGAGCTTTTCGTATAAACCTTTTTACATCCAGTATACGGACATTTATGAATCCGTCGTTTACTATCCGGACTTTCAGCACGTTTGAAAAGTTTACTTTGGCTGCCACCGCATGGTGGCGCTGTTAAAGGACGCGACTTTAAATTAGAAAACGGTGAAGAGAATCTATGACATTGTTGCTCGGGTGATGAAGGAGGTGTCAAGGTCAATGATGTCCGCCCCGTCTGTGCGACCAATCGTAACGCAAACGGGTCACATGATTTCGGGGTCACAGGGGTCAACGGTGATGATGGATCGCTAACATTGCTATCCCATGATACACCACTTGAACTTGAACTATAACTATATAAACTAGCAGTGTCGTGTGTCCGATCGTTTAAATCCAGTCGCGCCAAATCTTTCAATTTTTCTTCCGTCTCGTCCTGTTCGTCGGAGCTGCTGGTCGACGTATCCGTCCGCGGGAAGTCGAATTTACTCCACGTATCGTCGAGTTCTGAGTCTAATTTTTTAAATGAGGTAAGTTTTGGTTCGTTTTTTAGATAGCGTTCCATCTCGAGGCAGTTCTGAAAAGACAGGAAGGAGAAATCGGTCAGAAAATGATTACATATTCTCCGCTGTTTGTGTATTCTGCAAATAGACAGAATAAACACCAAAAGGGTTAATCCCTTCAATGATAGATTCTGATTGAGTCAGTCAATAAACCAGAGGATCTCATCATGTCTGATTCCCATAATCAACCGACCCTGGTCACAATTAACTTCACTCAGTCTGACCTGTAAAATTGATGTGATGAAATTAGCAATTTTCATGATAGATTTTTATGATCAATTTATCTCAATGAGGATGAGAAAGAATTATAAAGTCCACAACAATAGCTGTGATTGGCAGGTACACAATAAGCATAGTTTTCATCCGAATCAGGTTTTTTTGGTTGCATTTAGACAGTTTCTCTTGTTCAATGCATCAGGAGAGGAGAGTCATCAATCAATAAGAGGACAAACTGACAGGGTGCTGTGGACCAGCAAAATGGCTCAAGCAAAATGGAATGGTCTCTTGGGGATGGGCTGAATTCCTGTCGGCAATCGATATGTACCCATATTTTAGTGGACGAGTAGTGGAGTGCGTCGGGATTCGGCTGAAAATGCTTCCAGGGATTGCGATGGAGCACCCCCCCCCCCCTCATAGAAGTGAGTGTACTGAAGAGGACAACTCCACTCAAAAGTTTGTTTACCGATTCACAGAAGTCTCGGAAGCAACGATAAATTTGAAAGTTTGGACAGAACTTGACATTCGATTGTGCGTAAAGCATCAAGGGTTAATTAAAGTCAAATCCATTCAGAGCCTCTTCAAACCATCAGCAACTGTATCGTCTAGTATGAGCAAACAACATGGGTACGCGGCAAGGAAAACTTTCGACATCGGGATCAATAACGGCAGCAACAAGTCCTTTTGCGAGAAACGCATCTGTCAAAACGTACCGGGAGCCATCATTAATTTAACATCAATCGATGCGCGGGCAAACAGACGCGGTACTAACATGCATACATGTGTATTCAAGCATGCAAACATGTGCATTCATTCTGTCAGACTTGTTCATGTAGTGTGGATGAAGCACGGTTCTGATGCTTCCGTATTACAACACTGACATATTTTGTAAATATTACTCGACATGACATGGCAAGGAAGCCAATTGGTTGCACAATTTTGAAACTTTCTGCAGGCATTGACACCTATTTCAATACTTCAGTAGCTTAATATCTGATAACATCCTGACATCATTCGTCACAAAACAATAGGTGAATTTTGTAGGAAAATTGGCTCTGGTATCCTAAGTTAGACTCATGAAACAAAACAGCACAATAAGGTCTTCCATCTGAGAGAGATTAACACCACATTGTCTAGTTCATCCACATGAAGTTAGGCGGCAGTACTGTCTATACTACTTCCACACCTAACAGTTTTGTTTACAGGTTGTTAATAGCTTTTTTGATCACATCTAAAAATATGATTGATATGTCCCATTTGAACAAAAATGGTTTTTGCAGTTAGCCTTCCTGCATATTGCTGAATATTAGGCCAACACTTTTCCACTGACCCGCGAAGTAGGCGTACATTTATCGTTTACAATAGATCACTCAATAAAGCAAAAAAAGTTCACAAAGCAAGCCAGAAAAACATCGGCCAGACCTGCATAACTCCACCAGAAAGATGCCGTCCCTCCCACTCGCATGCTGCGCTTCAAACACCTTGCATTCCGAACTCATCAATACCAGAAACTGTGGTAAATAAACCAGGCTTTCACGCCCCAAAGCGAAGATTCTGACAACGAAATGGATGCTTTTTGAGCTGCAGGAGTCACCTTGGTGAGAGAGTGATTAGGTTACCACTGGCAACAGTGTATGGTTGCCGTTGGTGATTGACTTGGTTGAAAAGTGGAAAGGGTTTTCTGACCTTGTATTTCACAGGAGTACCAGCTGACCTGCGACTGGTGGCAGATGAGCGGCAAACTTATCTTGAATTACAAGTGAAGATTGTGCAATCTCAGGAAACTGTTATTTTTTTACAAAACAAATTCCAAGGATTTGGAGAAATAATCATAGTTGAACAAGTTTCACATCCCCAACATAAACCAACAATATCAACTAAGTGTCTTGCCCAAGGACACACTGCTGACTGACTCCATCTATGCAACAAGTTCCCTTCACCTCTAATGAACCACACTGAATTACTTAACTCGCGACCATTTTATAGCGTATCTATCATCACAAATCCTCTTTTTATTGCTTTAGCTCTCTCTATGATGATGGTCAGAATGTGTATTAGACGGAATTTATGGTTTACTGACATCAGTATAATGACCACCATGCGAGTGGAGGATGGTGGGATGTATAAGGGACTTGCAAGGATTAATGGTCAATCCAAGACATGGCGGATTGTTTTGGTGTTACCATGGTGATGCCATTTAATGGACCATTGGACAGGCCAGAGTATGGTCAGGCGTGCAGACTAAATGTCCTCAGCTACAGCGAAGGCAGCTTTTATTACATCAGTCCTTGATTTATGGACTTCTGTGATCGGTTGATGACCAACAGGAAACTCAAGGCATGGAGATATGTAGATCCTTTCCATCAGCCTCATATGGTCTGTTCCAAGAGGTAGCTTGCATACACAGTTATTAAACAATGGTTCCACCAAGCACAATGAGCTAATGCTTATCCCCAGGCACAAGATAACCACGCAACAATCCTGGTAGAAAGGATCTTACACCAGGTCAGCAGCTAAGGATCTATGGTCAGATCAAGGTAAACATTATGGGGGAGTGCTTCCATCTGATGGCAACCACAATAACTTATTCCTAACACCAGACAGTGGTTCCATCTGACGGCAGCCACTGGTACTGCTAAGGATGAACCTCTTGTGTCTTCAACAAACAAACTGTGTATTTAAGACCGACAAAAAACAGTCTCTTCCAACGCTTCTCCTCAGATTCCTTCAAAGAGCAGACATTTAGCCCAAGGCCGATGACAGAAAAGAGCCAATAACTCAGAACATGATCTTCTCAATTGTCTCGTTCTTTTTAAAGAAACGCTTGGAAAACAACTATATCATTAAGGTTGAAAGAACAGGGTTTCACCTGTGGGAAGACGCTTTTACTTGTTCAATTACAAGTGAAAACCATGCTAAGTTGGGTGGAATTGGCTATACAAGACAGTGCACTAACGTCACTTTCACTTGGTGAACTTATGCTGAAATTGTCCATGTCTATTTTGGACATTACTGGACATTTCAGTTTCAGGAGAGTTGAAAGTCTTCTGCAGTGAATCGAGACGTCGTCCAATAGTTATCGTGCCTCTAGCCAACTTGCTATGAAATTCCCTTTGACCTTAAAGTTTCTTTAGTTCAAAGTTTGCACAAAACCCAAAGTAGTTTTCTGCTGATTTTGGAGTAAAGTTAGGTTGCAACGAACTTGATCTCTGCCAGCCAATTAGAAAATCTTCTTTGAAATTGATCCTGCTACTCAGAGATAAATCGGGAAAAGAAGATGGGAAAATGACTCGATGAGAAGGGGCCTTTCAGATAAAGTGTGATTTTAATTCCGAATTTACAATCAAGAGAAACTTAAGAGTGAACATTTATCATTGTTTTTCAACGAGCCTGTGATATTTATGGCTGAATCAGTCAAAATAAGTGTGATTAACAATTTGAGGGTGAGATATTTCCAGCTGTTCTGTTTTGAAGAACGACTCAAGCTCAAGGTCAGAATCATCTGCTCAAAACAAATTGATTAAAGTCTAATGATTGAGGTCTACTATTCCCTATTGTATCTCCTATTCAGTCATTATTATAGAGCATAATATAGATCCTTGGTACCTCGGGACAGCAGTTGTTATGTTTTTTTTTCTTGCATGCAGTGAAAGTTGACATGTGTTTGCCAATATTTGGAAAGAAGTATCATCCAGAAGTCAAGGTCACTGGCTGTAGGGGTCAAGGTCATCGGCCATCGCGACAGGGCAAACAAGAGTTATGGTGCCAACATGCTGAGCTTAACAGTGACCTTGAACATGTTGAACAACACACAAAGGTCAGATATTCAAGATGGATGATAATCGTTTTGACACAAACTTCACCTTGCAGGCTAAGGTTAAGGAAGACAATGACCCATTGATGAATGGTCAGAGAAGGGAGATGATTGAAAATGGCAGTCCCTTGACTTAGATGACCTTGACCTTAGCTGGACTCGGGAGATCCCGGGTAATCATCGATTGTAAACGCACACATCGCATCAGGAATACGAAGTAGGAAAGGGCTGGGAATATGCCATTGCCAACAACACACAGTATGTTTCCTTGACATGGAAATCCGAAGGGCAAATTCGTCTCGCTTTAGGTCACAATATAATCTGTCCTATCGTATGTACGATAATCCGAGTATCGTCTCTGATCACCCAACAGAGGTTGGAGCTCCTGGTCATGTTGTTGGAAGGAAATGTGGAGTTGGCTTCAGTGAGGGACTCTAAGGCAGACTGGTTGATCATTCTGTCGGTCAGAGGTCTTCGTGATGACAGAAAGGAAGTGCCAGAGTGATGTGGTGAATACTCAGTACTAATGGGATACCCATGTATCAGTTAGCTCTAATGGATATAGATTCACCTGAGGTTATCATACAGTTTTCAACGAAGACTCATTGAATATCAAGAAGATGTGATAGAGTTTCCAGTCATTCAGATAACCTTATATTGTTGTCCTTGGCTGAAGCATCATAAAGCTGTCAGCCTTCACTTTCTGACAGATCAAGGACAAACGTATCTGGCTGCTGATACTGACAATGACCTACAGGTACCGGAAATCAAGGGGAAGAAAGCATCTTGTCTGAGGATGCAAGACCGGTGACCCAGTGCCAAGGTACTTAGCTGGTCAGTTGGTAACAGTGTGTAGCGAAGTACCCCCTTTTTACCATATCATACTACACAACAACACCATTACTGTTCCCTTTTCAAAACACAACATTTTCTTAAAATTCTTGACTCATCTGTTAATAATGGATTCACACCTTTCTCCTTCAAGATCAAGTGTCTTGTCCAAGGACTATACCATCAGTCAGAATCTGGCATATTTGTAATAGTGGCCTTAACCTTAATTCCTGTTCAATATCAGCCAGACTAACCACTCTAATTTTCAAGCCGGAAATACCCCTAATAACTAGTAGTAGCCATGTTTATACACTTGCGGAAGTGCTTTGGCCGCTTGCCATGAATTATAGTAATCATGAAACTCACTAGGAAATCATGAATCACTTAAAAGCATGTCTTGCCAAGAGGCCAACGATATATTTCCAACCACTGCTTTCCGAAGCCATATTCGACTACAAGTTGCCATGTTTATCAGCTCACGGAAGTCTCTTGTATGGTTACATCATAGACTGGTTCCGTGTGAATCATGCAGGCCGTTGGCTTCTTGCCTAATACCGTTAATCAGACTCCTCGAGGAGGAATGTTCACCGCCGCAGGGGCAGACGTGATTCATGATGGTTATTGGTGGTTGAGACATGTAGGGTAGAATGGCGTAACCTATGTTGCGAAAACGGAGGAGAAAGTTTATAGACTGAGCTAGATC